>NW_023270377.1:1434343-1533707 GCF_011800145.1 Mirounga leonina | reverse complement strand
TCACAGTCTGAACTCCAGCAACCCTCAACTCTCCAACGGCTGCTGCTTCTGGTCTGAGTCATTTACAGCCTGGGTGGTGACCGACTGGTGTTCTCAGGTTCTGCGATCCTGTCCACATTTATTCCTTCACGCTTCCCTGTAGGGAAGAGCTTTCCTTTCCCCATTCATTTATCCCTTTGTTTTTGTAGCAGCGCGAACTCACGGATTCCTGCACTATTCTATGGGTTAAAACCCGTTACTACTGCTATTTATGTTGAGGCTCAAATGACCCCACATTTGGCCATGGAGGGCAGTCTGAGTAACAGAAACAGCCTTGGTGACACCTGCTTGGGGCCACTCACGTCTCAGAGGTCACAGGACAAATGGATGGGCTGGGCAGCGATGGTGCCCTCAGCTGCCTGGATCACACGTAGGCCAGGTGTGTCCCCCAGCCTGGAGGCCGAGCCAGGCTAGACAGGACGTGTGCATCCCTAACCCCAAGCCTCACTGCTGAGTGCCGGCGAGACTCGTCCCATCCAGACCTGCAGCATCTCCAGGACCCCTCGGTCAGGAGGGACCCTCGTCCTCTGAGCCGTCTGCCACCCCAAGGGGAGCCACCTTCCATCTACCCGCTCCCACGTTCCCAGGCGCTGCAAACGGAGGCAGGCTGTTTGGGAAAGCAATTGGCAGCACATAACACGAATCATAAAATTGTTTGCTCCGTTTGACCTCGCGGTGACATTTCTGGGAAATAGTTCTAAAAAAAAATTCCAAAAATGGACAAAAGCCTATGCATGAAGAGGTTTATTGCAGAATTATACAACTCCCAAAGTAAATTGGATGCCTGTCGGTCGGGGAATGGGTAGGTAATTTATGGCATGCTGAATGGATTGAGTATTATATTGCCTCTAATATAATTCTCAAGATTATTAAGTAACAAGACAAATGTGTGATGTATTATTGAGTAGGAAAATGCAGAGTTCAAACCCTTGTGTGTACATGGAGTAAGACTACAGATAATAATGCCCACGATATGATCCACAATAATGTAGGTAAAAAGATTTCCTTTTCCCGAAGAGCTGACTTGAGGGTTCTTCTGGGGGGGTTGGGAGGTGTCTGAGTTCTTCGTACACCTGGGGGAGGAGGGGCTCAGGTCTAGGGGCCTCATCTAATGCAGCCCTGACATTTGGCACAAGTATGAGCATCCCACAGATAAAAACAGTCCCTCTAGGGCGCCTGGGGGGCTCAGTCGTTGAGCGTCTGCCTTCGGCTCGGGTCATGGTCCCGGGGTCCTGGGATCGAGCCCCACGTCGGGCTCCCTGCTCGGCGGGAAGCCTGCTTCTCCCTCTCCCACTCCCCCTGCTTGTGTTCCCGCTCTCCTCGTCTCTCTCTCTCTGTCAAATAAATAAATAAAATCTTTAAAAAAAAAAAAAACAGTCCCTCTAACCTGGACAAGGCTGGACCAGCACAGAGAAGTCAGGCTGTGCTCCCTCAGACCCCCATCT
The DNA here is from genome assembly GCF_011800145.1 of Mirounga leonina. Lineage (NCBI taxonomy): Eukaryota > Metazoa > Chordata > Mammalia > Carnivora > Phocidae > Mirounga > Mirounga leonina. The sequence goes on along the minus strand of NW_023270377.1, from coordinate 1,532,223 downwards.
GAGCCCAATGCACCTGGCCTCCAGGTGCATCCAGGGGCCCAGGGGGTGTGATGTGTGTGCCCTGGTGTCTGGGCGGGGATGACGTGTGCGCCCCTGTGTCCGGGGGACGTGATGCGTGCATCCCAGTATCTGGGCGAAAATTAAATTGTCTTACTATTTACAGCCCACTGATAGATACCTAAAATATGCGGAGCGTGACCTTCCTCAAGGAGCTCAGGGCCGTCTCAGTGCCTTCATGTTTATGTTTGAATAAAAACTGAACGTACCCTTATCTTAACAGCAGCTAGCTCCCCAAGGTCCTGAAAGCCTTGCTTCCAAATTCCTTAGAGACTTTATCTTGAGCCCCCCTCCCTCCCCAAACTTAAAAGTATATGATCAGTACCCCCTCACAACCCCAGTGCAGCTCTTCCCGCCCATGGGTCCTGTCCCCGTGCTTTAGTAAAACCACCTTTCTGCACCAAAGACGTCTCAAAAATTCTTTTTTGGCCATGGGCTCTGCATCCCAATCTCACCAACATTCCAAAAACTACATCAGCGTGTCCCCCAGCGTCTGGACCGGGGTGGGGGTGGGGGCGGCGGGGGAGGGGTTGGTGAATCGTGTGCTGTCCTGGTGTCTGCTGGGATGGGGGTGACCCGTGCATCCCAGTGTCTGGGGGGTGACCCATGCATCCCCGTGTCTGAATGGGGGGTGACCCGTGCATCCCCGTGTCTGGGGGGGGTGACCCGTGCATCCCAGTGTCTGGGGGGCTTGGTCCATGCATCCTGGTGTCTGCGGGGGTGGCGAAGGGTGCATTGCCCTGGTGTCTGGGCGGGGGCGTTGGGGGGGAGTGACGCATGTGTCCCAGTGTTGGGGCAGGGGGGAGGGGGCAGGTGAAGTGTGCATCCCAGTGTCTGTGTGGGGGGTGACCCATGCGTCCTGGTATTTGGGCAGGGGTGACCTCTGCATCCGGGGGTCTGCGGGGGGTGAAGTGTGCATCCCAGTGTCTGGGTGGGGGGCTGGGGGAGAGTGACACATGCATTGCCCCGGTGTCTGCTTGGCCTCTGGAGGAAAAACAGTCTCCCATGGGTGTCCCAGGTTGAACAGTTAAGGGACCAGCTGGCCTGGGCCCTGCCACTCCTGGGGTCTCCAGTGGAAAGGGGCCACCAGGAAGAGCAGCTCCCACCGAGGCTGCTCCAGCAAAATGAACACATATGTAAATGTATGTCATATTATTTACATATGTGAATAACACTCAGAAGAGTATTGGGGATCCTTAAGAATATGTAAAATGATAAGAAAATGAACAAAGTCCCACGATGCCATTCCAGTGGAACAGAGCTTGTGGCCTTTCAGCGGTGCCTGGGTGTGAACCTCCAATAAACATCCTACTGTAGCTGCTTTTATTGGTTAACATTTTTAGCGTCTGTCATTTTTTAGATTATTTTTCTTTAGCAGAAAAAAATTTTTTAAAATTTTGCAGATGCAAAGAATCATCTTTCCACCTAATGGGAGCCGTGTGTTCTCTGTAAAGGTTGCGTGCAAGTCGGATCCCGAGGATGCATCTGCGGGATGGAGCTGGGTGGCCGGAATTCCGGCCGGCTCAGCCCCTCCACAGCGGGTAGCGACGCCCTTAGCTTTTCCCCTGGGAAATGGGACAAGCCGGTGACAGCCCTGGGGGCTTGGGCACCCTACAGAAGGACCCGTGAAGGTCAGTCCTCATCTCTGCTGTGTCGTTAAGAGGCTGCAGCTCATCTACTGTCTCCTGAGTCATGCGGGTCCCACCCAGCATTCTGGGAATTGAATGGGATCCTTGTCTGTCCAGAGTGTCCGGGTCAGTGGCCAGTCAGCCACTCTGACCTTCAGGGATGAAGACAAGTGTCCCTTCTCATGGGGGGACCAGGTGCATGATGGGTTTTGCCACCAGACGCTGGGCCTGGTATCCAAGGCGGTGTGGGTCGGGACGGGGGAGGGAAGTTTCGATGAGCAGTCGGAGGCTCCGGGCCCTGAGCGGCAACCAGGGAAGTTATCTGAGCAGGCCTTAGTAGCGGATCGAATGCACCCGAGTCTCCTCCCCCGAAGCCATGACCTGCAGTGACCTTCATGCAGGCCAAGCTGGGAAATGCACCCAAGAGGAGGGAGGGCCTTGGGATGGTCTCCACGGAAGATGAAGCTGCCAGGAGAAGCAAGAATGTGCAGCTTGGGAATGAGGCTGCTGCAGGTCGGGCCTGGTTCTGGACACCAGAGTCAGGGCCTCAGAGGGACAGACCAGACAGGTGAGAGGGCCCGGGGTGACAGGCTGAGGGCCGCACAGGACGGTGCCCCAGGGCTTGACAAGCTCTTCCACTGTTACTCAGGGCCTCCCCTGGCTGGGCACTCTCTCTGATGATGACCAGGCTCCCAGCAAAGTGGCCTGCAAGGTGGCCCAGCACAAGGGGAGGCCATCAGAGCCTGCAGAGCCCAGGCCAGTCACCCACCCTGGCCCAGCCCTGTGGACTGCTCCCACGCACCTGCGGTGGGCACACCGCCAGCCACATGCAGGGCAGCTTCTGGGGGAAAGCCCTCTCATCCTGGAGAAGGGAGGGTCACCCGGTTCCATCCTTGTCCACCCAGGAGAGACCATCCAGACTCTGAGCCTGACCCCTTCTGGGACATGGTGAGAGAGCCAGGTATCACCAAGATGCTTTCAACAGCCTCGTCTGGAGGCTGGCACATGCTACAGCTCCCGTGTTGGGAGAGGGCCCAAGTGGGGCTGCATCCCACCGTCAGGGGCAACTCCCTTCAGCTGTCCTACAAGTTGCTTCCCACTAATTCAAACCCTGGGCACCCAAATCTCGCCCCCCGTGAATACACAAGGCCCAGGGCTAAGGGGTCAAGTCTTGGAGAGGAAGGGGACACATCTCCCTCCCACCCCGTGCAGTCTCTGCAGGGAGGAGGTGGGGGCCAGCACCCAAAGGCCGTGGCCCCACCTGGTGTGTGGTGTGTCCTTAGGGAATGTCCCTGCATCTGGTCGATGTCAGCGAAGCCGCGGCCCAGTGTCTGCCCGAGGCACAGGGACAACCTCCTGTCCCCACCAGGGCCAGCTGCTGTCACCTGGGCACGGCCGAGCAGAGCAGACCAGCTGCATGCCAGAGGTCGTCAAGATCCATCGAGAGCGATCTAGGATCCAGCGTCTCCTGAGCCGGATGGGCAGCCACACACGCCCAGGACGCCAGCTAGCGCCGCTCACAGGCATTCGGCATCTTCTTGTTTAGCTAACAGCTTTATTGAGATATAATTTGCGAACATTTCACCCATTTAAGGTACCCAATGACTTTTAGTATCTTTACTGTCGGGTGGCCACAGCCAAATCTGGAACATTTTCGTCGCCGCCAGAGGAAGTGCTGCGTCCCTTAGGCGTCACGGCCAGTGCCCGTCCTCTCCCCCGAGGCCTGGGCACACACCAGTCCCCGTTCCGTCCCCATGTGCTTGCTCCTTCCAGAATCTCATGTAAATGGAATTACAGGATACGTGGTGTTTTGTGGCCGGCTGCTCTCAGTCGGCAGAGTTTCAAGGCCTGTCCACACGGTGGCCTGAATCGATGCTTCGCTAGTGACATCCCACCGCGTGGACGGACCACGTTCTGTCTGTCCTTCATCGGCTGATGGACATGCGGCCGTTTCCACCTTGCGGCTGCCGTGAGCCCCGAGCGTGAGTGTTTGTGTGGACCACGTCTTCCTTTCTCCGGGGGCGCCGCCGGGAGTGGAATTGCGGGGTCCTTGCTGGGTCAGAGGGTAACTCCATGGCTAGCTTTCCGCGGGGCTGCCACAGGCCCTAGCAGCTGCGCTGTTTTCCTCCGACCCGCAACGTGTGAATGCTGCAGTCTACACGTCCTCACCAGCACCGTCATCGTTCCCTGATCACAGCCGTCCCGGTGCCTGGCGGTGGCGTCTCGTTGTGGCTTTGATTTGCATTTCCCTGATGGCTAATGATGTTGAGCCTCTTTTCATGTGCTTATTGGCCATCTGCAGGCTTCGCTGGAGATGTATCTAGTACCCTGCGCTTGACAAACGCTTGCACACTTCCTGTCTGTGTGCAGAGTGCGTTGATGTGTTTATTTTTGATCTGGCAGGACTTTCTTCTTTGCACCCCGCTCCCTTTGGGGGAGCAGACGCCCCTTCTCTCCTCCTTTCTCCTGCCCTGTGGCACCAGAGTGTCCCCTCTCCGCGCCCCCTACCTGTGAAGCTGTGGCCACTGGCCGAGGGGGTGACTGCCCAGAAGGTTGGCCAGGGCGAGTCGGGAAGCCGGGAGCATCGAGACGGCCACAGTCTGCGGGTGCTCCTGGCGGCTCTGCAGTTGGCTTGGGGGCGGACAGCTCCCCACAGAGAGCAGCGGCCGCAAGAGGCAGCTGGAGACCAGTGCCCGGACCCGTGAGCCCATCGGGAGCCTCCCAACACACCACGCGGACGGTAGCTTGGGTTGGGGCAGCCACCCCAGGCCTGTGTGGCTCCGCGTGGGTTTCCTGAATTCGTGACCCGAGAGGAAAGGCAGCCCCCCGCCACTTCCTCTCAGGGGCAGGCAGGGCGGGGTGAATCCGCAGATGAGCCCCCTGGGCAGAAGGGGCTTCCATACCAGCTTGTAGGTCGTGCTTATTTATCCTTTGGCATCCTCCGCCACCGTGGGCCACTCAAGAGGCACGTGACCACACGAGGTCTCCGCTCCGACGTGCCTCAGACAGCCCGGCCAGAGGCGTGCCCCAATCCCTGACGTCCCATAGCAATCCCTGGAGAGGACACAGTCCTGTAGCTTTCGTGGAATACAGAGTCGTGAACGTCATGGAAAAGAGACCAGCTCTACGCACAACGGTTGTTTCACGTGGGCCAGCGAGCAACTTCTCAGTGAAAATCCTAAAAATCCTGCAGGGGCCGCGGGGGGAGAGCTGTAGTTTTCTGTGAAGCTGGTGCTGAGCAGGTCGCACCTGCCGCAGGTGAGGAGACTGGGGCCTGGCGGGGATCCGTCACTCTCTGGGGAGAGCCAACAGCCAGCTGCAGCCTGGCATGCGGCGCTCTGCTTCTCCCGGCCTCGCGGAGCGCGGCCCATGGCCCACGGCTGCAGAGCTGTCCCAGCTGCTTCTCCCTGCTCCGTCGGGGCGGTGGGCATTGGGCTGCCTTGAGCCCCTCGGAGCACCCACTGCCCAGCTGACCGGACCCAGGAGATGGGTCAGAAAGCGCCTTCACACATGGTATGACTTTGATTTTAGTAAGAATCAAGTATCCCATGGAATGTAGGGGTTCGGCAAAGGCCTAACATTGGCTCATAAGCTCCTGGGGCTTGGCAGACCCACATGCACTTCAGGAGGTTCCCTGAACTCCTAACCCATGCCGTGCTCTTCAAAGAAAAAATAACATGGATGCCGCCGAACGAGTCCCTTTTATCCCATTAAAATTTCAGTCTTTGCAAAGCAGAGAGGATGCTGAGTGTGAATTCTCCCTCTCGGCACCAGGATGTGCCCTCGACAGCTGTGAGAAGGTTCTGGACAGGCGCTGGTCAGTGTGACTCAGGATTGGTGCCCAGATTGGAGCCGGGCCTTCTGATCTGGTCTGGGTGGTGGTGATGGGCGGCGGGGAGAGGTGGCGCCTGGGCTGTGGAGAGCAGGTCCCCAGTGGCCGTCCCCTGTCCCCGCTCACCTGGTCTTGTCCAGGGTGAAGCCTTCAGTGTCTGGGGTTTGGTGACGGTGCTGTGCGCTCCACCAGGCGCAGCCACGGGCCCAGGGGCCCAGCACGTGCCAGGAACCACCCAGTGAAGCCCTGGGCCTGTTGGTGGGTCCAGATCCTTTCAGCCTTGCTCACCCTGCTCTCCCTTCACCCTGCTCTCCCTCAGGGCCCCAAGGACTCTCCGTGGAGACGGTGTGAAATCCACTGATTAGTCTCTGTCTTCTTTAAAACAAACAAAACAAACAATTTATTTTGAGTCACGTGAAGTTGTAAGAAGCAACAGCCTGGACCCTTCACCCAGTCTCCCCCGGATGCGGCATCCCGGCCGCGTACGGCCAAATATCATGACCCAGGAAACAACATCGACACAGCGCACCTGCCTTGTTCCGACGTCCCTGGGCTGACGTCCACCGGGCAGCAGCCATCACCACCTCCCTCCTGATGCTCATCATTAGACTGCTTTCTTCTCTGCGTATTATCTGATTTTTTCCCGGTGGAGTGAATTCCGTGAGGAGGGCGATGCTTGACTACCCAACACCAGGTTGCCGCGTGGGGTGGAGGCCGGGGCATCCCCGTGGCATCTCCATGGCCCACCCAGCACCTGTGAAGGCTTCCCTGGGGGCCGGGACCCCGCCTTTTTCTCTTCCCTCAGCGTCTACTTCGTGATGCCATGATTAGACGTGGCTGCATTTCCAACCAGCATATCCTAAACAAAAAGCGATGTCAGTATTTTTTTCTCTACCAGAAATAAAACTGTTGCTGTCTAACACACTCCTCCAAAACAACTTTATGCCGCACAATTGAGAGCGCATTTTCACACCCTCATGCTCAGGACCTGTTTCTAGAAAACACAGGTCCCCTTCATTGTGTTTTTGGGGGCATTTGTCCATGAAGTCTTGCGCTGACCGTTACAAGACCTCTGATCTATAAATGCGCTTGGTCCCAGAGGTCAGTAACTGTTTGGTCTCGGAAATCACTTAGGACCTCAAAAAGCGTTCGTTCGTATGGCTTATATTTGTCAGTACCTACTGCATTCAAAATGAAATCTAAGCAGTTAAAACATTTATTCACTAAAAATAACCATAAAAAACTATCACATGTTAACATAACATAAAAAACAAATATATTTCCATTAAAAATGTTCGTGGGGGGGGCCTGGGTGGCTCAGTCGGTTAAGCGACTGCCTTCGGCTCAGGTCATGATCCTGGAGTCCCGGGATCGAGTCTCACATCGGGCTCCCTGCTCAGCGGGAGTCTGCTTCTCCCTCTCCCTCTCCCCATCTCATTCTCTCTCTCACTCTCTCTCTCTCAAACAAATAAATAAAATCTTTTAAAAAAAATGTTCGTGGAAACAGTGGTACTGGTTTATAATTTTGCAAATCTCCGCAGAGTCCGTGTCGCTGGAGGTCACAGGTCCTCACATCCATTTCTGTAACCACCAGCTGAATATGCTCTTTTAGTTGAAGTGCACGGGGAGAACCTGGCAGGAGGCTATCCAAAGAAAAGAGTGTCTCAGTGGTTTTTTCCAGTAATCGTGGATACCCTTCTTCAACACTGCAATGGACCAGGCAAGAGGTGGTTTCTTGAGGGTTTGCTGCATTGTGGATCTGAAACCCCACCAGCGACCCTCCCTTCTCTGTTACATCCAAACACACTGGTGGATCTCTTACCTTCGCTGAGTTTGTTACATGATGTCTTGGTCATTTGGGAAATATTGGTTCACCGGGTCACGTGGAGTTTCAAAGGAAGACACGTTACATGAACCAACTTTGGAAAATCCCAGTCGCTAGCATCACCTTGTCTTTGGGTCTTTACGTAATGGGAGGCTCTGAAGCTTTCCCGGGTAGACACACAGTTTCCAAAATTCTAATTGTCACTTGAAAGGTCACATTTTATTTTATTTTTTTTAAAGATTTCATTTATTTATTTGACAGAGAGAGACACAGCAAGAGAGGGAACACAAGCAGGGGGAGCAGGAGAGGGAGAAGCAGGCTTCCCATGGAGCAGGGAGCCCGATGTGGGGCTCGATCCCAGGACGCTGGGACCATAACCTGAGCCGAAGGCAGACGCTTAATGACTGAGCCACCCAGGCGTCCCAGAAAGGTCACTTTTTCTTGGCGACAGAGTGAGTTGCTTCCTTTGAAACACCGGTTCACCATTTTCTGGGAATTATCTGCCAAATAATAAGATCTGAAGAGCCTATCGGTAAATGGTTCTTCTGAGGAACAATGATGCTCCAGGAAGGAGGGGTTCGCGTGCCCCTCAGACACTCCTGTGTCTCAGCCTGCCGCTGAAGCCCTCCGTGGGCACGTGCCACATTGTAAGAAGATTAAAAAGAGGTGCACCTCAAGCATGGAGATTTCATAAAATCGACCATTTTTCTGTGTCCCCTGAGTGCCCGGTGGCGAGGTGTGTGGTGTGTGGGGGCAGCACCATTAGCACCATGGCTTTGACCAGGGTACGTCCTGGGCCTCCCCCGCCCGGGGCCTTGCACCGTCAGTTCAAACCCACACACGTGACAAAGGAAGGGCCTCTCAGCACGCTCACAGCGCCCTGAGGCGGTCTCGGGGACCAGGGCCCGGGCACACCCTCAGAAGTATCCCCCGTAAGGGGGTGGGGGAGCCCCATCTCTTACCCTCCCCGCCTGCCGGGTGCACGAAATGTTCCTACAGTACACATTTGAGGGAAGCTTAGTAAGCTTCACACCAGAGCCTTCACATCAAATCATACAATTTAAAACTCAGTGATTTTTCACGTTAACGTCACCGTTCTAATGAACATCATTATTGGTACAGAGTTTTAAAAGTATTTGGAGTAACCTGGGACGCCTGGGTGGCACAGTCTGTTGAGCATCTGACCCTTGATTTTGGCTCAGGGCGTGATCTCAGGGTTGTGGGATCGACCCCTACATCGGGCTCCCTGCTCAGCGCAGAGTCTGCTGGAGACTCTCTCTCCCTCTGCCCCCCCCCCCTCTCTCTCCCTCTCGCTCTCTCAAATAAATAAATAAAATTTAAAAAAAAAAAAACAGTGTGTAAAGTATTTGAAGTAACTAAAGTTCATGCCAATTTTCAGACTTAGGATGTGAGGAATAATATAATATTTGTCCATGACACCAACAATCAGCTCATGAAATGAAATGTTAAATACATAGTTAAGCACCCAGCCTATTCCTGCCCGACCCTCCTCTCCTTCAGCATCCTCCAAGACAGCACGGCCACTGGATGTTCGTCTTCACCATGAACCTGAACACACCCTTACCACATGCGTCTGCGTCCCTGAGCAAAAGGTAGTATTAGTGGGAGCAAACAGTTCCCGTTGCACTGGAAACTTCTCCGAGTCACTTATATAATAATGTATCGATAATACAATATTATTACATATAATAATAGTACAATATTTTATTATAATTATCAATATAATTGCAATATAAAATGTAACATAAACTATGTATGTTGGAATCTATTACGATTATGATAATTTTATTATATTAATATGACCTATCTTCTATGTATCTATCTATCTATCATCTATCTATCTATCTATCTATCTATCTATCTATCTATCTCTCTCTGTGCGATGATCCCACCATCCAGTACTTGCATCCTCAGATTCACTAGATCTTGGCCCTTGGCTCTCCGGGGTGGGGGGGTTACATCAGTTCACGCAGGCAACAGCAGTGCCCGGGGATTCTCTTTTTTTACATCCTCTGCAGCATCTGGAATAAGGAGACTTATAAAATTTTGTGGATCTCATGGCATGGAATGGAATTTTATTGTACTGCAATTTGCTTTTCTTTGAGTATTAATGAGGTCGGTCATGTTTTCAAATCTGTCTATATCTACATGACATGGGTATCACCTCAACTCTTTTAATAGTTTTTGTACTGTTTATTATTTAATATTGTTTTATAGGGATTCTTTTTTTTTTTTTGAGAGAGAGAGAGAGCACTTGCGTGTGCTCATGAAGTGGGGCCTGATGTGGGGCCCAATCTCACGACCCTGAGATCATGACCTGAGCTGAAATCAACAGTCAGATGCTCAACCAACTGAGCCACCCAGAAGCCCTAGGAATTTTTGACATCCACTGGATTTTAACCCTTCGACTGTTTTTGTGGTATAGACATGTGCTGATGTTTCCTTAAATTTGTGATGAAATCCTTCCATGTACAGTTTGTACTTTTAATGCAATCAAATTGGTCATTTTTGTCCTTTATGGTCTGTGTTTTTTAGGACTTCCTTAATAAATCCTTCCCTACTGCAAAGTCACAAAATATCTCCCTACACTTTCTTATAAAATTTCTAAAGATTTACTTTCCACAGTTAAGTTGAATCCACCTGGATTTTATCTTCGGGTGCCGTGTGAGTCGGGATCTGGTTTTATTTTATTTTCTCTGCGTGGATGGCAAATTCCTAGCACTCCCGCCTCCCCTGTGTCGGGTTTCGCGTGGTTGGAGAATCTTCCTGAAAAGAATGTGTGTTCCTTCGCTCTTGGGTGGAGTGCTGATTGAGTTTTGTGGGGCAGGTTGCTGGACAGGCTTGGTGAGGCTCCCTGCCCCCTCCTTGATTTTCTGTCTGCCGTCCACCTGTCATGAGAGGCTCACTGCCATCTTCAATGACATTTGTGGATTTGCTTACTTGGCCTTTTAATTGTTCCAGTTTTGCTTTGTGTATTTAGATGTGTTGTATCTTCTTGATGAATTAAACCTTTTATCCTGATAACTTGGTCCTCTGTATTCCTGGTAATATTCTTTGTCCCAAAGTCTGCTTTGTCTGATGTTAATAGACTCACCGGCTTTCATACAATTAGCCTCCACATGGCATATCTTTTCAGAGCTTTTTGCTTTTGTTCTCTTTATGTCTTTATATTATAAATGCATTTTTCGTGGACAGCTCATAGTTGGATCTTGTTCCTTGATCCAATCTGAGAGTTTCTGCCTTTTATTTGAAGTGCTTAGATGATTTATATTCATTGTAATTATTAAATTTAATCCTGCCTGTGGTTTAACTCTCATAATACATTGTTTTAGTTGAATGGTTCATTCTCCTTAAAGAATTCGAAACACAAGTATTTCATATTTATCCACAAAGTTGTCATTCCTGGCGCTCATCGTTCCTGTGTGGACCCGAGTATTTACACTGACTTCTAGCTTCTGACAGATGCGTCCACCGACTTGTGTCATTTTGCTTTTGTGATGACATTTGTGCTCACGGGAACTGCCCTCATGTTACGGAAGATACAATGGTAGACATTCCACGGTCTCTAGAAAGCAGGTTCAGGACTGGAGCCCAGGTCTGTTTGCCGACCGATCTGTGCTTGCTGGGAGGACAAGGAGCCTCAGTGAGACTCAGAAGGTCCGGGAGGAGGAAAGTAGCAAGTACCTCCCATCAGGAAGAGATCGCCACAGGAAGGGGTGCTGGGAAGGGGCTCGTGGGTAGAGCCTCTGGAGGAAAGAGCCAGATGGTGCATGTCCGGGCAGATGGACGGCCGAGACAGCCAGGACGGTCCACCTCTCGCCCAGGCCAAGCAAGGGGCAGTGGGATGGGAAGAGGACGAGGTATGTACCACAAAGCGTCCATGGTGCACTTGGACTGGGGTAGAGGGGTCTGCAGGGCAGAGGGTGGTGGAGGAGGTGTGGATGCAAAGGAGGTGGGCTCACTAGGCCACCCTGTCGGGGCTGGAAATGCTTGCCCGCTCTGAGCCGAGGCTGCTCTCTGCTGGGTGCCCCTGCAGGGACCCAGCACAGGAGTCCCCATGTCGCCTCCCTGCCCCCGCCTCGCCCCCTGGGCAGCACTCTTTCTCCCTGCACTGGGAGCCTCCTTGGTTATTTAGGTCTCTGGGAACCCCTGAGCGTGGACCCCCACAGTACCAAACACGGGAGACCTAGACCCAAGTGCTAGTCTTTCCATGACGAGCCCTGTGAACCGGGCAACGCATCTCCTGGAGCAAGCCTGGCTGGCCAGCAAGTCCCGTTTCTTTTCTGTGATTTAGGAAAACCTCTGTGTTCAGCAGGCCCCAGGCTGACTGCTCCAGTGCACACAGCACGTGGGCCACAGGGAGCCCATGTGCTGTGGGCTCCCTGTGAGAGTGAGTTTCACAGTCACGTTCCCAGGGAAGCTTTGGGCCTCGACCTCCTCATGGGGGCAGCGGGGGAGGAAGGCACCTTCCCGTCTGCTCTCCCCGCGGAGGGGTCTGCGAGCCACGACAGGCTTTGGTCTCCCAGGTAGAGCCGGGAAGCAACAGGGCCCTGGAGGGACCACCCCAGGGCCAGGCCGCCGAGCTTTGGTTAATGGATCTCTCTGAGCGTGTGGGCGCATCACACAATGGGAGTTGAATTCCCAGCAGATGGGAGAATAGGGCCAAGGAGGAGCAGTCAGGCTGTGGGTGGCGTGGGTCTTCTGTGCTGTGGAGACACGTGGCTCCTGGTCGTCGGACACACGGGTGAAGAAGTTTCTGTGTGTCTGTGGGTCCGAACCAGGCACTTGTTCAGCTGTGCTGAGCCAGGTGATGGGGGGGGTGTTTGTCCAAGGTGGGGTTCTAGAAGTAGCCGCAGAGTCAGGTGCAGCATAGGGAGCCCATGAGCCCGCAGCCTAGAGCCCGGAGCCGTCCTGGGCTGTGGGCTCCCCGCCTGTGCTGTGACGGGCGGGGTGGGGTGGCTCTCGGACCTTCTGCTCTTCTTCTGACTGGGCTCAGGGGCCGCTGACTCGCGGGTTCTGCACGGCATCTGTCCTGCAGCCCCCGTCCCAGCCGTGCTTCCACCCTCTGTCTCTGGCTGCACCCCTCGCCCCTGCCTCCATCTCCCCTGGACCCCCATCCCGGCCGTGCCTCTGCCCGCTGTCTCTGGGCTCCCCCCTCGCCCCTGCATCCCTTGGAACCTGTGGGCACAGGAGCGACCCCTGATCGTGTAAGTAGGAGTGGAGTGTGCTTCCTCTGGGACCTCTGCTTGGCCTGTCAGTGGGGCATCCCAGCCAGCCTCCCTCCCAGACCTTTCTTGAATAAACTAAATTTCCTGACAGCAGCGTTTTACAGAATTATTGCAAAGACAGTACAAAGAGTTCTTGCATCCCCACCCCTGGTTTCCCCCATTGTTAATATCTCACACTGGGATACTGCATTTGTCATGATTAATGAACTGATATTAACACATTATGATTAACAGAAGCCCCCGGATTATTCAAGTGTCCTTAGTTTTTCCCTAATGTCCTCTCTCCCCCTCCCTCTCCCTACTTGTCTCTCCCTCCCTCCCTCCACCATCCATTCCCCCAAGACTTTGTCAGGTCGATAGCACTTTGTCTTTCCAAGGAAGGGCCATGCAACTCAACTCTGCTGGGACTTCTGAGCCCACGGGCTCTCACTCCTCCCACACACACTGACCTGCCCCCCAGAGGAGGTTCCTGCTGCTGACGAGTGGGATCCAGGGACTCACACTGCCTGGTCTTGGTGTGACCCAGCTCAGAGAAACGGGATGCCCAGATAGGTGGGGGGAAGGCAGCAGGAACATCTGGAAGGGAAGAGGGTGCTGTAAGTACCAAGCACGAGATAGGTGGTGCATGTGCTTTCTAGAACTCTGTCTTCTTGCCCTTCCCCACCTCCCTCCCTCCTGCCTTCTTCCTTTAACAAAGGAAATCACTCCCTTAAGGGAACCCAAAGTAAATCTATCCTCACAGAGTCTGAACTCATTGCTGAGGACTCTGTTGAAAACCACTATACTGTTTTTTATGGGTTTTACTTTGAAACCATAGTGGAAGCTTAGCTGTGTTTCTTACTAACTTGCAGGGATTCGTTTTACCAATGGGGACGATGTACCACAGTCTTTTGTAACAGCTTCATTGCTACCGTGCAATTTACTTATATTAAGTACACAATTCAGTGGCTTTTCATTATTCACAACGTGGCACAGCATCATCACAACCACCTTTAGAACATTTTCACCCCAAAAAGCTGCCCCGTGCCGATTAGCAGTAACTGCCCATTTCCTCCTAACTGCCCTGCCTAGCCCTCAGCTACCATGCTCGTGCCCTCCATCTCTATAGATTTGCCTGTAATGCCTAGGATTTCCTGTAAATGCGGTATCTTGTGACTGGTATCACGTAGGATAATGCTGTCAAGATTTATCTATGTAGCCTCATGAATTGGCACTTCCTTTCTTGTCTTTAAGGACAAAATTCAGTTTTTAAAAATTTTTAAAGTTTAAATTCAATTAATTAACATATAATGTATTATTTGTTTCATGGGTACAGGTCTGTGATTCATCAGTCTTATATAACACCCAGTGCTCATTCCATCACATGCCCTCCTTAATGCCCATCACCCAGTTACCCCCTCCCCCACTCCCCTCCCCTCCAGCAACCCTCAGTTTATTTCCTGAGATTAAGAGTCTCTATGGTTTGTCTCCTTCTCTGGTTTCATCTTGTTTCATTTTTTCCTCTCTTCCCCTATGATCCTCTGTTTTGTTTCTCAAATTCCTCAAATCGGTGAGCTCATATGACAATTGTCCTTCTCTGACTGACTTATTTTGTTCAGCGCAATACCCTCTAGTTCCATCCACATCAATGCAAATGGCAAGATTTCATTCTTTTTGATGGCTGCATAATATTCCATTTTATGTATGAACCACATCTTTATCCATTCATCTGTCACAAAATTCCATTTTATGTGTGTATCGTGTTTCATTTATTCATTCATAAGGTGACAGACATTTTGGTTGTTTCCACTGTTTAGCTGCTGTGAGTCGTGTTGTTAGGACCGTTCATGAGCAGATTTGTGCGGACATGTTTTCACTTCGCTTGAGTGTCAACCTAGGGGCAGAATTGCTGTCTTAGGGTCACTCTACGCTTAAGATTTTGAAGAACTGCCAGACTATTTTCCAAAGTGGCTGCTCCATTTTCAATCCAAATGAGAGTGTGACGATCCTCAGTTCTCTATATCCTTGCTAACACTTACTGTTATCTGTTTTTTATTTTTTTATTTTTATTTTTTTAAAGATTTTATTTATTTATTTGACAGAGAGAGACACAGCAAGAGAGGGGGAATACAAGCAGGGGGAGTGGGAGAGGGAGAAGCAGCCTTCCTGTGGAGCAGGGAGCCCGATGCGGGGCTCGATCCCAGGACCCTGGGATCATGACCTGAGCCAAAGGCAGACGCTCAGTGACTGAGCCACCCAGGCACCCCTATTATCTGTTTTTTAAAAATTGTTGCCATCCTAGTATGCAAGAAGTAGCATGTCACGGTGGCCGTGACTTGCATTTCCCTGATGGCTATCTCGAGATTATTGGTTGTTTGTATATCTTCATTTTTTTTTTTTGAGATTAAGAATATGTTTTATTTATGAAAAACTGCCAGGCACATTATCAACCCCCTGCAGCCATGCATGAAAATTCAGCTGTTTTGCATCCTTGCCAACATTTGGTGTTATCAGTTTTTTAAATTTTAATTATTCCAATGGGCATTTAATAATATTTTTTATGGTTTTATTTTCATTTCCTTGATGAGTAATGATGTTGAGCTTATTTTCATGTGTTTATTGGCCATTTATTTATCCTCTTTTGTGAAATGCCTTTTCTTGTCTTTTTTAGTTTAAATTAATTAATTAATTAATTAACATAGAGTGTATTATTGGTTTCAGAGGTAGAGGTCAGTGATTCATCAGTCTTATATAATACCCAGTGCTCATTCCATCATGTGCCCTCCTTAATGTCCATCCCCCCAACCCCCACCCTCCAGCCCCATGCATGTAAATATCCCATTGTCCCAACACCATTTGTTGAAAAGGCTATTCTTTCTCTAGTGAAGTGCCTTGACACCTTTGTTGAAAATCAATTGCTTGTTTCTATACTATCAATTCTATTCCATTAACATAAATTTGTATTCTCATGCCAGTACCACATTGTCTTGATTGATAACAGCTTTATAGTAGGTTTTGGAATGAAGAAGTGTGTGTCCTCCAAACTATGTTTTCTTTCAAGATTATCTTGGCCATTCTGAGTTTCTTGAATTTCCATATAAATGTTAGGATTAGCTAGTCAATTTCTTAAAAAAAAAAAAAAAAAAACAGCTGAAATTTGGATCAGGATTGCATAGAATCTGTGGATCAGTTTGAGGAGCATGGCCATTGTACTGATCAGAGTTCTGCCAGAGAGACAGAACCAGTAGAAGGTAGATCTTAGGAGATTCCCTGCAAAGAACTAACTTTGCAATTAAGGGGGATGACCAGGCAAGCTCAAAATCGAGGGCAGGTTGTCAGGAAAGATAGGCTGGGACTTTGGGCAAAAGTTGCAGCTGCTGTCCACAAGGAGAATTTCTTCTTTAGGGAAAACGTGGTTCTGCTCTTAAGGTTTTTCAACTGCTTGAACCAGGCCCACCAGATTTTCTAGAATAATCTCCATTATTAAAGTAAACCGATGACAAACTTTAATCACATCTACAAAATGCCTTAGCAGCAACACCTCTGTTAGTATTTGGTCAAATAACTGGGGACTATGGTCTTGTCAAGTTCACATATAAAACCAGCCATCATTGCAGTCTTAACAAATTAATCATTCTGGTCCATGAACATGGGATGTCTTTCTTATTTAAGTCTTTCTCAATTTCTTTCAACAATGTCTTATAATACTCCAGATTATAAATCTTGTATTTCTTTGATTAATTTATTCCTAAGTATTTATTCTTTTTTGATGCTACTATAAATAGGTTTCTTTTGTTAATTCTGTTTTCAGATTGTTCCATGTGAATGCATAGAAATACAAATGATTTTTGTATATTGATCTTGTATCCTGCCACCTGGCTGTGGTCTCAGTTTTAATAGTTTTTAGTAGATTCCTTAGGACTATGTATATATCATATTATTCTTGAGTTAGTGTAATGTTAGTGATTTTTGAGGAACATATGACAATGACCCAAATCATTTTTCTTTTCTCCTGAAAGTTATAGTTCAGCCTTACAAAATAAGATAAAATAAAATAAATCACTCTTTAGTAATAGCTTCACTTATTTTTTAATTGATATTAATATATATTTTTAATATATTAATATATAATAATATTTTTTATTATGTTCAGTTAGCCAACATCATACATCATTAATTTTTGATGTAGTGTTCAATGATTCATTAGTTGCATATAACACCCAGTGCTCATCACCACACGTGCCCTCCTTAATGCCCATCACCTGGTTACCCATCCCCCATCCCCCTCCCTTCTATAACCCTCAGTTTGTTCCTGGGGTCCAGAGTCTTTCATGGTTTGTCTCCCTCTCTGATTTCTTCCCATTCAGTTTTCCTTCCCTTCCCCTGTGGTCCTTCATGCTATTCCTTATGTTCCACATATGAGTGAAACCATATGATAATTCTTTTTATGCTTGACTTATTTCACTTAGCACAATCCCCTCCAGTTCCATCCATGTCGATGCAAATGGTGGGTATTCATCCTTTCTGGTGGCTGAATAATATTCCATTGTATATATGAACCACATCTTCTTTATCCATTATCTGTTGAAGGGCATCTTGGCTCCTTCCATAAATAAGCTTCACTTATTTTTAAAGAAATTTCACGACATGGTAAAATGTGAGGAAATCCAAGCACCAAGGTACATAGTAAATACGTTACTGCTTTAACTATCAACTTCTATCAATTACTGCTCAATAGAATTCATGTCGCCCTTTTTCTCCTTCCAGAAGAGACTTCTGCTCACTCACTGAGTTGTAATCAGTCAAAAGCTTCAGGTGTCAGTGCGTGCACCGCATACCTGTTGGCCACAGCTCCTGGTAATGAAGACCCGCCTAAGGACTGCCCCTCTTGCAAGAATCCCTTTACAGTGGCAGCCTCCTGTGACCTCATACAGGAGCATATCCCTCCTCATTGTCATGTGCAGTCTCTGCTCCTTGAGTCGTGGGGGTGTCTTTGACAGCCTGCGGCCAGTGTGCCTGAGGCTGCGTCTCCAGTCCCCACATTGGCAGTAGTCCATGAGAGCTTCTCCTTGGTGATTTTGTTCTGGCACTTTGCTTGAGGCCCTCCTCCTGCTTCGCAGGCCCCCCTCCTGCCCTGGGCTCCTGAGACTCGGACCCCAGCCCTCATCGGTCTGCAGTCCTTGCCTGCTCCATTCACAGCCACGGCTCTGGGTAAGTCCCCGCATGCTGACGGAATCCGCAGCCACGTCTCCAGGTCAGGGACTTCCTCTGAGCTCCAGATGAGAACAGCCAAATGGCTGCATAGACGTTTCTCCTTGAGGGTCTGAAAGGTGCCTCGGACTCTGTTTGCCCAACAACACTAGAGCATGGCTTCTCTCCACCCAGGCCGCTTCACAAGCCCCGACATTTCTGCTCCTTCTCCTTCTGTAGTCATTCCCGATGCCTCACAACTGTCTTAAAAATCATCTCATGAACCTGTGTGTTCTTCCCCCAGTCCACACCACCGTCGCGGCCCTGGGTGCCACCATCCTGCCCATATGACAGCACTAACTTCCCCACAGGCTCCTGCAGTCCCTTTCCTCCCTGGAATCTGCTCTCCACACTTTCAAACCATGGCAGGATCACACCCACCCGGCTCTCCGGGCGAGCCCTGGCTTGGCCCCTGCCTTCCTGCTGGGTTCACATCCTACAATCTCGCTGCCTCCCAGGCTCTCTCTCCTCTAGGAACAGGTGTCTTCTGTCCACAAGGCCCTGGGGCAGCTCCCCCTCTACCCACACCCTACCCTTTCCTCAGTGTCCATGCAAACACCATGCCTCAGGGACACGTCCTCTTGCTCCGGCCCCCTGGAGGCCCTCCTGGCTCCGCAGCCTCGGCATTGGGCATTCCCCTCAGACCGAAGGGGAAGCTGGACAGGTTGACAACCCAAATTCTAACTCTCCACAGTTGGATGCCCACCGAGAAGGTGACATGAAGACTGGGAGTGAGCCAAGCTTGTTTTCAGAACGGTGACCCCTTCCGTGCCACCTGCACTCACAAGAGTGGAGTGCAAGAGTCACTCTCCCCACCCCCTCTGTGCTCCCAGAGGGGGCCCTGTGACATGTTTATCTCACTTGCTCTTGAAAACTTGAGAATATAAAACTTTATTCAAGCAAGAGAACCACTAATTAGGTGGTGGGTATTAGGGGTGCACTTGTCATGATGAGTATAGGGTGTTTCGTAGAAGTGATGAATCACTAACTTGTCCACCTGACACTAGTATGAAACGGTGTGCTAACTCACTGGAATTTAAATAAGAACTTGAAAATAAAACAAAATAAATGGGACTTCCAGTGTCGGTTGTGGAGAAAGGGAGGGACCTGGAGCGGGAAGGGGATGCTGTGAGTGGCCGTGGTGGACTGACAGGACAGGACGGGAGGCGAGAGTGGCCCCTGAGGGAAAGGGTCACAGTGCAGGGAGTTGCCGCTGAAGAGAGAGGGCTGGCTCCAGGGGAGGGGTTCGTCTGAGAGCTGGGAGCGGAGAAGGGGCAAAGCGGATACAGGCGAGCTCAGTGCTAAAGAGAGCAGCACAGACATGGAGACCAGGCTTCTCAAGCTCTCGTGGAGAAGGACCAGCCATGCCTCCACTCTGCTGAGGACCAGCACTGTGATAAAACCCCATGGGAAAAAGGCACAGTGAGCTCTCGCACTCGATGCTGTTGGGGTGACTGGTCAACCCGACTTTAGTGTTGACCTTCACGTCCCCCCCAGAGTATCTTCCAGGCGGATTACAGAGGCCACCGTGAAAACGGAACCACAGACTAACTGGAGTGCCCCTAGGCAGGCATCTGATCTCATGGGGAAAGCCTTTCTACACATAAAACACCAGAAGACAGAAAGTGATGGATATGTTTCACTGCATAAACATAAACGTCCACACACCATAGCACAGCCCATACACAGAAGGGCACGTTAACTGAGGAAAACCTTTCATCACTTACCCTCCGTGAGGATGCTCACTGCCCCTTGGCCTCACATAACAGGGGACACAGAAGGGCTGCCATGGGGGGAAGGGTCCCCCTCCGGGTCAGGGACTCCAGGCAGCCGTTCAGACAGGCTCTCCCATCTCCTCCCCTGCAGGTCCCCAATCCCACCTGCCCTGGGTCCTCCCACACCGAGGCCATCCCTGACCAGTGTCAGATGGTGCAGTCCCAGCACCTGGCATTCCCGTGTCCCTTCCCCGGCTTCAGTCTCTCCAGGGCATTCCTCACAATGCGACACGATCATTTTTGTCATTTATGGGCCTTCTATCTGCCTCCCCCCAGAAGCAGAACCACCAGGGGCAGCATGCGGGGACTGTCTGGTTCACAGCTGTTTCTCGGACACTTCGGGGATGACAAGCACACAAGAGATGCTCAGGATATGTTTGCTGATCACACAGGTGTCCCCGTGTGTTCCTCGCAGTGAGCGGGTCTGCCAGCGTCACAGCCCACCAGCTGCAGGGGCGGGGTATCAACGGTCCTGCGGACAGCTCACTCAGGGAGGGGCCAGAGGCCATGGTCAGGCTGTTCCAGAATCCCAGGCCAGGAAGAGAGGACTGCGAATACGCCCCTCTGGCCACAGCGACTCAACCACGGTAACCTCCCACTGAGGTTTCCCACCTGGCCGGCTTTTTCGAGTAAGGAGACAGATCCCAGAAGCCAACCCAGACCGGGTGCACGTGGCAAGGGTCCTCAGGGACCCCGGCCATGCCCCTGATGTGCTGGCTTTGGAGGGGTGTTTAGTACTGAGCACGGTGAGAAACTGGAGTGCAGAGAACACACTTGTTCACATCCAGAGTGCAGCCTTGTCCTGCCGGGGGGGGCGGGGCATCTGCAGCCACACCAGCTCCCTGGCAGAGACTGAGCCATGTCACCAACCACGGAACCAGGCAGGCTCAGCCCAGGGCTGTTCCCCAGGATGGAGAGCGTGCACATGCGTGCGTGTGTGTGCGCGCGCGTGAGGGTGAGCGTGTGTGTGCATGCAGGGGAAATTGAGAAACCGTTTGGAAAGTGGGGGGAAATCTTACGGAGTGGAAACCTTTCTTCTAAAAGGAAGACCAGCACCAGTGCCAGAGCGGAGAGGGAAAGTGGGCAGGTCTGCCGGGCCAGTGGGCAGAAACAAGAATTCCATGCGTGTCTGCACCAGTCACGCTGACATGGGGTCTGAACTTGGGGGTCTGGGGCCGTCCGTGCTCATCCCACTTACGGCCTGGCCCTGAAGCTCCGGGACTGGGTGACCCTGGGATAGGACACCATCTCAGGGGGCACCCACCATGGGCTGGGAAGAGACCTGGAGAGCCCGTAAGTCATACTCAGACCCGGTGACTGGTTCTCTGTAGTGTCGGTTTCACCAGCCAGCTGACATTTGGCAGCTGGGTGTTCACTATTGCTCTTGCCCGGGAATGTCACGTCCAAATCCGTGGACCCTGGCTATTTCCCACAAACGTATCCAGATCAAATCCCACGGCCCCTTTTTACTTGTTAATTCTGTTTCTGATTTGTGGTTCTTATTTGACTTTCAGATGAATTTAATAATTGCTTTACGAGGAGAACTTGAAACCATTAAGGGGAGCAGCTCTATCCTGCCCGCGGCTGTCCACGGCTGCACTTGCGTTACCCTCTCTGACGCCACAGGCGTGTTTTGAATCAAAGCTGCCTGCCTGGCCCGCCAAGGAGTGGGCTCACCGATAATTCTCTTATTTTCCTGGAGACCACGGAAGCAGCTCTGCTATTCTCCTGGCAAGGAGGGGCTCGGCCTTTCACAAACATACCAAAGCGTGTAGGGTCCCACGTGGCCTTGACCTCGCTGGGCCCAGGGTCCGCTCGCTGGGACTGTTCTCCTGCACAGGAAGGAGAGGACACGGGCCAGTCCTCCTTCACTCCGGGTCAGGGCTGGGCTGCAGGACGTTCTGCACACAGCCGAGTCCTACTTGAGCCGAGCGAGGGGTGGTGGCTGGTGATGAGGCTCCAGGGGAGGGCAGGGCTCTGTGGTTAGACCGCCAGGGCCCCCTGCCTGCCCCTCTAGGCCTGGGCACCCCTGGACTGTCTGAACCTCACTTTCCACGTCTGGAAAAGCAGGGTCTTGCAGACAGAGATTATTCATGGTCGGGTCACAAGCTCTCCATCAATGTCAGCCGGTGATGGTCATGACCACAGTAGGTGGAGGTGGCCTCACACTCCCGCACACACCCCCTCTGAGCACAACAAGGAAGGCAAGTGGGGCCAGGATCGCAGGGGATCTTTCCAGTCCTAGAACACATTCCGAAGATTTTAAGTGGCCCTGAATTTAAAGACAAATCCCTGAGGATCTTTCGGGAAAAGGATTCCCAAATGGAAACAACCTCACGGAGGTGAATTATACATGCTAGTTTTAGGACACATTCAAAGATTTGAAAGTGGGAGGAAGAGAACATGTGTCTTCACATTGGGGCAATGCATGCATGCCACATGCAGATACCCACACAGCCCTAACTCCGCCCGGCATGGGGACCCCAGAGCCCTGTCTCCACAAGGGGGGTGCTGTGGGGAGGGGTGGGAGAAGAGTCTCCATCCTAGACAGGGAGGCTCTGCTCTGAAGAGCCAGCTGTGGGGCATTTCTCCTCCCGAAGAGCACACTTCCTGAGGCGTCCCCAGGACCAAAGGAAGCAAGAGCGGGGGTATCGACAGGCAAGGGGCAACCTGGGGTACACTCACTGAAAACCAAGCAGAAGCAGACAAAGCCAGCAAACACACCCCCTTCCCAGCACCTAGACTGGCGCTGGGGAAGGCTTGGGGGAGGCAGGTCTGGACGGGGAGAGTAACAAGGAGCCCCCTTCCTGTCCCTCCACGCTCCCCCACCACAGCCCCATCCCCGCCCCTCCACCCCCCACCCTGCAGCGGCTTCAGCCACGCATCTCCTCCTCCGGCCCCTGTCTGAAGCACTTTAAAGTGGTTCCAGAGCCGGATTCCAGCCACGGAGCAAGCTAAGCCAACACCAGGCTGGGCCATGCCAGGGCACCCTGGACAGGACAATACGTAGGCCCATCCAGCTTTCCCATTCCGATTGGACCCCTGCCCCGGTCTCAGTCCTGAGAGAGATTCTGCAGGGGTGCCCTGGGGGCAAGCAGATGAGCCAGCAGTGACCCCACCACCGAGGGGCTGCTCAGGGGCTGCCTCGGGTTCCAGGACTGGGAAGCCTCAGAGCATCCCTGGACGGGCACAGTGGCTCTAGGGGCCCAGGCCCGGGAGGGGAGAGAGAAGCAGAGAGGCAGAGGCAGAAGGCTGGCTCAGGGAGGGGCTTCCTCGGTAAGGAGCTGCCCCACGCCTGCAGATTCAAAAAGTATCCTCCACCTTCTTGGAGGTGCTGTCCTATCTCATGTGGAGACAAGGAAGGAGCAGAACAATGCTGGACGCATTCCAGGAAAACAAATTCATTTCCGTTCTTGATATGCGACTCTTTGAGAGAAGTACAGCGTTCCCACCGGTCGCTCCCCACAGTGGGTCCCCGTCCCAGTCTGGGGGCCCAGCACACCTTCCAACCAGCTCAGCCCCAGTCCAGGTCTGTCCACGACTGGGAGAAAGGCCACCCCGGTGCCCCTTGGGGGCGAGGCCCTCGGTGCTGCAGGAAGGGCCCTCATCCCAGGTGATGCCCCTGGGGGCCGGCCGTGGCCAGTGACCCAGTGATGGGTTGACGAGGGCACAAGATCCCAGCTGCCCCCACATCCAGGGGGACAGCACCAAAGAGCCGTCCCCCTGCTGCAGGGCTCCCCGGGGAGGGCAGAGGCCACAGTGGGACCACCCTGCTGCCCACCTCCCCCCACCACCTTCCTTCCGTTACTTCCCCACACAAGATTACCTAACCAGTAACCTCCAACCCCAGAGTCGGACCTGAGATAAGGATCCACCCTATCAGCCTCAGCATCTTCATTTTTAAATTAGCTTCCCAGCAATAGAGTAATCTTCTGAGACTCATCTTAAGCTGTAAGTTACTTTCTCTCCAAGGACAGTGTCATCATCTCATCTGTTAGAGAAAGGGGCCCGGAGGTCCCACAGTTCAGACCTCTGGTGTCACAGATAAGGAAACAGAGGCCCAGAGAGAGAGCAAGTAGCTGGGGACCAGGCACTGCGGGCCGCTCCTGCCCGTGGGCAGGCTGAGAGCAGCGCAGGTGACTTCCGCAGGGCGGGAGGACAGGAGGTGCAGCTGGGGAGACGCTGGGCACCCGGGGCCGGCAGACGCTGGACCGACCCCATGGCAGCCCCGTGCTCAGCGCCCCAGCCACACGCCTGTGGAGCAGAGTCTCTGGCGAGGCCCTGCGTGCGGGCCAGGCAACCGGTTCGTGTTGGACGCTGAGAGCCAGCGTGGTGGGCGGGGAGGACATGCTTGCCGACAACAGCCCTCCCCGAATCTCAGAGGAATCCGTCACCTGCCCAGCCCACACAGCGGGTGACTGTGGGCGGGAACTGGACGGGCATCCAGCCTCCGAAGCTCAGGACTGCACCAATCAGGCCCCTGAACCCTGACCTGATCTCCAGCATGGGGCCTTGAGGCACGGCCACCTGCCCTTCAGCCAGCTGTAGAATGGGTAGGGAGGGTGCAGAGCCCAGGTCAGGGGGGACGTGGAAGAGGCAGTGCGTCGCACGGTGGATGCATCATGCCCCACGTTTTTCATGCAACAAGGGAAAGTGGGAGACCAGCAGCTTCTAAGCCATGGATCTGCTCTGAGACAGGAATGCGTGTGCCCACGGACAGGGGGATGCCATCCGGCTGGGGGCATGGCAAGACCTATGCAGGCGACAAGGTGTCTCAACAGGGTAGGGGCTGAGGACTCCTCTGGGGACTCACTGCCCACTACACAGGCATGTCCCTGTCACCCAGTGTTGTGCATCCTTCGGGAAATGTCCTGCACTCCTTCATAGGCACAGAAACTGTCCTCAGGGGACATGGAAGTCGAAGGGAACCGAAAGGCCCCAGGATGGGCGAGACCCTGAAGCCCGGGACTCAGAGCTGCAGGGACACTCCCAGGTCAGATGCCGAGGGGGGCTGACTGGCCCCCAGGCCCCGGGCGTCTCTAGGCCACTGCCCAGGGTGGTCCAGCACAGCGTCCCCACTCCGCACAGTTCCCTCCCCCTCCAGCCCCGGCCGCCCGGGGCCCAGCTGTGTGAGCATGAGTGAGCCCTGCTCTCGGGCTCCAGGCGCCCCCGCGACTGTCCTGGGCTGGTCACACGGTGATTCCCAGGTGACCACTGGCACCCAAAGGAGAACATCAGCCCCAGAGTTCCTCTGCCTGGCAGCATCCGCCGCCCGCTCTGGGCCGAGGTGAAACTGAGTGGGCTGACCGCCCCTCCTTCCAGCTCTCCTGCAGGAGACGTGGGCAGCGTGAGGCCTGCAGCCCCGGAGATCCCAAGCCCAGGGCCTGGCTCAGCAGGGAATTCCCTCCCCGGGAGCCCAGTGGGCGTCGCAGGTGTTTGCCCAGAGGTACTTGGCTAAAAGGAGCCGTTGAGAGGTGAGGCGAATTGGCGTCTCTCAGCCCTGGGGTTTTTCTGGTAAGAGGTCACGGTGGTACTTGTCCTGTTCGGCGTGTGGTTGGCCGGCCCACCAGGGGAGTGTGGCAAACAGCCACTGCGGAGCTGGGCCCATTGTTCCTCCACCGTCTCTGGGAACAGCTCAATCCTGCATTCCTGCCCCTCCTGCCAACTGCATGGGCACCCCATGCCCGTCTCGCCACTGCCAGGAGAGGCCGAGGCAGGTGGAGGCCAGGGGAGATGTCAGGGGGCCCCCTGAGCTCATGGCGTGTCCCCATCCTGTGGCACTTACAGCCGGGCAGCCTACCTGCAGGGGTGTGGAAAGACTTCCCTGCTGCTCCCCTGAGTGCAGGCAGGACTGCAGGGCGCCTCCCAAGGAGGAGGAGACCTTTATCAGAAGTGTCTGGAGTCCCCGGGGATGACGGAGCGGAGGGCGCCGAGGCAGCGAGGAGCAGGGGAGGGTACACTCACCTGCGTGGGGGCCTCTGTTCTCCCACCTCAGAATAAACCTGAGAGGGAGGAGCCGGCTGCCAGCGTAGAATGGGGAGGTGGACACTAGACTCAGGGCTGTCTCACCAGCAGGGTCCTCTCCTGACACCAGGCACCAGGGTGGAGGCCCAGCATTTTCCATGGATATGGCATGGCCCATTGTCTGGGTCCTGGGTATGAGGCCACCTGCCTGGGTCCTGAAACCACTGTGTCTCTGTTGGCTCCCCAGTGACCAAGTTCTCCCACAGCTCTGATGAGGATCCCCGTCCTGAGCTCAGAGAGGCATTTTATTTGGGCCCACAGACAACCCGTGGGGACTCTTAGCCCCAGGTAATCACCCACCTCTGTGCTCAGGTCACCCTGTGACACGTCACAGGTCTCTCTGTACAGGGTCTTTCACCTCTAGCTCTCCCGGGCCCCGGGTCAACCTCTCATCCAGAAGTCAGGGCTGGCCCAGGACCTGGGGCTAGACTGGCCTGACCCTGTAGGGACACGGCATGCCAGAGCCAGGCCCCCACACCTGTCCTGGAGCTGAGCCAGGTGAACTGTGTCTAAAGAAGGATTTGGTCCTCAGAGCGGTAGTGCTCAGCCTGGGATCAGCCTGGGAGTTTGCAATAAAAAGAGCTCATCTGAGGGCTTGCTCTGGTGGGAGTGGTTCCAGCTTCTCTTTGGGCGGGGGGGTTCCTCCTTCTGGGATGTGGAGGTGATTGGTCATCTGGACAGGCTCAGGGAGCCCAGCTGTGGGCCAGGCCATGCTAATGGGGGGACGCACGATGGAGTCAATACGGCCCCCGCTTCAGGCAGTGGACCGCTGGGTGGGGTCCGGGAGAGGAGACAGCTGTGCAGCCCGTCAACTGTGGGGTGTCCAGGAGCAGAGGGAGGTCTGGGATGGGCACCTGGCCCTGTCATAAGGATGAGAGGGCTACCAGGAGGAGGTGACTCCCACATGAGGGCCTGCCCACGAAACTCGTATAATTCTGTCCCTAGAGGGACCCCACAACCTTCTGACCTTGTGCATCAGTCTCCTGAGTTTGGCTAATGCCCCTGAGAGCACTTGGCTCTCTCTGTGCAGGAGGACTCGGATCTCTGCCCTTGCAGGATTGAGCCCTTGGGGTGATGAACCTGCTGAGGGCCAGGGTGGGGGCTTCGGGGGTGGACCTGACTCTCGGGGTCACTGCTGTGGCTGAGGAAGTTCTGCACAGTCTCTGGGGACGGCCCCTCCGCACAGCACGGGTCTCTGCCACCCCCTCTCCCCGCTGCCCAGCTGTCCTTCATCAGCCCCTCAGCCAGCTGGTCCGGCCTCCCCACCTGCAGTAAGGAGGGGAAGACTGGGTGGCCCCAGGAGTGGGTCGGGGTGGAGGACACCCCATCCACTCCACCTGCCCTGTGCATTAGGACTGGAGCCAGGACACAACTGGATCCCTGCATGGCTCTGGGCACCCCTGCAGCTCCCGGGAGCCCAGAACCCCCTCTGAGTGGGTGACAGGTGACAGGTGTGAAGGGCAGACCAGGACCACGAAGCCACGAGCCAGCCGAGGGGTTTCTAACTTGGCTTCCCCCTTCCAGTTGCGCTGGTGCCCCGCTGACCGCCCCCCGCCAACAGAACCCCAAGTTCCCGCCAGGGCTGAGAGGTCTGCCTCGTGCCTGCTGGGCGAGTCATTGCCGGGCCAGGGCGGCCCCGTCCTGCTGCAGGGGTCAGCCGTGGTGGAGGTCCGCCAGGCCCCTGAGTGCTTGCAGACGAGCCATCAGCCTTCGATAAGCTCAAGACCCACACACCTGGGTCCCTCTCACCTGTCCTTTCTGCTTGTTTGGTAAAACTGAGGCCATGCGGCTGACTCTGGGCCGCCACGTCCTTCCCGGGCCCCTGACCGCCATTCCTGGATGCCCCACAGCCACCCCGCTTGCATCGGGGGGGGGGGCAAGAAGGGATGGCAGCCACCCCCTCAGGGCCTGTGACCGCAGCCCACACGGGAAATCCACAGTCTCCGGGACTAGCACGGCAGTAGCCAACCTGCCAGGATTCGCTGGTCTGCGCCCAGAAGGGTCCCCATGTGGGCACTGGTCCCCGAGAACCCGGTGGCTTTTAGGTGGGGGGCAAGGTGGAGCCCCAGCTTCACGGCACACCCCACGAGCTGCAAACACAGAGGCCAGGTGTCCAGCTGGCTTCGGTAGCCCCTACCGTCCCCAGAAGGGGTGGACAGGACTCTTGTCTCATGCCTGGCACCTCCCAGGCCGCGAGCTCCAAGTGAGGCCACACCTTCCTCCTCATTATGTGGCACATACAATGAGTCCTGCAGAATTATACGAGTTTCGTGGGCAGGCCCTCATGTGGGAGTCACCTCCTCCTGGGAGCCCTCTCATCCTTATGACAGGGCCAGGTGCCCATCCCAGACCTCCCTCTGCTCCTGGACACCCCACAGTTGACGGGCTGCACAGCTGTCTCCTCTCCCGGACCCCACCCAGCGGTTCCTTAGATGCTGCTGGAAGAACATTGAACAGTGAGTGGACCCGAGGTCGTTGCTCCTCGTCCGTCCCATCATCTTGGGCCAGCATGAGCCTCAGTCCCTTCTCTGCCCACCTTGCAAAGGGCCTCAGCCTCAACGGTACGTGGCCATCATAGAAGGAGACTTCGTGGCGATGCCCAGTGGTCAGGTTTGTTGTTAAGTGGCCCAGGTGTTAGGTCCACTCTTGTGGACAAGTCCGCTCCCTCGTCAGCCCCTTGGGTGTAGATAATCATTTCTGGTGTAGACACCCCATCATCCTGAGTCACGAAAGGCCCCGTTGATCTCAGTCCACAGAACCAGTGTGGGTTTGACCTCCGTGGCCGCACGTGTGAGTGTGCAGCGTGAGCACACGAGCTGCAGAGCCTGGGCGGGTGGTCCAGGCCGGAGCGGGGAAGTCCCCCGAAGAAGGGCTTGTGGCGCGGCGAGAGGACCGGGCCCGGGCTGGGAGTGGGCGCCCCGTGTTGGTGGGGACCGTCGGGTCTTTCTCAGGGGCCTGTACCTGCCTGAGCGGTGGTGGAGACGGGCGCAGGTGCCTCTGGGATTCCATCCGTGTTTGGGTCTCTTGCTGGATCGCAGACTGGAGACCGGGGGTATGCCTGAGGCCACAGCCCTGCTGAGCTCCGGGTCACCCTGGCCCTGAGCCCAGCACGGATCCCTCTGGGCCCCCAGCTCCTCTCCTCTGGAAACGAATCAACAAGCTAACGTCTGAAATTGCTTGGTGCTGAGAAAGGCGCCTCGTAGGACACGGGCCTCCGGGGATGCTAACAGCTGCCGTGGTCCCCGACTCAGTGCTGCCACGGTGATTCTCCAGGATGAGGGGCTCAGCGACCAGCCCTGCCCTGTCTGCCCGTGGTGGGCACAGGTCTCAGACCAGGGTGTCACCTTCCAGGCTGGGAGCGGGGGGGCCGGCGGGGGCGACCCTAACCTCGCTGGGCCGAGCCAGGGGGATGAAGCCCCGCTCCGTGCTTGCCGGGAAAGGTGAGTTTGAGGGGGGCTGAGTCCCCAGCAGGCCCCGCTATTGCCGGTCCGCACACAGGGAAAATATGGTGTGTGGCGTGTGTGCGTGCGCAGAGAACTCGTGAGTGGAGGCATCCGGAGAAACAGGAGCGAATTTCGGGGCTGCCCGCCTCTCAGTATCCATGCTGTGAGCCCGAGCAGAAGGCTCCGTGTGGGGGGCTTGTGCTGGGAGAAAGTGGCCGGAGGGTTACCGCCTGGGGAGAAATGGTTTCCTCAGCTGCCTCCCTGCACAGTTTCATCCGATCCTACAAACACGAACAAGATTGTTCTGTGTCCTGTTTTGAAAACGGCCTCCTGTCCGCGTGGGCCTCGTTGCCCAGGCCCGGAAATCATGCTTTCCCATCCCCCAGGCCCGCATGACCCAGCTGGACGGCGGTCCATCCCTGGATGGTGCCAACCCTCTGGCAGTCTGGGCCCCAGCCGGGAGGCGGCGGCCAGCGGAGTTTCCTGCTCGGTCAGCAAGCAGGTGGCGAGTGCGTGGGGCTCGCTGCGAGGGCCGGGCTGGGCCAAGGCAGTGAGCTCG
This sequence comes from Mirounga leonina, assembly GCF_011800145.1. Classification (NCBI taxonomy): domain Eukaryota; kingdom Metazoa; phylum Chordata; class Mammalia; order Carnivora; family Phocidae; genus Mirounga; species Mirounga leonina. The sequence continues at coordinate 1,502,602 of NW_023270377.1, read as the reverse complement.
CTGACCCGTCTGAGAACCCGAAGCGGCTCCACGGCTTTGCCATGTTAGTGCTCTCGGCAAGCTCACGGTCTCACCGTCCTCGGGTTTTCAGTCTCCAGTCTCCCGTCGTGGCGAAGGCAGAGTGGACCCCACCTCAGCCGGGATACTGCCGCCGTGTCAGCCACCTGCAGGAGCCCTGGACAGGCCTTGGGCTTCTTCAGGGACCCCGGGACCCCGTGGTGGTGGGGGAAGGCGGTAGCTCGTCCTCACTTGGCCCTCCGCACCAAACCAGTCCAGCCAGGATCCATCCCCGCTTGACCCTGGGTGTGGGCGACCCTGCCTCCCCGTGATCCCATGAGGGTGGTCATGTGTACCTAGCCCGCCTCCCACAGGTGTCAGGGGTCCAAATGGGGTGACCCTGGTGTGCACGTTGAAAAAGAACACAGATCACCTCCTAACCATGCTAGTCTGGGCTTCGGCTCGGCTGTGCACGTTCCCCAGTGGACAAGTACCCTGAGCTCTCTGGGCGGCAGGTTCTTCCATGAAATGGGCATCACAATACTTCCCACGAGACACAATCTGTAACGTGGCCGGTGGGCTGCCTGGGGGCTCATCAGTGCTGAACAGCTGAAATAATGTCCCTTTAGTTCTCCGTGTCCCTTCTCTCGCATCCATCTACTCCTCGTCTGGTCCCGCCCCTGCCAACAGGGACTGCCCACCGGTAGAGACCCCACTCCTCACCCTCCTCCCCGGCTGGCCCCGGGAGCCCCAGCTCCACTCCTGGGCAGGCCGACCACTGCCGTGGTGGTCTCTCTGCCCCCAGGCCCTGTCCCTGAGTCCTGCCTGTCCTTCCAGGACACGGTCACTGCGACCACCTCCACGGGGTCTCCGTCTGGACAGGGGCCCCTCCCACCTCTGGATGCCCACCGTTGTCTATCCTTCCCATGAAGCACGCCACCAGATTTGCATCGTGGTCATTATGCCCGTGATGTGAGTCCCACGAAATCATGTGTGATTCACCCGAGTCTCCAGGGAGTCTTTCGCACAGCGGAGGCCAGGAGGATCGGCTAGCGGAAGCCGGGAAGGAAGGGGAAGAGGAAGGCTGGGCCTCACGTGGCCGGGCCTTCATTTGGGCACCGGTTTGCACCTCCCGGGTCGTGGGTGTGTTGGGCCCCTTTTGCTTGGGCCTGGTTAGACCCATCACCAGGCACCTGCTTATTTACACCCGGCATGTGGCCGAGCCTGTGGCGGCAGCGTGGACCCTCCGCGCTGCCGGGAGGCTCTGGAGGCTGCTGCAACCGGCACCTCTGCCCCAGCGAGCCCTCCTGGCCCCGTCCTGGGCAGGCGCCCCATGCCCTGTGGCTCATCCAGGCCAGTGCTGAGCAGCAAGATCAGCACATCCATCCCTCTCCCAAGGGTCTAATTTTCACCAGTGTGGCAAAAAGCTGGAACTCAGCCTCCCTCCTGCCCAGCTGCTTGCCCAAGCTTGACCCCATAGAAGCTGGGCCTGGGCTCTGGGGGAAGGAGCAGGGCGCTTCCTTGCTGTGTGACTGTGGCCGGATCACGGCACCTCTCTGAGCTTTCTCGTGGTGGCAGCTGGGCCACCATGCAGTGCGTACAGTATTGGAAATCAGAGTGACCCCTGGGGGGCCCTCACCAAGGACCCTAGCAAACCATGGGGTGGGTCAGGGCTGCCCACAGGTGCCCGAGCGAGTGAGAAGGGCCACGCGGGCCCAGGGTGGGGAGCGAGGGCCCCACTGGCCAGGGAGCAGCTCTGGTGGGAAGGGCTGGAGCTGCCGTCTGCTTGGAGAGTGTGGACCCAATACCCAGCTGGACCAGCTGGGGCAGCCAGAACCCCGACTCTCTGCCTCTGCCCTGCGGGCATCTCGCACCACGTGGGCAGCAGGAAGCAGATCTGCCCCGGGGGGACCTCAGAGGAGCAGCTCCCGCGCCTGCCCGGGTGGGGCAGGGACAGGTAGGGTGCCTGGGCCCCAGGGGCAGAGGAGGGATGCCAGTGTAGTTGAGGCACTGAGCTTGGCCACCGGGCTGTCGGGGGGAGGTGCAATGGGCAGAGGCGAAGCCAGCAGCTGCCGTGGGCCTGGGGACCAGAGTCGGGATGGGCGTGGCATGCCCTCCTCCAAGCCTCCCCTCAGCTCCTGGAGTGCATGCAAGGGCTTGGCCCACCTTGCCGAACAGGCTGTGGGTGGGGAGGTCCGTTGTCAGAGGCGATGGGGCCCGGACTCGCTCTGGCTCCCTGTGGGCTCTCAGCCTGCCCTGCCCCTGCCTGGCCCCAGCCACCTTGTCCCGCATGGTCCCAGTTGGCAGGAGTCCTCCTGGTTGGCTTCCCTCCTCCTCCTCTCTCCTACATTAGCTGGGTCCTGTGACATGAGCCCGGGGTGCTGGGCTCCCGCCGAGCCGTCCACCCAGGGAGACCCTGCAGAGGCCTGGGGCACTGAGCCAGGCGCTGAGCTGCCTGATGCCTTTCACGCGGGGAGTGCAGTCCCTCGGGGCTCCCCGAACGGGCTGGGGGGCCCAGCTCCTCTCTGAGGGGCTGCCCTGGGTGGACGGGGGCACGAACTACTCTCCCTGGGGCCCAGCACGGCCTCCTAGCTTCTCCTCCGCCCAGGGCCCCTCCTGAGCCCCTTGTTCCAACTGCCCTGCGGTCTTCAGCTGCCCACGTGGTGGCAGCCACGCCGTCTGTGTCCATGTCCAGGTCTCCTCAGGCACCCTCTGCCCACACAAGGCCATCCTATGTCTTGTAGGCACCGCTGCACGTCCCTGCCCTGAGTGTTTGCTCACGGGCCCTGCCAGGCGCTGCTCTTCCCCCAGAGCTTCAGGCAAAGCTGGCTCCCAAACCCAGAGAGCCGTGGGAATCCAGGGGCTCCTTCCAAGTGAATTGCCAAGCGCTCTGGGAATTCCGGGGGTGCGTGCACAAACCTCCCATCCACCTGGGGCGTGGGGTGTGTGTCCTCTGCCCACTGAAGGCTCTGAGCCACAGGCCCGGCCTCCAGCCCACGTTGGGTTTCCTGGAAACCATCTCCGCTGAGCAGAACCTGAAGCTGTCCCTCCCGATGGGCTTGCCCCCATCACACAGGCCTGCCCCCCACTCTTCCCCAAACACTGAAGACCCTGTGTTATGCCAGCCATGCTTTGTGGAAGGCGCCAGGGAACAGTGGGGATTTGCAAGTGGGAAAGCAGAGAACCTCACACCTGCATTCTGTTTATGGCCTTCCCTGAGGGTCTGCGCCAAGTTCAAGCTCTGTCCTGCCCACACCGGGGGTCTCTCTCTCCTTAGTCCTGGGCCTCATCTTTCTGCCCTTGAGCTGCCTTTTCCCAAGCCTGGTACTGGCAGAAAGTGACCTGTCCTTCAGGACTGGGCCTTCTCTCCCGAAGTAGTGACTCGGCCCTCAGGCCCACTCCAGCATGAGCCAGGGGCAGACGGCAACCCCCAGCAGGGGTGCTGCAGGGCCTGGGGGAGGGGGCTGGGGAAGGGCGGGCCACCCTGCTGGGTGCTGCCAGCCCAGAGCCAGGCTGGTGGCCGTGGGAGGTGCGCTCAGGCCACCAGCAGACCCCTCTGGCCTCCACCCCTGCACCCAGCGTAGACAAGGACACACACGTGCACCCTCATGTGCTCACACGCACACGCGTTCCGATGCACACACATTCACACACGCATATTCACGCACTCCCGTACACTCACACACGACACATGTCCATACATCCCACACACACTCATATACTCTCACATACCCACACTCACCTCTTCTAAGAACAAACAGTCATCTTCAGGAATAGTGCAGATTAAATCCATATTTAAGAGAAATCTCCTAAAGAAAACATAATCCACAAATATGCAATTCTACCCCCAGGAAGACAGCCGTTTACCTCATTATGCAGAGCAATTTAGTTCCTTGCTGAGTAGAGCTTTTCTGCCGCAGACTATATTTGCTTTCCCTTCGCATAAGCAAAAGGCCCATTATGGTTATTTTCCCAAGACAAAGAACATTATGTCCTTGAAAGGTGAATCAAGCCACTGCCTCTAGAAAGTCGGAAAAACTGCTTGGCGGGGTCACCATCTTTAGCCACCAGATTTTGAGGACGTTAGGGTCTGACTTCAGCCGGCAGCCATGAGTGGTGGGTTTGGCCGCCCCGCTCAGTAAGACCAGAGAGCGGTTCTTGTTCATGGCGCCCACAGCCCAGTGCAGGGCCTGACGCGGGGGAACGCTTGTTGATGTTTGTAGAGCAAGTGGATTTTATGGTCATTTTTCATGAGTATTTCCAGCTGAAACCTTGGGTCTAGGGGTGAGGGAAGCCCAAACCATGAAGAGATGAAATGACTTCCACATAACAGAGGAATGATCACCAAGATAGCATCCATTATCAAAAATGACTATCATAAAACTGGATGTTCACCTCCCTGCCTTATGACCCAGTAATTCCACCAAAGGACCTGGACAAGATATTCTACAGCTGTATTGGTAAGAACAAAACACCGGCCCCAGCCCCGTTACCCGCCAACGGACCGAGGGTAGGTCAATGTGCTGTGGGACGCCCATTCAATGCAGTACGACTCAGCAAAGGAATGGCTGTCCACATGTGTGAGACAACGAATGAATCTCTGAAACATTCCTGAGTGGGGCGAGCCTTACGTGAAAGGGCACATTCTGTATGATCCTACAGGCGTTAAGCCCTAGAACCGGGAAACCTAACCAACAGGGGACAAATTGGAGTAAGGGCTGCCTCTGTGGATCGGTGAGGTTTGACCATGAGGGAGGGGTCCAAGGGAACTTTCTGGGGCCAGGCTCTGCATCTTTCGGGGTTTGAGTCACACAAGTCCGTGGTTTGTCGAGACTCATCGATGGCACGCTTACAGGATGTCATGGAGGCGGTGCTCAGAGGAAAACCTGCGGCTGTGAGCACCTACATGAGAAAAGAAGGCAGACCCCACATCAATGACCTGGCCTCCCATCTTATGGAGCCAGAAGAAAGGAGAAGGGAGGGGACAACGAGACTGCAGCAGAGGGAGTGAGGTGGGGGCCGACAGAAAAGTAGCAGTTGGATGGACAGACAAATCTTTAGCCAGGCTGCCTAAGCAGAAAGGAGAGTTATTCATTTCACCGTCTATGGAACTTGCACGAAAACACATAACCAGATGTTGGGCTCTGGCTAATGATAATCATGGGTACTGACATCTTATCGTTTATTTTGAAATGCATAAAATAAAAGATGGGCTGGTGAAGGGACAGACGGACAGACAGATGGGTTGGTTCATGATGATGCAAATCCAGCATCTGTTGGGTTTCTGGGTGTTCATTATAAAACACTTCCAACTCTTCTGTTTGTTTGAAAAACTTCACAGAAACATTTGAAGGAATGACTGTCAATGTATCACCTGCCCGTGGTGCCCTCCTGGCTCTAGAATGTGCTTCCTGCCGTGGGAAGAAGTGGATCATGTGTATTTGCTCGTTCAGCGCCCACCTTGAGTGTCCACAGCTGTGGACCGTCGCTGGTCAAGGGGCTGGAACTATACCAGTGAGCCCAGTGAGCCCAGTAAACCCAGGCATCTGTGCTCGGGGAGCCTGCAGTGCAGTGAGGAGAAAGGCACATGGGACGAGACAAATCAAGCTGCGTGCAGGGTTAGCGGTTGGTTGGCTAGGACCTGTCTACTTGGATTTCAGAGCAGCAGGGGTGCTGTGTCCCCTGGCAGGTGAGCTCTCGAGAAGAGCCGCTCCCTGGCGGTTTCTCTGAGCCTCCGCTCCCCCGTGAGCGGATGTGGGGTCACAGAGCCCTCGTTTAGCTGCTGCAGGGCACGCAGCAGTGCCCCGGAGGAGGGCGGCATGACTGCTCTGACGGGGTGGGCGTGCAGAAGGGGCAGGTGGAGACGTGTTCTGTCCGATGGGAGGTCCGCTCTCCGAGGAAGCCGTGTGCACTGGGAGGGCTGGATGCTGGGCCAGGCTCACGGCCGCTGGTATCTTAGACCACTCAGGACTGCGCGCTCAAGCTCAGGGATTCTGGGGCCCTCTCCAGGCGTGGGTGCCCAAGCGGCCTGACACCAGGGGTCTGACCCCAGCCCAGCCACCGCAGCGCACGGGGCGGGAGCAGGCCAAACGTGCCCTCCCCCGACACCCGTGTGGGCCAGAATGAGTCCCAGGATGAGAACCTGGAAGGAAAGCTGGTTTCAAGGCCCAGCCTAGAGCCTCTGGGGAACCACTGGGTGGAGGCCAGCAGCCTTGGGCGCTTGCTTAATTAAGGTCCTTCTGGTGCCGCTCCTATTAATATAGGCTGATTTAATAGACCACCCCTAGTAACAGTGGCCATTCAGAAACTATTGCTTTTCCAAAGGAAATGAATTCCACGGAGCCGCCAGGGGCTTCAGCAGCTGCCTGCCCGACACGAGGGAAGTGTGTGCACCTGCTCAGCAGCCCACGGTGGGTGCACGGTTGCCAGCCGGGGCCAGGATGCCGGGGGCTGCTCTCAGGATTTGTGGGCACGTCCTTGTGTGGATGCTTTGGCGTGGACTCTCCTGACGTCCGTGTGTCTGAAGACCTTGTAACAAAGCCTAAGAGCCAGGGTTGGAGGAGAGCAGAGAAAGCACCTCTCGGCTGCAGGGAGCGGGAATAATGAGCGTTCCCCAAACCAGGAGGAGGAATGCAGAGCTGCTGAGGAGCCTCTCTGTGCGGATGTTCTCTGCAGGTAAGCGAAGCGCCGTCGCAGGTCCCACGGCACTGCCCACTGACCAGGCCAGCTGCCCCTGGCGTGCGACCTTGGAGATGGTGCATCCACACGCCTGGGCGTCAGGAGCTACCCTCAGCGTCATGCTCATGGGCTGGCCTGGACAGCCCTGGACGGGGACCCGCCAGAGGGGATGGCCGGATGGAGCCCCACGGAAGCCTCCTTGGAGGGAGGAGCTGGAAGGGCAGCAGCTGAGGCCCCCAGGGCAGCAGCTTGGGGGTCTGCGCTCCTCCCGTGGGGACCCACCATGCCACCGTTCTCTCACCTGAGGCTGGAATAATGCATTCATGGCTACCAGAATTTCAGCTTAATATTGCGAAGCTCTTCTAACAGAAGACAGGTCAAAAGTGGTAGGAACTGAGGGGGACACACCTGCTCTTGCTATAGAAAGACCAGGTCTGGCCAGGATTGTTCTCATTCAAGGGGAGTAACGAGGTAGCAAGTAAGCCAGCCCTAGAAACACCAATGGGCCATCAAAGAATGAAAGGAAAACCACACTTACTCCAAAGAGTTTCTCTGGAAAGCAGAGGACATTTTTAGAATCTATGCCACCTCTTCTCAAAATTCCGAAAGACACAGACAATACTGAAGAGAGAGGTTGTCAAAGTTCGGGGGCAATAGCTGGAAAGGAGATTGTAATAAAAGTAAAATTATGGGAAATAAAGTGACTATCAGGCACAAACTCAGTTTGATAAGGCAGAAAATCAAACAATGATGGAGAAGCAGTTTCAGAATCCAAAAGACAAGAAGGAGGACTTTTTTTAAAATTCAAAGATGGGGCGCCTGGGTGGCTCAGTTGGTTAAGCGACTGCCTTCGGCTCAGGTCATGATCCTGGAGTCCCTGGATCGAGTCCCGCATTGGGCTCCCTGCTCGGCGGGGAGCCTGCTTCTGCCTCTGACCCTCCCCCCTCTCATGTGCTCTCTCTTTCTCATTCTCTCTGTCTCAAATAAATAAATAAAATCTTTAATAAATAAATAAATAAATAAATAAAATAAAATTCAAAGATGAAGAAAGCCATAAAAGAAGGGATTCACAGGAGGAAAAAAGATCTTTTTGACTCAAATTTCTCTTCCACTCTAGTGAATTGAAGAAAATGGCAGCTTATTGATTTGTAAGAGCTCTTTATATTTTAAGGTTAACTACAATCCAGCATATATGTTGCCAATATTTTCCTCATTTGCTGTTTTTTCTTTTAGGTGTGCTTTTCTTTTGCCACTAAAATTTTAATTTTTTATGTATTCATCATTTCTGCCTTTAGTGTTATATTCAGAAATATTTACCATGTGTAGTAGATTAGAAATACTCACCATATTCATTGTTAGGTTATTTGTGGCTTCCTTAACTTTTTAAATTATGTTAAATGAATAGATTCTTATGGTAAATTATGCAAACAATGTGAGGACTCATATCCACTCTTCCTGCTGGTCTCTGTCCTTTGCCTTTCCAGGAGGAACACCACCAGCTAGCTCGTTAGTGTGTATTCCGTCAGCATGTGTGCTGTGCGCTTACGCACACATCTGTAGGCGCCCCACCAGAACCCCGTGTGTGCACGGCGGCATACTGTTACATAATGGAGCCATGCCACACGAGGTGTTCCGGAATTAACATTTCCCCGCAATGCCGTGTTTTAGACTGTTTCCTTATCAGCACACTCCTATGCTGTAAGTCCTAGCTTCCGCACGGCTTTTCAGAGTGTAGACAGCTGGCATTTGTTCAACCACTGATGACTGATGGGTATTTGTTCACTCTTGCAAATACAAGAGGACAAACACCTTGCAGCTGCGTCTGACCGCAGGACTCCTGGGACTGGTACCCCTGGCACACAGGGCCTGAGTGTATCACTCAGACATGTGAGGCCGGTCTCCCTTGCAAAGCCCGTGACTGGGCCCCTCTCCCGTGGGCAGAGCTTCTCCTGCACGGAGTCCCACCACCCATCCCTGCGGCTGGTCTGGTGGGCGACAAGGGATGCTTCATCACGGTGCTGTCTTGCATCTCCCGGAGTGCTGGTGAAAAGTGTCTCCTTACGTTTATTGATCATTTGCATGCTCTTCTGTATGAATTGCTTAAGTATAGGCTTTGTCCATTTTAAACTACTTAATGCTTTTGGGGAGCTTGTGATACTTTACGGATATTTATACTTTATTATTTAAGTTGCAAATATTTCCTCTTTGTCACTTTTTCATTTTAGTGTTGGCAGATTTCATCACCTTGAAGTTTCAAAATTTCATGTGATCAAAAATTTCCAATCTTTTCCTCTATGGTTTAGGGATTCCAGATGGACATCTTTATCCAAGGTTATATGACATTCTCCTGTTGTTTTTTTTTTAAGATTTATTTATTCATTTGAGAGAGAGAGAGAATGAGCATGAGCAGGGGGAGGGGAAGGGGCAGAAGAAGAGGGAGAGAGTCCCAAGCAGACTTCATGCTGAGTGTGGAGCCCAATGTGGGGCTCAATCCCACAACGCTGAAATCATAATTGGAGCTGAAACCAAGAGCTGGACGCATAACCGACCGAGCCACCCAGGTTGCCCCCTCCTCTGTTCTTTTGATGAGTTCTTCAGTCACCTAGCATTGCCTTCTGTGTCTAGAGTACTACAGAGATGCCATGACATTTTTCCATTTGGATATCCACTTCTATGAGGATATCAGCTCATTGATCATTTATCAGCTATTTGATAGATTCATGTTTGTCCTTCATTAAATTTCATACATAGAGAGGATTTGGCCCACTGACAAATTTGTTTATAATTGTGCCAATAACAAATATTTTATATAACCACTAATACATCAGTATGAATTAACACAGATAAATATACAAGCAGATATACACACATAATTTATGTGTGAATGTAGCTATATGAAAATCTGTGTGTATTCTATGTGCATATGCGTGTGTGTCCACAATCTAAGTATATCTGTAGGCCCAGAAAACAGATTGGAAGAATATAATCATGATTTCCTGGGAAGCAGTGATCGTATGTAATACAAGTATAATGTAATCATGTGTATTTATATACCTACCTGCTTCTATACAAATGTAAATCCTCGCACCTGCCATGCATTTTAAGACAGCAGATTGGACAGGCACCCCGTGATTTGGGGGCCCTGGAAGGCTGTCTGCTCTGGGGCTGCAGGGGCCAAGCTGGGTGGCTCAAGGGATTTAAAGTTACACACCTTAGGACTTGTCATGGAACAGGAATGTCCAAAGATTTCGACATTTCAACACCCATCACTCCCAGAAGACTTTCCAAGTGGACCCACTAGGGCATCCTTGCAACCAGTGCATCTAGCACTGGAGTCCTGCCCATCTGCAACCTCCCCTCCCTGTCTTTCAGTTCCCCAAGGGACACCGGAACAGAAACCTGAACAGCAACCCAGAGGACCAAAGCGACTGCGAGCATTTGCATGACTTCCTAGTTGGTGTGGTGAGGGAGTAGTGGGAGCACGATGGGACGTCGGCTCATCTGCCCTGGCATCTGCCCCAGCTGTTCATTTGCCTTGCTCTAAAAACCGTGTATGGAGTCTTTTTCCTCTGTCCCAGGGCTCCTGAGAGTCAGTACCTGCAGCGCTGACCTGAGAATGATGGGGCTTTTGACTGGGACAGCAACAATGACAATATCAAATATTTATTCAGTCTTATGCTGCACCACACCCTGTCACAGCTGCCTTCCACATACCGGTGCATTCCATCTGCCCACAGCCCTGGGAAGCCTGCCCAGGTGGGACGAACTGATCTTCATCCTCCTCCCACCTGGAAAAGAAGTCTGATTTAATCAGATGTGCTCCATCCTTCCTCCACACGGCCACAGGCTTCAGAGAGGCTGGCCCGAGGGATCAGGCTTGGCCCTGAGGAAGGAGCAAGTCAGGGCAACCTTCGACGGAGGCGGCTCCCATCAGAGACAGAGGGAACTAAACAGCAGGTTCCTCTGAAAGGACAGGAGCCATGTTACCTGAAAGCATTGCCCCACAAATACCTGATGGAAACTCCAGATCTAAGGACCAGTGTTCAGGGACTACAGGGGACAGAGGAATAGGCTAAATGACACCCTGAGAATGTAATTAGCAAAAACAGTGAAACATGGCCTGTTTTTTTTATTTTAAAGATTTATTTATTTATTTTAGAGAGAGAGAAAGAGCAGGGGGAGGGGCAGAGGAGAGGGAGAGAGAATCTCCAGCAGTGTGGAGCCTGACGTGGGACTCAGTCTCATGACCCTGATATCATGACCTGAGCCAAAATCAAGAGTCAGACACCCAACTGAGCCAACCAGGAGCCCCTGGCCCATTTTCTTTAACAACACTTACCATTAAAAAAGAAAGAGAGAAAGAAAAAAAGAAAAAAGAAAAGAAAAAGAAAGGTCAATATCTAAAAAAGAGATAGAGGGTGTTTATAGACTAAAACAAGTTTCTCAACCAATTATAATCCATGGCCCTTAATTGTGTCCCCCTCAAATTTTTAAAAACTATAAAAAAAATGATAGACACTCTGGAAAGTGGAACACAGATTGAGGAACTCATGTACTTTTCTACAAGTGTGAAAATAGCAAGTGTGGAGGGCATGTGGGAATATGGGTGGAGTACAAAAAGAGGCAGGATGTCCAAAAGTTGATAATGGTTGAAACTCAGTGACGGCACTTAGGTATTCGTTATATAATTCTCTCCACTTCTGTCTGTGTCTGAAATTTTCTGTAATAAAAACCCTCTCTTTTTGATGGATAGGCAGAGTCAATTCCTGCTTCTTGGGTCATTGTCTTATCAGGAACAGCGGCTGGCCTCTTGCCGAAGACCATGGAATGTGTTTGGCCCCTCATCTGACTGGCTTTCACACCAGCTGGACTCAGGCTCCCAAGACCTCGGGGTCCCAGGGCCAGGGCCGGGGTAGGTGAGCCACTGAGAGCTTCGAGAGGTGCTGGCCCACAGTTGTGGCAGTTCTCGTGGTCGAACAGAGGAGGCGGGGTGGGGCCAGGCATGGGCGCCATGCTCCTCTGTGCATCAGCCATGTGAGGCCCCCTCTTTGTTCACCCTCTTCAGCCCAGGAGCCCTGCCTGGGTCCACCTAGCATGACAGAGATGGTAAGTATATTGATCATGCAATTTCAAACACAGCCACCCTCCTTTACTGACCTTGAGCTACTTTTCTTTTTACAGCAACGGAGGCTCAGGGCTCAGTAAACAAATAAACAAACAAAACAAATTAAAGAAACAAACAGTGGATGTAGTTTTCAAAATAACCCTACTTCTACTCAACCAACCTTTCCTCTTAAACCCTCTTGGGGAGAAATTGGAACATGCATGCCTGGTGGACATGGCCAGCATTGGGACTCCGTCTTGTTGGTGTTTGATCAACATTTTAGGGTCTCAAACCCTCTCTAGATACTAGGTCTTGGAAGGGAAACGGGATGGGGCTGACACAGGCAATAAGAGTGCTCTGGAAATGGGCTAGGAGATCATTTCAGACTGACAGCCCCCAGGCCAGGCACACCGTAAATCACTAATGGTGCTGCGGTCAACACATGGGCATGGTCAACAGGGAAGGTCACTGGCCTCAAGCAAGGTCAGGGAGTCTTTGTCCTTGCTGGAGGACAAGGTGTGGTCTGGTGGACATGGGCATCTGCTCTACCTGACAAGGTCACCTCCAGCATAGGAATGGTCACAGCAGCTAGATGCTGCTCAGCAGAAAGCCTCAACTGCCCCTCCAGCTCTGAGTCCTTGCTCCGAAAATGTGGTTCTGCTCAGGGGAGGGGTATGTTGGCTTTTGGCTGCAGCTAACACTTCTCATTTATACAAAGCTGCGGTGGTTGAACACCATGTATGTGCCAGTCTCCGGCTGCATACTTTACTCACGTTACTTCATTCAATCCTTATAGGGACCTTATAGAGTCAGAAGTGGCATGAAGCCCAAGATGTGCACTTCCTCCCCAAGCCGAGAAAGTGTCTTTGACCTCCCCCACCACCCTTTCTAAATGAGATCAAGGGCCCAACCCTGGGTTTTGTGATTCCAGCACGGAGCCCCGGAGAAAGTAACAGAGGAAGGTCGGTTTCTTATTTAATTCTCCCCAAAATTTTATGCAGGAAAGAACAGGTTTATAGAAGTTAGGGCTGCTCGAGGTTGGAGAGCTAGAAGTAGCAAACCCCAGAATCAGCCCTGTTGAGGCTCCGTGCCCAGGGCTCGCTGGGGTTGGCCCCAAAGAGCCTGCTTACGTGGAGACTGAGCCCAGAGAGACCCCATGCTGCCTAGGTTGGGTCCACACCCACAGTGGAGGTCATGATCACGAATATCCCAAATCTCCAGGGATCACCATTTCCTGTGAAAGGACGCAGAGAGTATCATATGTTCATCAGGCTCCCTGTCTTCATAGGACCCAAGGCACTCCCTGTCCCCACCGACCTGGCCAATTAAAGGGACGTTCTCAAGTCTCTCCCTTGGTCGCAACCGAATCTCCTAAACCCTACAGAGAAGGCCTTGCTTCCTATTCACTCCACATGGTGTGTGTGTGTGTGTGTGTGTAAAACAGTCCCATTCTTGCCTAAGAAGATCAGGGAACAGCAAGCACCAGCCAGACAGCCCCGGGCCCAAACCCTTGGCTTGGTGATACTGTCGTTCCTTCAACAATGCTTACTGAGCACCTACTATGGGCCAGGCCCCGTTCTAAGCTCGAGGGAGGCAATGGAGGACAGAGCCCAAGGTACATTCACATTCCCTCATGTCCCCACCTTTGTGGGGAATGGGCAACCTGCTGTGCCTGCTCATCTCCCTCCCCTGGGACTCCCCCAGGGCCTCAGTCCCAGCAGCCAGCTCCAGGAGCCCTGCTGGCCCACCGGGCAGACGTGGGGGGTCACCATCACTCGGCTCGCTCAGCACATTGGTCCTGCCTGACAAAGCGTGATCTCGGCCTCTGTCAAGAAATTAACGCTGCTGCACGGTTCAGTTTCCTTCCTTTATGTTTTATTTTCTCTGTCTCCGTGAATCAGGAGTGATGACCCTAACTTTGCCACAGATGGGGGAATTTTTGAAAAAACTAATGAAACCCTACAGCACCGTCCTAGCTTCAGCTGTGTGAATGTTCCATGGGCAACAGAAATCCACCAAGTGCCAAGAAATGGAGCAGGGATGCATGGGCCTGGAAGATGGGCCTGGCTCAGCTCTGCGGGTCATGATGGAGGCGGCTGACAGGCTTGCCTCCCCACCGCCTGCTGAACGTCTGGTCCGAATGCTCCTACTTCTGCCCTTACGGGGAGATAACCAGCCCCCGTGTGACCTCAGCTCTGCTTTTGAGGTCTGAGAACTCATGGGAGGTCAGCTCAGTCTTGATCATCAATCCATTGACGTTCAACATCATCGTGATTGTGGGAAAAGGGCCTGAGGGTGGCCGGGCGCACAGTGCCCACAGATGCCGACCAGGGGGCTCCCAAGAGCCCAAGGGCAGAACCTGAGCCCGACTCCTCCACGCGCTTCAGGACGAGAGCCAGTCACCCAGCCAGTCACCCCTCCACAGAGGGGCTGTGGGGGCATGAAGCTGGCCCTCGGGGCCTGAGTTTCCAGTCTGGCAAAGCTCGGCTGCGGTGTCTGGAGCTCATGAGCACACGTGGTCCTCGTGCCCAGCAGGGACCTTCCTCCTGGCCCGTGGGCTGCTCTGGCCTCCCGACCACCCACACTCCTTGGCCCGGGGGCCATGGCCAGCATCTCCCCATCCTCCCGCTCGGCTGGATGGGACTCCAGGCCCTGGGGGGAGGCGGGGGTCCCAGGAGAGCCTCCACCGCTCCACCAAGCTTGAGCTCAGCCCAGGGGAGCTGGAGCCCTGGGAAGTTCGAGCAGAGAGACGATGGGCCAGCAGAGGCAATAAGGCCTCCCAGGGGCAGCCCCACATCCCAGAAAGCTCAGAGTGGGCGCTGCCTGGGGCCGGGGTTCGGGGATGCCACCGCCCAGCAGGGATTTGGGGAGCAGACAGGCTTCTCCCCCCAGAAAGCACACACATAGGTTTCTCCAGCTTCGTGCTGCATTTGAACTTTAGAAATAAGCGGCAGTGACAACCAAGTCTGTCGAGTGGATCAGGAAGTGCGGCGAGCCAGAAGGTAGCTCATTCCCAAACGGGACTCCTAGCATTTGTCAGCGGCTGTGGCCAGCACGGAGCTCTGGGCTGGTGTTCCATCCAACTGCTGGGCTGCTTGCGTCGTGGTTCTCAGCTGGCCATGATGGGAGGCCCGTCAATGGGCCCTGCAGGAGTAAGAGGGAGCTCTGGGGAAGCATCCGGGTGACATCCCCTCCAGCCCCCTGGCCCCCCTCATCTCTACCTGCAGATAGTCCTGAACCACTGATACCCTGTGCCCTGCAGGCCGACCCAGCTCCCACTGGGCCCCGACCACCTGGCCTCCTGTCCCTGCCGCTCCTGTCTCTGCTCTCCTTCCCAGTGCCCACTGCCCACTGCAGGGTGTGACCTTCAAACCCAGTCTGGCTTGGTTCCCACCAGCTCTGGACAGGCAGGTCATGCATTCTGCTGGGGGCACGGTGCTAATGTCTTTCCCACCCTAAGGTGGCATTCTGCCCATCCAGCCACTAGTCCTGCCTCGCAGCTCGTCCACTTGCAAATACCCTTGAGAAGTCCTGGGATGCCCACTCCCCACCCGGACACCTCCACCTTGGATGGAACCCTCAGAGCCTGTCCTGGCCCCTCCCGTGTGGCCTCCCTGGGCTGTGGGGGATGTCTTACGGATGCGGGAAACCTGTGTGCATGGTGCCCGTGAGCGAGGATGTTTTCCCTCACTCCACCCTCGGTTCTGCTACACAGAGACCAGCCCCAGCACGCTCATGGAGCCAGCCCACAGACACTGGCTGTTTCCATCCTGGTCTCCAGTCTCTGCATTTTACAAACAAGACCTGACACAGGGAGATGGTGCGAGCTGCCCAAGGCCCTTTCCCCAGAGGAGGGCGCTAGGGGCACATCCCCAGCTCCCACGTGGCCATGTCTGACATACGGATGTGGACGGGCCTGGGGTCAGCTCCCACGTGGCTGTGTCTGCCCGGGGAATCTGATGGGCCTGGCGCTCAGGTCTGGCACTGCACCCCTACAGGCCCTCTGATGGTCTCCATGAGGTTCCCAGGCTCCCTAAAGACATTGTCATCGTCCCCCCGTCCCTCCCCAAGGGGATCTCTGCCAGGACCTGGGCAGGAGATGGGGGTCTGCTGCTCAATCGCTCCATAGGGCCCAGCCCGGCTCAGCCCCAGGACAGAGGCTGCGTGCTCAGGTCCTCAAGTGAGTGAAACCAAGAGCACATCCATACACATCTGCCAGGCCCGGGGACATGGGCCTCCTTCGCTGTCCTTGAGGGACAGGATGCTCACTCCTGCCAGGCCTTGTTGAAAGCATTTCACACGTGAGCCCAGGTAATCCTAGCCACGGCCAGAGATGAGGTTCCATTCCAGTCAAGGGACCTGAGGCTTAGAGAGCCAGGAACCGGTCGTGAGGGTGCTCCATGCTCCCAGCTGAAATGTGGTCCTGCCACAGGGGCTGCAGCTCTGGGTTCCTGAGGTGGAGGGTGCCAGAGCCCCACGGAGGCTGAGCGTCCCCAGCCAGAGAGGGAGTCCCCCCCCAGCAGCGAATGTGTGGCTCCATAGTCACTCTGAGCCTCCTAGGCCCATGGCAGACTTCACCTCCGGGGACCCAGGCCAGACAGGAGGGGACGGCGGGATGTCAGGGGCATTTTGTGTGGGGAGGGGTCTCGGAGGGCGGCGCTGGAGGGCTGGTCCCTGCATGACCACCATGTCTTTGTTGAGAACTCACAGAAGTGTCAGCACATCCCTGGGCCCAGCAGCCTCTGTCCTGCACGTAGTCTCGGTCGGGGCATGTACCCGCTGCACGTAGTCTCGGTCGGGGCATGATTCTCACTGAGGTTTCAAGTTAACCCTGCAGGGTGGAGCGGGTTGTCCCTTCCCGAGTGGGCCCACCCTTGCTCCATGGTGACCCTGGGGGAATGATCTTCACTCCGTCTGGGCATTTCCAGTGCCTCAGCCAGCGGGGATCTTTGTCCACCGTAACAAACACCTGCTGGCTCGTGAGTGACCCCCAGCTCCCTCAGAGCATCAGGGCCACATCGGAAGATGGCGAGTGGGCCAGGTGGTCTCCAGGGCCTCCACACCCAGCGTCCCCCGACCCATCTCTCTTTGATCTCCTGCTGCCACCGTGTGAACACCAGCCAGTGTGCCATGTGTCAAAGGTGTGCAGGAAGAGAATCTGCTCCCAGAACGTCTCTGAAGTTTGGGGTTAGTGAGAATTTCTGCTTCCTCAGAGCCATCTCTCTGTCCCCTCCGGCCCACGGATAAAGGCTGTTTGTTCTGAATAGACAGCCGTGTGAAAAGAGCACCCCTGATTGTTAGTAACATTCAAATCAAGCCCTCGGTCCTTCTGTGGTTTCTCTGTCCTCTCGCTCCGCTGAGGGTTCCACGCCTTCTGCACCTTCCCCTCCTGCTTCTGCCATCTGCAGCCCCGATGAGTTGCAGACCCCCCGCATCCTCACTGGTGGTCACGGTCCTCCAGGGCATCACGGGGTTGGGGGAACATCCTCCCTGTCCTGGCAGCACTGGCATCAGCTTGCAGACCCCTGTGTGTCGGGGCTGAGAGCAACCAAGGCATCCATCAGCAGTGACCTCATCCTCTCCCTGATACAATATGCATTATTGCTCTTTCCCTTCTAAGACATCTCGAGGGGCCCTCGGATTGCAGCTGCTTATTCCAGGCCAAGTAGGAGGTGTGGGTGGGGCCGAGCAGCAGCCCCAAACCCGTGCTCCTTGCCCAGGCCCTTGATCTGCCGCCCCTCCCAGACTCTGATTTAGCCTCTCGGGGCCTTCCCGAGCCACCCATCTAAGTAGGTATCCAGTCAGGATCCACTACTGTCTCCTGTCGTCCATTCTCAATGCCACCATGCAGGTGCACATTTGACTTGGGGTGTACCTGTTTCCTTCTCTACCAATGCACACCCAACCCCTTGTAAGTGTGCAGCGATATCTGTTGAGTGATCTGGTCAATGAGGGTACCAAGCAGGGGCCAGGTGCTTGACATACACTGTTTTATATACCTCAACATTTCTAAAATAAGTATAATTATCACCGTTTTATAGATAAAAAATTAGGTTCAGAGAAATGAATAACCCAAAGCTGGAATTGCAAATCCAAATGTTGGTCTGTCTGAGGCATTTTGTCCCTAGATGAAGCACCAGATGAGGTGTTGCTCAAATGTCGACCTGTGGCCAGGTCAGGACTTGATCTTCAAGTTGGAAGCGACTACTTCCTCTTGTTAAATCCCAGGACACCTGGTCTGTGCTGCTCTCTGACCTCCCCTAGCACAGCTTTTTACTGATCTGCATTTTTGAGATTTGTGGCTATCTTCTAGGTCTCCCACACAATCTCAGCTCCTGGGAGCAGAGGCCACGTCTGAGTTGTGCTAACAGTATCCAGGCAGAAGGAATTTTCCCCTCTCCATACAATTCTGTACTGAGATAATTGCATGTGTCACATTATTGTAGGAGTTACTTGCTGGCATGTCTGTCTCCTTGCTAGAATGTGAGCTCTTGGTGGTCAGAAGTTATGCCTTTTTCACCTGTTTCTCCTGAATCCAGCATAGGCATGGCCTGTAGTGAGAGCTCAGTAAATGTTGGATGTATGGATGATGGGTGGTTGGATAGATGGGTGGATGGATAGTTGGATAAGCAGATGAGTAATGGGTGGGTGGGTGGGTAGATGGATATATGGATGGGTGGATAGATGATTGGTAGGTGGATAGATGGGTGGATGAGTAGGTGGATGGATGGATAGCTGGACGGGTGGATGGATGGATGGATGGATGGATGGATGGATGGATGGATGGAAGAGTGGGTGAAAGGGTGGGTGAAAGGGTGGGTGGATGGATGGATGGATACATGGATGGGTGGAAGGCTGGGCAGATGGATGGATGGATGGGAGGATGGGGGCTGGGTGGATGGGTGGGTGGATGAGTGGGTTGATGGGTGGGTGGATGGATGGATGAAAGAAGGGTGGATGGATGGGAGGGTGGATGGATGGATTGATGGATGGATGGGTGGTTGGATGAGTAGATGAGTAATGGGTGGGTGGGTAGATAGATATATGGATGGATGGATGGAGGATTGGTAGGTGGATATATATATATAGATATATACATAGATATATAGATGGATGGATAGATGGGTGGGTGAGTGGATGGATAGATGGTTGGATGGATGGTTGGGAGGGTGGGTGGATGGGTGGGTGGGTGGATGGATGGATGGATGGATGGATGGATGGATAGATGGAAGGAAGGGTGGGTGGATGGGTGGAAGGATGGATAGAGGGGTAGTTGAATGAGTAAATGAGTAATGGGTGGGTGGGTGGGTAGATAGATATATGGATGGATGGATGATTGGTAGGTGGATATAGATATATAGATATATATAGATATATAGGTGGATGGATAGATGGGTGGGTGAGTGGATGGATGGATGGTTGGATGGATGGATGGATGGAAGGGTGAGTGGATGGGTGGATGGATGGAGGGATGGAGGGAAGGAGGAGGGATGGATGGAGGGATGGGTGGAGGGATGGGTGGGTAGAGGGATGGGTGGGTTGGTGGATGGATGGATGGGTGGAAGGGTGGGTAGATAGATGGATGGAAGGAAGGGTGGGTGGATGGTGGATGGATGGGTAGATACATGGATGGGTGGAAGGGTGGGCAGATGGATGGATGGGTTGGTGAAAGGGTGGGTGGATGAAAGGATGGAAGTCAGGCATGCTCGTGTACTTAGGATTATGCTCTCTTCTCAAAGGTTCTTTCTGAGAGATACTTGGGAATCTGAGTATCTATGAACATAGCCAACTGCCATCATCAGTAAGTGGAGAACATTTCCCAGCTGCGGTCAGACAGAGATGTGACAGCAAAAGGAGGGCTGAGGAGATGCAGTGTTGCTAGCTTTCAAGATGAAGAAAGGGGGCCACAAGACAAGAGGTATGGGCCGCTTCTAGAAGCTTGCAAAGACAAGAGAGTGGATTTGCCCCTGGAGTCTCCACAAAGAACATAGCCCTCCAGACACCTTGATTTTAGTCCAGTGAGACCCATGTTGGACTTCTGACCGAAAGAACTATGAAATAGTAAATGTGTGTTGTTCTAGCCACTAAGTTTGTGGTCATTTGTTACCACAGAAATAAGAAGCTAATACAGGGGTTTGCTATTAGAGAAGTAGACAAAGCATTCTGGGGATGTCTCTTTCTCGAGCCCATGGGGAGCAGTTCCTTTCCTCCAAAGGGCACTTTTAGACTTGGGATCACAATCACCAAGCAGGGTGTGGAGCATTGTTCCCTGGGCCATCGCTCTTCCCACACGTGTCATCACCCTCTGCCTTGCTTTTATATGTTATTATGTAGATCACTGCATTTAGGGCCCACCTGGATCATCCAAATGATGCTTTCATCTCAAGATCCTTAACCTAATTGTATCAGCAAAGACCTTCTTGCCAAATAAGTTCACACTCATCCAGGTTACAGGGATTAGGACATAAACATATCTTCTTGGAGTGACCCTTCACCCCAGTACACCCCTGGCCAGTGGGGCTGGAACTTGCCCATTTACCCCACATCCTTGCAAGGACTTGAATTTCTAGTGTAAGCCAAACTCACAGCGTGTCCCTGACCACCAGTGAGCTTGAGTGAATATGCATGGCGGCCTGTCCAGTGTCCCTCCAGTGACTTCTTCTCAACAGGCTTTGCTCATTTTTCTATTGAACTTTCCATCTTTTTAAAGTTGATTTATAGTAATTTTATTTTTATTTCTTTGAGGACCCTCCATACTGTTCTACACAGTGGCTGCACCTGCTACATTCCCACCAACAGTGCATGAGGTTGCCTTTTTCTTCACATCCTTGCCAATCTTATTGTTTCTTGAGTTGTTGATTCTAGCCATTCTGACAGGGGTGAGGTGGTATCTCATTGTGGTTTCCACTTGTATTTGCCTGATGATAAGTGATATTGAGCGTCTTTTCATGTGTCTGTTGGCCATCTGCATATCTTCTTTGGAGAAATGTCTGTTCCTGTCTTCTGCCCATTTTTAAATTGGATTATCTGATTTTTTGGTGTTGTATCAGTTCTTTGTATATTTTAGATACTAAACCTTTATTGGATATGTCATTTGCAAATATCTCCTCCCCTTCAGTAGGTTGTTTTTTTGTTTTGTTGATTGTTTCCTTCACTGGGCAAAAGCATTTTATTTTGATGAAGTCCCAGTAGTTCATTTTTGCTTTTGTTTCCTTTGCTTCAGGAGACACATCTAGAAAACTGTTTCTATGGTTGATGTCAGAGAAATCTCTGCCTGTGCTCTCTTCTAGGATTTTGATGGTTTCACATTTAGGTCTTTAATCCATTTTGGGTTTATTTTTGTGTGTGGTGTAAGAAAGTCGCCCAGATTCATTCTTTTGCATGTGATTCAGTAATTCTACTCCTGGGTATTTGCCCAAAAAATACAAAAACACTAAATCAAAAATTTACATGTGCCCTATGTTTATAGCAGCATTATTTACAATAGCCATATTATGGAAACAGCCCAAGTGTCCACTGACTGATGAACGGATAAAGAAGATGTGGTGTATAAATACAATGGAATATTACTCAGCCATTAAAAGAAGATCTTGCCATTTGCAACGACCTGGATGGAACTGGACGGTATAATGCTAAGTGAAATAAGTCGGTCAGAGAAAGACAATTATCATATGGTTTCACTCACATGTGGAATTTAAGAAACTAAAGAAACAACAAAGAAAAAAAGAAACAAACAGAAAGATCCAGACTGTTAAATACGGAAAGCAAACAGGTGGCTGCCAGAGGGGAGGTAGGGGATGGTGAGACGGATAAAGAGGATAAAGAACACGCTAATCATGCTGAGCACTGAGAAATGTACGGAGCTGTTGAATCACTATATTGTACACCTGAAACTAATACTATACTGGATGTTAATCATGCCTCAATAAAAAAATAATGTTGAGTTATGGCTGTCTTTCGTGAAGGAGCAAATGGGGAGAAGAATGAGATAAAGTTTGTTTGTGGACACGCGGGAGGATTCTTGAGCCCTGTGCAAATGCCTGGAAGGGGTTTTCCATGGGATCAGTGCTAGGCAGTGGCAGTCGGGAGAAAAGCCACAAACACGACGCGCAGCCGTTGGGGCCCCTCGGGGGTGTCCTCAAGGAAAATGCTCAGGTCCCTCTGTGTAGCTCCTGCTGGGCCTCAGGGTCATTTCCCCTGATACTCATGACAATTTAGAGGCAAATTTGGGGCACGGGATCACCACACACCAGCTTACCTGCAGCCAAGGTGCCCGGCCTAGGTCTATGGCCCCGCGGGCTGCACCCCGCTCCCGGTCACCTGCAGGGCTGGGCCAGCCTGGGTCGCCGCATCCCTGTGATCCCGTCCGCAAAGAGCAGAGCTGGTCTGCTTCCTGCAGGCGGGAAGATCCCAAGGAGAACCACGGGGCTGGTCCTGGGCCCGGTCTGCTCAGCCCGCCCCCCCACCTCTGAGCGGGCGGGGGTCTCCCCTGGGGAAGCCTGAGCACCAGCTCTATCCGCCTTCCTTCCCAGGGCAGCACGAAGCCGGGGGAAGGGCCTTGCTGTGCTCACACACCACCAGGATCGTCATCACGCCAGGACATGGCGCTGTCCTCACGGAGAGGTGCCGGCAGGGCCACTGGGCACGGGATCCAGCCGGACCCGGGGAGAGGAAGCCAGGGCCGTGTCCATCCTACAGACAAAGGACCCCACCCCTGGCCTGGTAGCGGGGCTCCTGCCTCAGGCTCGCTCAGATTCAGACACGGCAGCCCCAGCCCCAGCCTGGCGGGGCCGCGGAAAGCCCTGCTCGTCACGCAAGGCCCCACGTCTCGGGGGACACCCGACTTTCCGTCCCGGCCAACACAGCGTCCTCAGCCGCCTCAAAGCAGAACGCACTCCTGTCCACAGGGCACCGTGAAACTGGAACAGCTGCTATATTTAACACAAAACCACTTCCTGTTGCCATGACAACCCGGTCCTAAAATTAGAAACGCCACACACCACGGGGTAGAGCCGAGCTGCTCCAGTTGCCTTCATCCTTTCCCGGCCTGGCCCAGTGTCGCCTGCACTGGCTTGGGCCGCCGCCAGACCAGGCTCCCCCGGCATGGAGCCCGTCCTGCCGCGTTGCCCCGGGACCACCCCCCAGAGGGTGGCCATGGGGCGGTGCTGCCACGGAGGCCCCCGGTGACCCCCGAGTGGCCTCCCCGAGTGCTCCCGCCTCACCCTGCGGGATAGGGCGCTCAGCCCTTCCCACCCCCTAGGATGGACCGTGCACCAGGCCTGGCCTCCAGCCACACAGGGGACCCCGGTCAGGGCCTCCCCGCCATGCCAGGTCGGCCTTGGGAGACGTCTGCGCCTCTCAGACACACGTGGTTCCCTCCCTCCTCCCCAGGCCTTCCTGATTCCTTTTCTCACACCTTCCCTTTCCTCCCCTGAAGGTCAGCCCAGGGTCCATGCACAGCACCACCCTGGGCGGAGGAGAAGCAGGGTGAGGCCGAGCTCGGCTCCACACGTGACCGCTGTCCTCCCCATCTCCTACTTGGGTGAGGCTCTGAATGGCTCCACCCACAATTACTGCTCATCCAGCTTTTTTGTTTTAATTGTCATACAGTGACATTGTGTTCGTGTGTGTGCATCGTCCTAGCAATTTCAACAGATGCACGTATAGGTTTGTGTGACCACCATCACAATCAGGATACAGACAGCACCCCATTCCTTCACCCCATCAAAGCCCCTGGTGCTGCTCCCTTCTAGCCACAGCCTCACCCGCTGCTGGGCCCTGGGGACCACCAATCACTCTGCCATCACCACACTGGTATCCCTTTGAGAGTAGTACATAGCTGGAATCCAACAGTGGGGAGCCTCTTGAAACCTGCCCCCTTCACTTAGCATGATGCCTTTGGGGTCCGTCCGGATTGTTGTATATCAGCAGTCAGTCCGTCTTATTGCTGAGCCGCGTTCCATGATGCGATGCACCCAGTTTGCTCAGCCATCCAACCATGAAAGGACGCTCGGGATCTTCAGTGTTTAGTGGTAACAAACAGAACCGTTATAAACCTCCATGTACAGGTCTGTGCCAGGCCTATCAGTGCATGCTAGAACCCACTAAAGGAATCGGCGTTCCAGGAAACTTCCCTGGGCCTTGCGTCCCCTGACAATGCTTTGGTGAGGCCAGGGCTGTTCTGAACTGCGTCCCCGTTGGGAGCCCGCATGTCTGCCGCGGCCGCCTTTTCCTGCGGCACTGGGAATATGGAAGATGCAGAGCCTGCTGAGCAAAGGCACCCGTGAAACAGTCGCCGAGTTTCCGAGACTTAGCCAACTGCAGATTTAAAATGGAGCACAGACTCTTAGAGCCGTTTTTTTCCCCATGAAAATATATTCTTAAAGTACAAGTTTTCACAATTTCCAGAAAGAGTCGATCTTCCCTACCTACAAAACAGGACCTGCATAATTATGACTTCAGTTATTAATTAAATCTATAAGAGATTGATCACAAAAATTCAACTGTACAAATCTATATTAGAAATGTGAGAACCGCTTGGCAGAAGGTACCTGACTCCCTCCCTTCGTACGGAGGATCACGGACTGTGGTGTCTGCACAGGGCTCCTGATGCACAAGCCCCACCCAGAGGCCACTCAGCTCCAGCTATTTTTGTCCAAAGGAGCGGTGAGCCCAGTGTGTCTGGACTTTCTGATCTGTCAAGCCAGAATTCCCAAATTTATTAAATGTTTTCAGCCAATATAAACATGTAGAAATAATGGTCAGCCAATGGAAATGTATCTAAAATTCAGAGCTGGGAGACAAAGCCACCTGCTTGTGACTTGCTCTGCATAAATAACACAACACCCTCCACCCTGGGCCCCTGGCCTGCCCCAGTCACACGGCTCATCCCAACCTCTCTTACTCTGAGACGTGCTCCTCTGTGACGTTCCAGAACCACATGAACCTTCCACAGATCACACGGCCCATCCTCAGATCCTTGCTCTGCCCCAGGAACCACAGCTGGGCACCAGGAGTGGGCAAGAACCTAGTTCCTGGGCAGAGACTCCCGTGTCGATGGCCGGAGACACACAGGGATCAAGCCATCCATGACATCTAGGGACTCATTCACAGGCCAGCTCCAGAAACAAGGGAGAGGGTCACCTGGCATTTCCAGAAATTGTCAAGAGAATGTCATTCCACAGGTGTGAGCTGAACCACAGAAATACTCTTGTTAGGTGATGGGTAGGAGGGAAGGAACAATTGCTTTTCCTGTTCAGTGACATCACTTGCAGGGCCTCGAGCGATCCGTGGGGCGAACATGGGCCCTGCAGCCAAACCATAGTGACTCAAACCTCACTCGTGTGGCTTACCAGTCACATGAGCGATCCGTGCCTCTACGGCCCAAAGCCCACTGTTCATCTGTAGTTTATCCATCTATAAGTGGAGCTTATGCTGGTATTTATCATAGGATTGTTGGGATGGTTAAGGAAAGCAGTGCATGTAGATTTTTAGAATGTCCTGCAGGAAGCTCCATTAATAGGAACTCCAGGTCACTTTCTTCACTTGCCCCAGAGCCCCTTTCCTCAGTCCCAGAGGGCCCCCTGCTCTGGAACACCCGGGTACGCGGGTGGGGGCGCGAGGGGCAGATAGGCAGATATGCCCCCTGTCACCCTCGTCTGCCTCTGCCTCAGGGGGCTGCCATGACCCTCACGCCTCACAGCCCGAGGACCCCTGAGCACTGTGCACCTCCAGGCACAGGGTGGGGTAGAGAGAGAGGAAGTCGGGCTTGAGTTGGGCGGTTTGCCCATCAGAGGCAAGCTCCCGGCTGAACCCTCTGCAGTCTGGAAGCACTGGGCACTCCTGGGCTTGCTGCTCACTCCCAGTTCTGTGTGCCCCCAGCCCTCCCCTGTAGGGCCCACCCTAAATCCAGGGTGATTTAGGCTCACAATCTTAGCTAAGTAGGTCTGCGAAGATCCTGTTTACAAATAAGGCCACGTTCTAAGGTTCCTGGTGGATGCTCTTCACCCCGCCACAGTAGCCTATGACCCTAAAGAAGCACTAGGGTCACTTCAGGAGGCGGGCACAGATGTGCTGGCTCTAGAAGATTCGTCTGTAGTGCCGGGGAACCGGGGAGATGGCTGCCTGCGGTCATCTGGGAGCAGGATGAGGAGGCGGGCCTTTCTCAGAGCAGAGAGAAGGGCAGGGAGAAGCCGCAGGGCCGGTGCCTGGACACACCGGCGTTGGGACAGAGGAGGAGGGTTCCCGGCTCGCAGGGTCAGAAGCCAGTCCTCGTCCTCACTTGGACAAGCGACGCAGGATCGGGCGGAAGGGAAGAGGAGGAATTTGGGGGGAAAGACGAGCAGAGGACAAGAAAACCTGTCCGCCCCAGATCCAGAGCCCATATCTGGTGAGAGCCTTACCCACCTGCTGGACCTCTGATGTCCGTCTGTCCGTGTTCATGGAGGGATGTCCCTTCCACCTCTCCCACTGTGCCGTGCCTGACGCTCCCGCCTCTTGGCCCTCAGAGATGTTCTTCCCAGGTACCCCAATCCCTCTGCAAGCAGAGGGCGATGCCTGCCCTCAGGACAACAAGTTTTCGGCCATTTGACACTGAAATGGTGTCCCGGGGGGAGGGGAAGGATGCGGGGAGGCTACCGGGACAGCAGGGTTGAAGGCACTGGCCAGCGGGCTGCAACCACAGGCCTCGATAGATGCGTGTGGAACAGATTCCGGCGTCTCCAAACTGGAAAACCACCAGCCCCATCTGGAGATTGGGACCATGTCAACAAACCCAGACAGTCGCATGGCCAGGAGGACAGTCATGTGTCCTTCTGCCGCCCGCCCCCACAGGGATAAGGGGAGAACCCACCAGCACCTCGTGAGTGCACAGAGCTACCGTCCTCCTTCATGGTGACCCCAGGGTCTTGGGAGCACGGGGTCCATGGGACACGAGCCCTACGGCTCTCTGCCCTCCTTCGGTGCTGTCCCCGCCCGAGTCCTGCCTCTCGCTCTGTTGCGGACCACCGCCCTGTCCCAACGGAAGAACTTCCCTCTCTGGCACCGTGGGTGACAAGGCAGAACCCAGCGCGATTTCAGTGTCCAGTGAAATCCCAGAAGATGAAGCGAAATCACCTCGGGCAGCAGAGAGGGGCTCTGTGGGGCAGCTGGGGGCCAGGGTCAGGTTTGTGAGCCGGCGCTGAGGTCACCTCCCCTCTCTTGCAAGCCTTGGTAGGGCGCCAGGCCCTGGGGCAGGAGGCCTCGAGGGGAGGCTGGCGCAAGAAGGGCCTCCATGGGGGGAGAGGGCCTCAGGGCCCCCGAGGGCCTGGCCTGTGCCTCTGCTTCTTCGGGGCA
Source organism: Mirounga leonina (assembly GCF_011800145.1). NCBI lineage: Eukaryota > Metazoa > Chordata > Mammalia > Carnivora > Phocidae > Mirounga > Mirounga leonina. The sequence goes on along the minus strand of NW_023270377.1, from coordinate 1,475,490 downwards.
GCCCGCGGTCCAACTGTGACCTTTCTCAAATTCAATTCCACATCTTCAGAACTGCAAACTAATAAAATTGCTGTGAGATCCACTAAAATGAGATTTTCAGGACTCCCGTGTCCGGCGCCCTCTGAGGAGTGGGGACGAGCCGCTCGGGGAAGAAGCGGAGACCCCCGCAGGGCACCGGCCGAGCTCTGCCCCGCGGGCAGCTGCAGGGCGGCCGGTCGTCCATTTCCTCTCCCCTGGGGGAGACCATAGACTTGCTTCCTGTCCCCGTGTCTTCCGTCTGTCCGTCCTGCTGACCGGAGGATTGTCATCACTTTCTCTCCCAGACCCGTTCCCTGTCCCACAGCTGCTCCTCCCGCCGCGTGGACCCTCCTGCCTGGGGCATTGTGCAGAGACAACGCTCTCTCTTCCCCTCGGGGCCAGCTCTGCTCCTCTCCGTCTCTCCTGTCGCTGACTTCCTGAAGAACCTGACCGGACAAGCCCAGGATGACCAGCTGCTTGGAAGAAGGAAGCAAACGGAAGGCCAGCTGGGGGCAGGGGTCTGACCAACCGTTGCCCGACCGTGGACACCAGTAGCCACACGAGCTTCACTGGGCCTCCCGTTCTCTCAGTGAATCCTGAGCCAGGCACTGTGCCCTAAGCAATTCATTCCACTCCTTCGCAGAAGACCTGCCTCCTTGTTCTGCTTTGGGAGATAGGAGTTCGGGGTCCTTGGGTGGGATGTAGACGGATGGCCAGGGAGGAGCCCCCTTCTGTCCCCACGCCCAGCCTGGAGTGTTCCAGAAGCGGCGTGCCCCCTGCCCTGCCATCACCGGCTCTCACCTGCCCCACACCCACTTTACGGTCCTGAGCTTATTTCCCACAGCCTTCCGTGCTTTGATGCCATGTGGGCAGGGAGGAGACGAGCAAGGGGCTCAGGGCAGCCTCCGGCAGGCCCGTCCACACATCCCTCCTGGTCTCAGCGGTGCATCAGGATGCCCAGGGGAACGTTCTAGGGTTCTTTCTCAGGCTGGAGAAACGTCCTCCTGCCCCACAGAGAGGTGGGCAACCAAGACGCATGCCTGGGCCACACGAAGGCCACGGCCCGGGCTCCCCTCGGGAGCCACTGCCCATGCAGGCTCTGTGGCAATGGGCTGAGGCAGGTGCTCTCCAAGCATTGCTCAGATCAGGGTCAAGTCCAAGCTCGGCTACGACACGGGCAGCCCGGAAAGTGCAGGCACCCCTTGGGTCTCCATCTCCTCGTTTCAGATGGAGGAGGAGGAGGTGAGGTAACACCCTCGAAGAACCTTGTGCAGCGTCCCGCTCGTGATTTCTGAACAAATGCTTGCTGAATGAATGAATGAGCGAAGAACTGCTGCGGTTGAGTTGAGTGGAACCAGAGCACTCACGGGGCGCTCCTGGTGTTCTGGGGACGGTCTCGTGGGTTCCGTTCCGAGTCGGCAAGGGCAGCGCGGCGGACCCCAGAGCTGGGCTCCACCTGGAAAAGCAGTGGCCTGCCCCAGAGGAGCCTCGCTGGAGTCGTAAGTAGGAGCCTCATGGGCTTTTGGTGAGGCTTGTGGGTGCGGTGTAGAAACAGGGGCCAGCCCCACGATGCCCATCAGGGCCATCAGGAGGAACTCTCCCCACCCAGCACCTGCTGGGCCTGCACACATCCCCCCGGCCCCCCTGCAGCCCTGCAGGGGAGCTGCGGCCACCCCACCTGAGGATGAGGAGCTGAGGCTCAGAGAGGACAGACCCAGATATGGACTCGGGTCTCTGACCGAGGTCCAAGCTCTGGCCCCCCAGCCCAGGCCCCTCCTCCTCCTCTCTGGGGAACCAGACCACTGGCCACGTTTACCCTTCCAGACCTGTGGCCCCAGGACCCAATGGGGACGCTCAAGGCCAGGACCTTGGGTGTAACAGGGACACTGGATCCTGGACGGCAGTGTATCATCAGCCCCTGAGACCCCTGAGCCCACCGAGTGATGCTGGGGCTGCTCAGGGTGGCCGGCGACTTGCAGGGAAGCAGTCGCTCAGGTTCTGTGTCCCCAAAGACATCCTATGTGCCCTGCCCTGCAGCCCCCTTCAACCAGGCCACCACTCATCTGATCTCACTGAGCCTCCAGTCCCCGATGGGACCTCCGAGGATTCCACAGGGAATGAGGCTGGGCCCCCACTCCCATATGCACACTTGCTGTCGGAATGCTCCTGCCTTGGAATAGACTTCCAGGCTCTGCAGTCCGTCCAAGGCAGACGTCCTCAGCCCCGTGACCAAGTGAGCTCCCACCCGCCGAGACGCCCCGTGAAGGCCATCTGAACACGGCCTGGAGCCTGCCAAAGGGCTCAAACCGTGGTGACCACCACGATCGCCGGCTGGTGAGAATGTGTGTGGGTGTGCCTGCCTTGGCCTCGGCTCCATTAAAGGGCTGGACGCTGGGTCTGCACTCAAGGTGCCCTGGCACCTGGCAGACGCTCAGTGCTCTTCACAAAAAAGCTGCAAACCACACTGACATGCCATTCGGTGGAGCAGCCTAAAACTTTGTCCCTCTTATCTTAAATCTCCTTTCAAGGTTTCTGGGATACCAGGCAGCTTAAATCATGTCGTGTTAAGGACACCAGAAACCACCCCATATGTATCCTGCCGAGGGGAACCCCAGACCAGAGATGCCAAGCCGGCTACCCCAAGCCACGCAGTGTGCTGAGATCTGGGCTGCCAGGGGCTCACCGCCCCCGAGCCCACGGAGCTCCCCGAGCCCACGCCCCACGCGGCCCTGAGTCTTGCTTCCCGGGCAAGTGAGTCGGCTCTGCGGGGCTGAGGAGGCCTGGCAGAAGCCCGGCCACGAGTGTTTCTCTGCCTCAGCCCAAGGACGTCCAGGAACATGGGTGAGGGCGAGCCTGCCGGGGGCTGGGTGTGCCGTGGTAGAAATCGCTTCCAGGAGGCTGGACAGAAGGCATTTCCCATGCCGAGGGGATGACTGGCCTTGCTTCTGACGGTGAAAGGAGAAGGAGAATCGCTTTCTCTGGAGCACGAGAGCTACGCTGGGAAGTGCACAGTAGGGGAGCCCCGGCTTCTGTTGGGCACCCCTCCTGGCTGCCGTCAGCCCCAGAGACAGCCCTCCGCACAGTGGCAGGGCCCTGGGGTCTCAGGGCAGATGACCAAGCTGGCTCTTTGTGCAGGCCCCGGGCCACGTGGTTTCCGGAGCTGATGCGTGGCTCCTCTCAGCAGCCAGGGGCACCGGGCGAGTCACCCACAGTGCCGTGGGGAGGCGGTGGTGGTTGGCAAAGGCCATAGCGGCAGGTGTGGCTGAGCCTGGCCCTCCGTCCTAAGGGACCCAGCAAACTCCAGGTAGCTGTGACTGAGGGTGAAGCTGTCATCCGGGAACGGGATGAGGCTGGCTCCTGGTGGGGGACCTCAGAGATGCTGGCCTCTGAGGGCCTCACTTCAGTCCTGCCTGCAGGTGCTCCTTTCTCGGGGTCTTCATCCTAATAGCCTCTTGGCCAAGTCCAAACAAGATGAGGGAGAGCGCCTCAGGCCTCCCTCTGCCCTGTGGCGGCAGGGGCCCTTGCTCCCTCCGGACCTGCCATTCCTGTCTACTCTCTGGTCCTGGGGCAGGAAGGGGGCCATGCCATCACCTGGAAAGAGCCCAGAAAGGCAACTCATGGAGCCCTACAGCCGTGAGTGACAGCGTCGCCCTGAGCAGAGAGTGCGACCCTCTTTCTCATCAGGAGCAGCAGGGGGGGCCGGCTCGGGTGGGGCGTCCCTCACCAGGAGCAGTGGGGTGGGGGGGTCCGGCTCGGGTGGGGCGTCCCTCACCAGGAGTAGCGGGGCGGGGGGGGTCCGGCTCGGGTGGGATGTCCCTAGATGTCCCACAGTGCTACTGCTGAGCATTCTGTCCAGAGCAGCCCGGAGCGTGGGGGCCACACCAGGGACAGTCTCTGAGAGGCGACTGTCTGTGGGGCCTCCGCGGCTCAGGGCAGTGGGGGAACGGACACAGCCCCGGTCGCCTCCCAGCAGTGAGGGGCTGGCCCCAGGGCTCCTCCCGGGACACGGCAGGACGAGGTGTCTGTACAGACCACCTCCGGGGCCAGGAGGACAGCGGCTGGGGTGGGCCTGCTGGGGAGCAAAGCAGAGACGAGGGCGGAGGTCCTCAGGCGGGGACACGGTCCTCCTGTGGCCGCAACCGGATCTCAGACGACCTCCCTTCACTCGCCTCTCTGTCCTCAAACCTTTCTAGGCAATGGTGACCAGCACCCCGACAGACCGCTTCCTCCACCAGAGTTAGGGTCCTCGGGTCCCCCTGCCTAGTAGACATGTTGTCCTGGCATCACCCCGTGTCGGCGAGAATCCTCACCCACCAGAGCTAACGCAGGCCTCACCCCCAGCCCAGGTGACGTTTGATCACCTGGCCTTCAGCGGGGATCCTGTTGGGTCCGTGAGCCGGGACCACCCCGTCTGGGTGTTTGCTCCAGTAATTCTCCGCCCACCCACCCCCCAGACCTGCTCCTTGGCTTGTTCTGTCGCGAGGGCTCATCCCCCTATTGCAAAACTTCCTGAATAAACCCTGTTACACTGTCAGCTCTGGGGTTTCCTAAAAGCCCCTTTCCAGGACGGCACACGGGCTCTCACGTCTGCAAAGTGGAGCTGTGCTGAGAGTCGGCTGCTGCCCCAATGGTCCCTGGGTGACCCAGACACTTGTGCCCTGACCTGTGGTCCTTGCGGTGGGCTGTGAGAAGCCCAGTGCAGAAGCTGATAGGCTGGGGAAACATCTCGAAGGCAGGTAAACGGTGTCCCCCAAAGATAGGTTCAAATCCTGGCCCTATACTGGGGATGTGCCTTATTCAGAAGAAGGGTCTTTGCAGCCGTCATGAGGTTAAGATGAGGTCATGCTGGAGCCGAGCGCCCTGAGGCCATTGCAGAAGTCCCTACAAGGGAACAGAGAGCAGCTCTGAAGATAGAGACCCACAGAAGAACCGGTGAAGACCAGGCAGAGATCACAGCAATGCCTCCAAAGCCAGGGACGCCGGGGTTGCCGGAAGCCCCCGGAGGCTGGGAGGGCGCGCGACACATTCTCCCTCCGAGCTTCCAGAAGGAACCACCCCGGCAGACACCTCGACTGCAGACTTCTGGCCTCCTGAACGGTTGAGAGAACAAATCTCTGTTGTGGGAAGCCCGCCCAGTCTGTGGTAATTTGTCAGGCAGCCCCAGGACATTGAGACGTGACGGCTGAGCGCTCTGCTGGAGAGAGCGATGTTCTAAGGGCCTTGCCTCCACGGCTTTGCTCTGCGTGGAGTGAATATCAACAATGTATTTAATTTAGTATTTAGTAATGTCTTTCAAATTTGCCAGAAATCCTGGGGCGCCTGGGTGGCTCAGTCCATCAGGCAGCTGCCTTCGGCTCGGGTCATGATCCTGGGGTCTTGGGATCGAGCCCCACATCTGGCTCCCCGCCCAGGGGAGAGCCTGCTTCTCCCTCTCCATCTGCCTGCCACTCTGCTTACTTGTGCTCTCTCTCTGTCAAATAAATAAATAAAATCTTTAAAAAAAAAAAGTTTGCCAGAAATCCTTTTAGCACAATAAGCTTTAAAAAGTACACAATTAATGAAAAATTCTACCTCATTTGTTTCTCAATTAAGTGGATGATAAGCATGTAAACTGCAGAAAATATGTATCAGCACTGTATCACCGTGGGACCTTGATAGTAACCCTGAACTCACAAAAGTAAGGAGACACAAATCTGCTGAAAAATGTCAGCATCTACTTTAAAAACTAGTCGTAACTCATATAAAACCATGACCAAAAATCATAATGTCGCACGTGAGGATACAAAAGGTGGGTTTGCCTGCACAGGGAAGCCTAACTTTTCACTTAGATCAGTTGGTTTTTCTTCTAAAATCATTTTGCTCACCAAAACCCTAGTCTTGCACGTGTGCACAGGGTGAGCAGGGCGGGAAGGACCGGTGGCTGCCCGGCCAGCAGAGGGGGCTCCACGGACCACCTCATGAGCGCCATCAGATGCCACAAACAGCAAACGGGGTGTGTTCATTCCAACACAGGATTCCAGTTTTTTAAAAAAATTTAATTCATAGAATCAAAGAAAAGCCTTGAGAAATTCATCCTTTTGAAAAGTAAACATGTATTCTTGTGAATGCAATTCAGTCAACAAGTCCAGCGTTGGAATAAAGCTAATTGTTTGCAATGATGACACAGTTTGGGGGTAAAGCAATGTTCTTGCTAAATTAAGGAGCCTAAGGGGAGGAACCTGGCGTCAGTTATGGTGCAAATATAATTCACAATTTCGTCAACCGAGCTATGACCGTTTACCAGTGGTAATGGAAGCTCCAGCCATCAGATTTTACCATATTAGAAGTATATATGAGATATATGTATGCAGTTACACACAGAGTTAGAAGAGCTGGACTATAGGACTTTTATGGTTAAGCTGGTGTTAAATAACAATATGTGTATTGAGGCCGCACATTCTTTCTCTCTGGTACCTCCCGTGAATTTGAGTTTCAAAATGCATGAGTTTGCAGAACCTAACACCTGACAATGCTATTAATGGCACTTTATTTAAAAACTGACATTTTAAAATCTTTAAAGTATTAACCGAACACAATATCCAAGAACTCTAGTTTTTGAGGATTTTATCAAGCACAATTATTCAAAACAAAGCCATGAATAGGAAGGCGTTGAAACGCAACTAAGAAAAATGAAAGGGGAATTTAGTTTCGATCGTGAAATTAAAATAAATAAAATAGTAGCTTTTATTGCTCTGACTCTCCTGTCAGTAGTAATTATAAAATCTAAAAAATTCGGTTTATAATGAACATTTTCAAGGTACTGGAGAGAAGCCAAATCAGGAAGAAACTAGAAGGTATACAATCCTTGAATTAGGAGAAAGTATGCTACAAAATTTCAACTCTTTGGAGGAAACTAATGTCTTCCTCTAAATTGTTTTTTTTATCCACAGACAAGAAAATCAGACTCATAGTGATTCAGATATCAGACAAGGTTTCTAAGCTAATTGATCATACGTTATGATTAATTGTATATATGTGATTAATATGTTAAATAGGGAGAAAATACTCAAAGTGGAGGATGCAGTATTTCAACAGAGAACTGAAATCTTTTTTTTTCTTTTTCTTTTTTTATTAACATATAATGTATTATTTGTTTCAGGGGTACAGCTCTGTGATTCATCAGTCTTACACAATACACAGTGCTCACCATAGCCCATACCCTCCCCAATGTCCATCCTGAAATCTATTTTTAAAAAGTCAGACATACATTCTAGAAACAAAAAACACAATACCTAAAATGAGAAATTTATTTAATGGATTTAAAAATATGCTGGACACTGCAGAGGACAGATAAGTTGATAGAAAATACCCAAGATGGAACAGAGAAATAAAAGGAAAAAAAAGTAAAGAACAGAATATGAGTGCCACAGAATAATAGTAAATAGTCTAATGGAAGTCAAATGGCAATGAGATTATATATATATATTTTTAAAGATTTTTTAATTTATTCATTTGAGACACAGAGATACAGAGAGAGCGAGCATGAGCGGGGTGTAGGGGCAGAGGCAGAGGGAGAAGCAGGCTCCCCGCTGAGCAGGGAGCCCGATGCAGTACTCGATCCCAGGACCCCGGGATCATGACCTGAGCCGAAGGCAGACGCTTAACTGACTGAGCCACCCAGGCGCCCTATGAGATTATATTTTTAAATGAAAGGGTGGGCTGTGGGGGGAGGACATCCCTGCCAACCTAAAAATCTATATAAACAAATCTTTCCAAAGTGAGGGTAAAATGTATGACATTTTCAGAAAAACAAGAGCAAAGAGAATTCATTGTCAGCAGACCCACACTTCAGAAAATACTAAAAGAATTTCTTCAGACTGAAGGAAAACAATCCAGGCTGGCCATAAGAACTGCAAAAAGAAAGAGAAAAAAGCCAGAGAAAGGACAAATACTGTGAGTAAATATCAGAGAACATTAGTTGTCTAAAGCAACAGTAACTTCTATGTTTCTCAGGTTTATGCAACAGTTGATGGGGGCGGCTGGAGGAAGGGCAAGGTGTACATGGAATTACACTCCTGCAAGAGTCTCCTGTTGTCCGTTCTGATATCAAGAAGCAGACACCAGAACGGAGATTTGCAGAAGATTGGGGACACCTGTGAAGGACCGAGGAGCAGGTGAGCAGAGCCCTCAAATCATGATGCTGGCTTGACCCTCATGACAGAGACAGGAAGGGGAGGACCAGGTAGGAGAAGCCTGGACTGTGGCCCAGCCTGGCCACTGGGGGCCCCAGGCTATACCGTCCGTCAAAGGAATCCTGTGCCCGGGAAGGAGATGGCATTACCCTCTTCCACCTGCCATCCTTGGCTGAGAGCAGCCCGGGTGCAAGACCGTGGTCTCAGCCAGATGCTGGACGCTGCCCCCAACTACCTGCCCTGCAGCAGGGTCTCGGGAAACCCCAGGACACCTCACAGCTGCCATGCCTGTTTGCTTTGGATGCGGCAAATGTTCTATTTCATGGCCCGTGATAAATCAAGGATGCATATTACAATCTCTAGGCAATATCTAAAAGGAAAACACAAAAATGTAGTCTAAATATCCATAAAATACAATAATGAAGAGCACTTGATTCATAATATTTTTAAAATACAGTGAAAAGGAATAAAGGGGCAAAACAGGTTGGAAAGAATAGGCAGCAAAATTAAAATCAATTTTATGAGTAATTTCATTAAATGTAAATGGGCCAAAGTCAAAGAAAGTCCTGAACCATTAAATTGATAAGAGCAACAACACGTATAAGATTTAGTTTTGAAATTCCATGTGCTGTGCTTTGGTATATCTCAATTTGTGGGGAAAATCTTTTGAGAGAACAGTCATTTTTAATTGGATAAATTTATACTCTGTACCAGAATGGAATTCAGTTGAGAAGTCACACAATTTTGCAGGATCTAAATATGGTGAAACATTCAAATGAATCATGAATGTAATTTCTTTGACAAGTTTTATCTTATAAGTATATTTGCCAAAGAAATGTACCCTGAAAGGAGGCATGAAGATAGTACCTATGAAAACATTTGGCCTGAAATATTTACACATTTATATATGAAAAATAGAATTAAGATTAGCCTTCCTTTAGCATAACTATTCTGAGCTTATTTATACCTCAGCATTGACAGAACATTTCCTCAATTAAACATACTGTGATCTACACAGAAGAGTCAATTGAAGTGTCTACAATTTCAAATTTATTAACCACAAACAAGATTTGAAGAAGATTGCAGTTATATGACAAGAGGACGAGATAAAAGAGAAAAGATACACTCAGGAAAAGAGAAGGGGTTAGCAGTGATTACAAGCATGTCAAGGGCAATGTGCTTATGACATTGGTTTAGTGTTCAAATAACTAATATGCAGAAGTTTTATTTTGCTTTAATGAGCACAGACATGTTATTTTTGACAAGAATTTTACCTTTTTTTTAGAAGATTTTATTTATTTATTTGAGAGAGAGAGAGAGAGAACATGGGTAAGGGGCAGGAGCCGAGGGAGAGGGAGAAGCAGACTCCCGGCTAAGCAGGGAACCCGACACGGCACTCGACCCCAGGACCCTGGGATCGTGACCTGAGCCGAAGGCAGACGCTTCACCGACTGAGCCACCCAGGCGCCCCAACAAGAATTTTACTTTTGAAACATATTTATTAACAGAACTAGTTTATAGATCCAGCAATGCAATGTAATTGTTCTGTTGGCCAATAAATAAATAGTTCAAAATTTCCGTATTTTTATCATTTTTAGCATCTCCTCCGCTCTCAGCACTGCCTTTGCTTGATGGCACCTGGAAGCCCGGCAGCCAAAGCTGCACTGAAAATTGGGGTGATGGTGGCTTTGGATGAGCCAGCCTGTGTCACTGGGGTGAGATGTGTCTCAGGGACAGTGGTGTGTCATCACGGAAGCAAGTTACAAATGAGAAGGGGATGACATCCATGGCCTGTCCCAGGCACATTAGAGGCTGGAAGAAGTCACCCGAGGAAGACTCTAGTCAGGGTGCAGATTCCACCAAGCTCGTCCCCTGAGGGCATTTGCTCATTTGGCCCAGTCAGCGTGGTCAGGCAGGGTGACAAGTTGTCACAGAGGAAGGAAGCCGGGCTTGTAACCAGGAAGCAATGCGGTGACACACGGGATCTTGCTCGGAAGCTGTACAAGGCATTTCCTCACTATTAAGATCCAGCGCCTCAAGGAATTTATAAAGAAGGTGAGTCAAAGACAAAGAAAGAGATGCGTTATCAAGACTCTGAGATGCCGAAGATCAAAACGCATCTTAGCGCTAGCAAGTCCCTCTGAGACTTGGAAAGGTCACTCACCCCACCCGGAATGTCACGTGGTCGATTGGGTTCCGGCCTTTGTCGCCTTCACCCTCTGCAGCCAGAACTCAAATGTCACCACTGAAACGCTCCGTGGCTCGGGTGTCCAGATCCAGCAAACGGGAACGCATTAAGATATTTTGAGTTAAATTCCCACTTTTAATTAAAGTGGCGGATGGAGCATCTGAGCATAGCATTCTACTCTCTCTCTCCCCCTCTGACAAACCTCCATGAGCACTAGGGAAAAGAAAAAACAGTATCACTTACTTTTCTCACGAGGAGTCATCGGCTATGCCAGCTTCTGTTTATTCTAGATTAACAGAGAAATTATGGTAAAATATAGGCTAAGGAAATAAGCTGATAAGGTTTAATAAGAGCAAACGCATTAGCAGAAGTCAAGGTTTGTGTGATCCAGCTACTGTATTCCAGGTACCGGGCTTCCATGCTGCTGTAGGAATAAAAGAATTGCCCATATTAATAGTGTCCTAGATTAGCCAAGCATGGCGGCTGGACTCCCTTCCCTCTGCGGACATTAGCCGTGCCCAGCGTGGCTCCACCTGTGGGTGCTGGGGGATGGGGGTCCGGGGTTCCTGGGTGAGTCTTGAAACTCCCCCGAGGCTGTGGCCCGGGTGATAAGCGGGTTCCCTGGGTCTCTGTTTCCTTCGGCAGTCACAGCAGCAGGAAAGGGATACTTTCCATTGAGCATGGGGACGGTCCCCGGCACCTCGTGAGGACCCAGCTCCCATAGCTCCCGTTCGCCCACGGAAGGTGTTCCTGGAGCACATCCCATGACCCCCGGGGGTGGGTGTAAGGCCCTCCCTGAAGGAGTGGACCGGCCACTCAGAAGGGCCAAGTGTCCTGCTCACACGTCCTTGAGAAGGGAGACCCAGGGCAGCCAGGACCAGCTCCGGGCCCTGCCCGCTGAGGCTCTGCTGCCGGCCTCGGGGGTCAGAGCCCAGCCGAACATCCGCAAGCTGACTCTTTCCCAGAGGAGAAAGCCGCAGCCCTGGTTTTGGGATTTCTAGGGCTGCAGACTTTAGGAACGGCAGATTATGTCAGGTCTTAGCTGCCCAAGTCCAGCCCAGGGCACGGTGACTGCGGGTCTGACGTCGAGAGGCCGTGGCCCCTTGTCCCAGCCCGACTCCCAGGGGGCGCTTCCCCCGCTGCCCCGGCACCTGGCCGAGCCCTCACCTGTCTCTGCAGACAGCAGGAAGTTTGCGAGCTCTCTGTGACTCCTTCCGGTCTGGAAAGCGAGGGGACCTTCAAAGGTCCCCCATCAAACTGCCCGGAGGCCGCGTCTGGGGAGGGAAGGTGGTGACGGTGGGGCCACTGCTCCTCTACCTGCCTTTGCTCTGGGGGCGGCCACGCCCCAGCTTTGGGGGGGCAGAACCACCCCGACCTCAGGTGGGCTTGCAGCAGGAAGAGATGACGGTGGATGCACGAGGCACGTCCTGGAGAAGGGGGACGTGTGAATGCAGAGCGAGCCTTGGAAATGTGTGTCCAGGAAGGAGCAGACCCAGCGTCTTTGGGCTTCTGGCCACACCCGAGGTCCAGACTATGCCCCTTACATCTTTGTGTCCCTTTGTGCCTTATTTTAGGACTATCCTCTCACATTATAAAGAGGGACTCTAGACGTGTTCGAGGCAGCCAGCCAAGGCGTCCGGGGCTCACAGGCCGTTGGGTACTGAAGGAGAACGGGGACCCACTGGCTACCACTTCCCCCCAGGGCGAGAGTCCCCTTGCGCCCCGACCGCCCCGCAGCAGGAGCTCGAGACTGCTGCCCAGTCAACACTCGGACGCACGTTCGCACTGAGAATCACTGAACCCACGGCTCTGTCCACACGCCCGCTGTCCGAGCACAGAAACACCTGTGAATCAAGCGGGGGGATTCTAACAGGCTGTGGTCAGACTTGTGTTGATGGCTAATTTCGTGGTTCCTCTTCAGCAAGCACCCTCTGCTGTCCCAGCCCAGCCAGCATCCCTCCTCGTGCATACCAGGGGGCAGACACAGCCTTAATTTCTAGAACAAGGCACAAGCACCGGGAAGCCGCTGGGAAGTCGCTGGCTCAGGCACGTGGTCAGCAGCCTTCGTAAATGAAGACAAAGCTGAGCACTTACAAAGGACACTTCCGAGGGCCAGGTGCCAGAGCTAGGATCTGTCCCAGCACCCACACCGAGAAGTGATGTGCCCTGAGCAGGTAACCCGACCCCTGTGCCTCCGTTTCCCGGCCTATAAAACAAGGAAGCTGGACCAGAGCCTCCACATTCCCCGTCAGGCATTCCCATAACCGTGACCAATAGTAAGCAATCCATGGGCAGAGACTGCAAATAACATGAACATGTTGATTTGCTAAAACTGGAAGGTAGAACCAAGAAGTAGTCTGTTCAGGAAGCATGCCTGTTATCCTGTGGCCTATCTGAATTCTACCATAACTCTGCCACATAAATATTATGTAATATCTCCGGAAGGGAGGGAGGGAGGAAGGAAGGGAGGGAGGAAGGAAGGAAAGAAGAAAGAAAAGGAAAGAAAGAAAGAGAAAGAAAGAAGCCAGACCTGTGAAGAACACAACTATTACTGAGAACAGCGAGAGGTATTATTCCTTATTAGCCACTTAATTCGAAGGATTAGGACCCGAGCATAATTCCGCACAGTTAGTGAACACTGCCTAATTAAAAACTCTTTTATACACTGCACCATTAAAACTGCTATGGCTACTGATCTCAGAGTGTTTCCATTATGGAACGCTATTATCGGCCCTAAGAAGCTTCTCTGGAACATGATCCAGAGTTCATAAACCCAGCAAGGACCCGCGCTCCCAGCTCCAGCCAATTTTCGAAGCACTGTGAAAAATAGAGCTATGTGGGATGTGCTTTTTCCCCCCAAAAAATTGGTTGTTGCTGTTGTGTTGACAGGGATTGAATATACGAGCAGAAAGGGACAGGGACCGTTGATAAAGGACCTGCTTTGGGTCCACGGGACCCCAGAGGCCTGGCCTCCAATCCCTGTAGGTGCAGGAGTGGGGGCTATGCCCTGCAGAGGGCACCCACAAGGCCTCTGGAGCAGAGCTATGCCCCATGGTGACAGGTAGACCCCACCTTTCAGGAGGGCCCGGGAGCCCCTGGGTTGAACTGGGCAAAAGGCAGAGTGGCCTCTCCCAAAGGTTTCTCAACCAGGGCTGCCACAGGTCACACAGATGAAAGAGCCGGGGCCTCACGTGTTGGGGCCCACTTCTTTCCCACCCCGATGCTGCCTTCCCCAGGGAGGGAGCCCCAGGAGCAATGGCAGACAGCCCCTGCCTCTCTCAGTCCCTCCTTGCTCCTTTTCCGTAGCGAGAGTGACTTTTCCCAAAGTGAGTGTAAGTGCAGGAGCCTGGTGGGCTCTGCGCAGCTCAGCCCAGCTCTGCACCTCACCTTCTCTGGCAAGAGCCCACACCCTTCTGCTGCTGGTCCTCAGCCCTGTGCACGTCGATCCTGGGCTGGGTTCCTTCCGAGGGGAGTTTCTGTGCCTGGAGCCTGAGACGTGGGTTTATACAGGCCACTGGGTTAGAGAACTGGATGAGGTCAACTGGTCAGCTTGGTCTAATCAGCCAGTCCGAGCAAACACACGAGGGAGGAAGACGCCATGCCCGTGATCCTAATATGGCCAAGTCGGGGTTCAAGGCGGCTACGCCACTGTAACTGGCCAGCTCAAGGACGAGAAGGGGCCCACATTCTCCCTGGTGTTCTCTCCTGCTGGGAGAGCCTCTCCATTGGTTGAAGCAGCTGTTCCTTCTCGCCCCAGCCCCACAGGTAAGTGCAACACCAGCGCCCTCCCTGCACCAGGCTTGCAACATCATCCAACTATTTCTATCACTGCATTTTCTCGAAGCAGTGTGCTAATGGAATGACATCATCTTGTCTCTAGACCATGCTCTTAATCACGAGCTTCCTGGAATATCTGCAGTTACATAACCATAACCCCCAAATGGCCCTTGGCCTCTTTTATTATTTTAAACACGCTCTTTCATTGGAGTTTAACTTCCATATGGAAACGTACCAAATCAGAAGCATGTGGCTGGTTGGATTTTTCACAAAGTGAACATACCTCTGCTAACCACATCCGGATAAAGACGTAGAGCATGACTGGCAATCCAGAGTCACCTCCTGTCTCTCCCTCCCCAGAGAAAACATTACGTCTACCTGATTTGTAATTTATATGAATGCAAAGGTACAGAGTATATTCTTTTGGGTTTGACGTCTTTGGTTCACCATTAGGTCTGTAAGATTCAGCCCTGGTAGGTTGCATACCAGCACTTGATTCATCTTTATTGCTCTCTGGAACTTAATTAGATGCCATAATGTATCCATTCTACTGTTGGTGGGTGTTTCTTTCTTGTGCATGTGTCTGTGTGCACACATGTGGGAGTTTCTACTAGGTGTCTACCCAGGAAAGTAGTTTCTGTGATACAGGGTAGGAGCATGTCTCCCTGCAGCAGAGACCCCCTAAAGCTTTGTAAAGTGCGTGTGCCAACTTGGGCTCCAAATCCCTGCCAACGTTGGTATCCACCATTTCTCATTTGCCTCTCCATCACACAGTGGTCTTGCTTCATGTGTCCCTGTGGCTGAGGCTGAGCACGTACCTTGTTGTGGTTATTTGGGTGCCCTTGTTGTGAATAGCCTGTTCAAGCATCTCGCCCATTTTTCTGTTGGGCTTTCTGACTTTTTCTCATTGATGTAAAGGAGTACTTTATATGCTCTGGATTTGAGTCATGGGTTATGTGTACTGCAAATATTGTTCCCCACTCTCTGGTCTTTAAAACTACTGTTCTATTTTTTTGTTTCTATTTTCTTCAATTTTTGTACCTTTTTCTCTTCTCTCTCACCTTAGTGTTAATTTTCTTTTTAATTTCATTCTTCCTTCTATCAGCTCCTTAGCCGTATATCCCTTTACTCTTATTTTATCTCAGGCTTAGAGTTTAACAAATGTAGCTTTCACTTATAAAATTCTAAAATAAAGTATTTTCAACACAATGCAAAGACCTGACATTTCTCAGATTCCATTTACTTCCATAGTTTAATTCTACATCCACTTTAATCTCACAGGAAATGATTATTGTTTTTGTAAACACACAGTACTCACTTAGACTGACCCATGCATTTACACTTTTACTCCATTCTTTGTTTCCATGCTTCCATCTGGGATTGTTTTCCTTCTATTGGAAGAATTCCCTTTTACGTTACCCTTAGTTCATGTGTTTTGATCACAAGTTCTCTTACACTTCATTTGAAGATGTCTCTGTTTTACCTTTTTTTTAGAGGATGTTTTCACAGAGCACAGAATTCTAAGTTGGCAATTATTTTCTTTTAGAACATGAACGATGGCATTCAATTGTCTTCTGACTTCTGTTTTTTTCCTGTTGAAAATGAAAGCAGCTGTCAGGTTTATTTCTTTGAAAATACTGTATCTTACCCACCACCAACAACAATTTCTTGTTTTTCTCATTTTTTTAAGTTGTGGTAAAATACGCATAATGTAAAATTTGGCATTTAACCATTTTGAAGTCTGTAGTGTAGTGGTATGAAATACATTCATGTTGTTGTGCAACTATCACCTTCATCTGTCTCCAGAACACGTTCATCTGCAAAAGTGAAACCTCATTGAACACCAGCTTCTTATTGTCCTGCCCCAGCCCCTGGCACCCATCATTCTCCTTTCTGTCTCTATGAATTTGACTCCCCTAGGTGCGTCATACACATGGAATCATACAATATTTTTCTTTTTGTGTCTGGCTTATTACACTCAGCTTAATGTCCTCAAGATTCAAACATGTTGTAGTGTGTGTCAGAATGTCCTTCCTTTTCAAAGCTGAATAATATTCCATTGTATTTATATACTGTGTTTTCCTTATCCATTCATCTGTCAATGGATACCTGCCTGGGCTCCATGTTTTAGCTATTGTGAATAATACTGCTATGAACATGGATGCACACATATGAATTTGTGATCCTGCTTTCAGTACTTTGGGGTGTACACCCAGGAGGGATTGCTGGGTTATATGGTAAATGCATATATAATTTTGGGGGAACGGCCAGACTGGTTTCCATAGCTACTGCACCATTTCACTTTCCAACCGACTATGCACAAGAGTTCCAATTTCTCCACATCCTCATGCAAAATTGTTATTTTCTGGGTTTTTTTGGGGGGGGCATATTTTTTAAATATTAGCCATCCTCATGGATGTGAGGTGACCTAAGCTTCTTTTGATATTTTCTTGTTGTCCTTGGTTTTCGATAGTTCTGCTATGCGTGCCTAGTTACGACTTTCTTTTTATTTATCCCACTTGGGGTTTGTAACATTGCTTGGTTCCATGACTGGATGCTTTTAGTGTTTGGGAAATTCTCAGCCAGTGTGTCTGGAAAGCTGTTTTGCTCTATCCTCTCTCTCCTCTGGGACTCTGGCTACATGTGCATCTGACTTTTTCACCATCTCCCATATGTTCTTTTTCTGCATTTGTCATCCTTTTGCCTCTCAGTGCCTTGTTCTGTTTTCTGTGGGTCCATCTTGCAGTTCATTAACTTCTTTCATTGTGTGATTTGCTATTAAATTCATTGAATGATTTCTCAATTTAGTGATTTTATTATCCAGTTCCAGCACTTCTGTTTTATTCTTTTTTCATTAAAAAAAGTTCTGTAATAATTCCTATAACTGCATCTTCTCTAGATCTGTTTTTCTTGCTTGGATTGTAGTCATTTAGCATTGTCTCTGGCATGTCTGGTAATTTTTGATTAAGCATTTGATATTATGTTGAAATATTTGAGGCATAGTTTGAGGTTCTGGATTACATTATCTTCCTCCAAAGAGACAGTTATTGGCTTCTGGGAGTCAATTAATGGGGAGGGAATTTCACCTAACCCCAGGTGGAGGTGAGCTGAGAGGGCCTCTGGGAAGGTGGACCTGTCAACTTCGGCCGAGTGCTTCAGCCACACCCTTCCTCTCTGGGAAGCACTTTACTCCATTTATTACCCCTGCCCTGCAGGGGTTTTGATGCTTCAGCCACTCATTGGGGCATTCTGTTCAGTTGTCAGTCTTCGGGGACAAGGATAGTGAATGCCTAAGAGAGGAAGAAGAGCCAAGTGTTGGGTTTATTTCTGTGGGGTTTTCTTCTGTCCAGGATCTTGACCCCTCTATTACACTGTGCCTTGGCAGCTCTCTGGTATCTCTAAACTGATTTTTAAAATGTGTTTTATCCAGATCTTTATGAAAGGTTCTCAGTGATAGTGGTGAATATAGTTCACCACTATAGAAAGTGGATGTCTTTCTTTGACATTTTAAGACCTATTTTGGCACAGATGGGTGATAAAAATGAACTTCATTTCTTCTTCCTTTTTTCCCAAGCCAGTGAATTACTAGACCACGAATAGCAAATATTTGTTGAGCCTATTTTCAAGGTACTAGAGATAAAGCAAATGACTCCTTTCTAGCCTTTTCCTGTGGAGATTTCAGAGTAGTGGGAAGAGGGGTGAATGCTTTGTGACGATTTAAAGACAGTTTTAGATTACATGATTTGTTCTGTTAAAAGGGGAATGATAAATCCAAGTGATAATCCATTTAAAAGACTAAGCCCGATTCCTGGCACAGAGCTGGTGTTCAGTCAGTGTTACTGATTTTTGTTGACTTCTTGAAGCGCCTTCCTGGATTTTCCCCAAACTCGGCATTTCTGTCTTCCATCTTCAGAAACTCTTCTAAGAAGTTGGGAGTTACTTAAGTCTCAACCCATTCTTCAGACAGTCACAGAGAGTTGAAATATGAGCTGCAGCCAAGAACAAAAAAGAACCAGAGTGTACACATCCCAAATTTCTCTTCATTCTCCATTTGGAAAAATCTAAGAAACCACATTTATCAAAAGCCCAGAAGAGTTACACTGGACCCAGACTTTCTTTCCTTGATTTCCTCCCCCACTTGAAATTTAACAATGAATACAAAAAGTGAGATATGTCAGGAATGCTTCTTTCACAGATAAATTGCAGAAAAAAATATATGGAAGGGTAATCTACAGATTGAATGAGACTTAAAAAGCATCAACCGATCACACTGTGTTGACCTTATCTGGATTCTGATTCAAACAATATGTAAAAAGAATAAATTGACATTTGTGAGGCAACTGAAAATTTGAACACTGACTTGATATTTGATATTAAGAAATTTTTTTAGCATAACCACAAAACCATTATCAAGCCTGAAAATATGACTTATCTTTTAGAAATACATTTACAAAAGATATTTTCTAATGTCTTAGATTTGCTCCAAAATAAGAAGGAGGAAGGAGGAAGTTTAGAATTAAAAAAAAAAAATGATTGGCCATGGGCCTATACTTGAAGTTGGGTGTTGGATACACGAGGGTACATTATAGTATTCTATGTGGTTTTTGTATATGTTTGAAATTTTACACAATAAAAAGCTAAAAATATACCAAGAATAAATAATTATATCTAAGATATCTGTCTTTGGATCAACTACCACTTTGCCTTATCTCTTCTCTTTTCGTTCTTTGAATTTCCTGAGTAAACAATTAGCTTCTGCACTAACTGCCTGTGGAGAGCAGTAAGTCTGCTGATGTTGTCTCAGATAATCAAAGTCTTCATTTCATTTATCTCCTTTTCCATTAAGAGAACGAATCTTTCCTCCCAACAGGCTCCCCCACACCTCAGAAGTCAAGGAAGACAGAGTGACTATTTGCGTTTCCCGAAGAGGCAGGATTTTGTGGAGTCCCCAGATGATCAGTAAGCACCCGAGCATTAGGGATATGAAGCCAAGCACTGAAATTGGCAGAGCAGCCCTCTTTTGTGAAGAGCGGGGGACAAAACAAATTCTCTGTGTGGAGTTAAAATTCCTGCTGAAAAGGTGTTCCAAGAGGGAAAGACCCTACCCCTAACCTGCCCTCCCTCACCGGATGCTGTCACTAGCCATGATACCCATGGAAAGCATCTAATCTGCCTAACCATCAGTTTCCTCGTTGGGAAAATGAAGCTAACAGTCTTCCCCTGCCTTCTTCCCTAAAGCAAGCTAAGGTCAGAGGAGATAAATCCCAGCAACGAATACAGAAAACTTCAGACCAAGGCGTTATATGATGGGGAGGAACCACTACATGGGACCTAGAAGCCCTCAGTAGGTACAAGCTGTGCGTGAGAAACATGGGCTTGTTTAGGTAGAAGACATCAACTGTGATCTAAGGAGATTTTGGTGTCAGAGTCTTTCCAAGGTGGGACTTGGGAAACGCACACCCTTTACCCAGCAGAGGAAGCCCAGGCTCAGGCAGCCCCACGTCAATCTCCACTACCCTCAGAAACAGCACTATCTCAAGCAGGCTCGTTTTGCTGACCCCTCCTCTGCATGGTTCTTTAGTCTGGTGATGACATCTCCGTCCCTGTGGACTGACACATGGACCACGTGGTTGGACACATGGTAGGACACGTGGTCGGACACGTGGACCCAGCTGTAGCTAGACTCAGCTAAGAGGGGACTGGATAAAAACACACACCTCCGTCCATCCTGGCAAGCACGTCCCTGACGCGAGAGCCTCCTCATGGTTGGCGCATGAGGTCTGCAGCTGATTCATAAGCCAATGAGACATTAACCATGCTTCAGGCAGTAAAATCCTCCAACCAATTTCCATTCCAGGCCCCCGCTTGTGAAAATGACCCACAAGAAAGAAGTGAGGCACCTGCGCTTGACTCAACCTTAAGTCTGCCCATTGCCCATCACCATCTCCCCAAGGAAGCACTTGGGAACTGGGGACACTGGTCGGTGGTCTACCAGAGGGGTTTCTGTTGTCTGCAGTTGTGATCCCTGAGGTGAGACATCAGAGGCACAGAGAAAAGGAACCAGGAGCAGCAGCAGTCCCTCTCCCCACCTATGCGTCCCTGCCTCAGAGAGTCAGCTTTTGGGAGTGAGGGGTCTGTGGCCGTGAGACCCACCAGCCACAGCCACACCCTACTGTGCCTGAGCCACTTTCCCAGCCACGTCAACCACCTCATGTCTGTACCCACGGCACGGCCATTCTCTGTCCTGCCTCGTGGCTGGGAGGGACATGGGTGGTGGGGGGATGGAGGCGCCTCCCGGGACTGGGAAGCTGGCAGGAGGGGTTGAATGTGGAAGCCACCTGAAGGCTTCTAGGACTTTATTTGCTCTTTCTGGAAAGAGGATAATTATACATTTCAAGTTATCCAGGAGTAAGCCCCATTCTTCCTGTGAGATGGGGGAGGGGCAGGGGTGCCGTCCTGTCTGGGGATGGGGACCGGGAGAGAGCCCACCCTCCACCCCTGGGAGAGCGCTTCTCTCGAGGACCCGACTGGATGAACACGATTCTACAGCACACATGAGTGTGTCACCTCCAGATGCAGAGGAGCTCACTTAAAAATAATGTGTGTGTGCGTGTGCGCACGCGTGTGTGTGCGTGTGCGTTATATATGGTACGGAGTCACTGTTCACAACAGGATAAAGGCAGTTTTTAGAAGGCATCTGCTCCACGTTCTCGGTTCAATTCAAGGAGCTCTGACGAGAGATGGGGAGAGGTGATAAAGTGACAGACGAGGACACACGGAGCCGTCTGAGGAGGCGCGGGAGCCGCAGACATGCCTCTTAGAGCTGACTCACAGCAGCCCGCGCAGGGGCAGGTCAAACCCCGGGGGACTCGAGATGCACCGTGACGGGGAAGGCAATGGGCGTGAGGGCAGGACGTCGGCCACAAGGACACGGGACGGTCACCTGCTGGCTCTGAGCGGGGGGAGCGGGCCTGCCCCGTCCTGGGGACAAACGTGAAATGAAGGGAACACCTGCACGTATCCTGTACCCTTGTTCCCAGAAGTTTAAAATTAGGAACGGACCCCAGACGGGAGAGTCGCTAGCGCCTGCCTGGGAGCTGAACCTCCAGTCCATGTCTTAAAGACATGTCCACAATAAGATAGTGTCTCCCCAGCCCCAGCCCTGCCCTCCGCACCGCCAAGAATTGTTCTTGTCATTAGAAACAGAGAACCAACTATATAGCTTTACAACTGGGCTCCGGCTGCCGCAGACCGAACAGATGACCCTGGACATCCCCCCACCCTTTCAGCACCACCCCCCCACAGGCCCCACACCCTGCGCAGGGGCCCACTGTGCCTTTCCCCGGGATGCCCTGCTTCCCCACTCTGCTGCCCAGGGAGCTCCTTCTCATCCTCTATAGTTCCCTCCAAGGACACCTCCTCCGGGAAGCCCTCCCTGATGCCATCGGGCTCTCCCCGATGTGGGCGGCACTCCACGGTCACACACACACACACAGAGCATCCAGCACACCCCCCGTCCCTCCGCTCACTGCCACTGTGGCCCCAGGGAGGAGCCACGCAGGGTCTCAGCAGGAGCGGCACCTGTCATCACAATTCTTAACACGATCGGGAAGGACAAATGCCACGGTGACCTCCCACCGCAGACTCCCGCTGGCGAGCTGCTGCCGTTTCTGGAGGCCCCACCTTGGCCATCCGTCCTCTCCAGCACCGCTTCGCTGGGAAGCCCCTGGAGCAGCCACGGCGGATGGCGCGTGCGGCCAGCTGCGTGCTGCAGGGAAGGGGACAGAGAGGCTCGTCATCCACAGGGAAGGACAAGCCAAAGACAGCTGAGGGCAGAAGACACCGACTGTGGCCACCCCTCGCCGGAGAGGGACACGTATCAACCCTGCAACAGCAGAGCGAGGAGGCAGCGCAGCGTGTGGGGGCTGCAGGAAAGCCGTCGAATTGCTCTGGGCTGGTTTCGAAGAGATTCTGGGTGTAATAAATACCTTGAGGCTTGGGAGGTGAGGGTGATTCGTGCAGGTGACAGCCGTGTCCCGATGGAACATGCCACCACCCGCAAGCCACCATCTGTGAACCCTACACTCACCAGTGTGCCCACTCTCTCCCCGAGCTCGCCCTGGACACCCACGGAGGCCTTCGAAGTCCACCCAGTGCCGGCAGCACCAGCGTCCAGGAGCTCGGGGACTCTGTACAGCGGGGCTGCTGGGGTCCACGCGGGGCCCTGAGGCTCTGGAAATGAGTATGCTGTCCAAGGACGCGGCCGGGACCACAGCACTGCTCGGGGCACGCCTGCTCCCCTCTCTGAGCCTCGGTTTCCCTCCTGCAAAACAAGAGGGCTGGACTTCCAGAATCTCCAGGATAGGATGCTCCTTGCTGCTCAGTCCCAATTTCAGATGAAGAACCAGAGCCCCGCGGTCACCGGGCCTCACGGGAGGCAGCAGGCAGGGCTGGGCAGGAGAGGAGCCGCACGGGCGTTTGCCCAAAGCGCAGAAGAGACGGGGCTTTGTGAGGGGCGACAGGAGGAGGAGGAGACGGGGCGCCGTGAAGGTCTCCCGGGGCCCGTGCACCTGCAGGCCCCCCGTATGACTGGGCTGGGGAGCTGCGAGGCCCTCGGCGAGGAGCGCGCACCCTCTGCCTGGATGGCGCCCGTGTTCTGCACCTACGCACCCCACAGACGAGCAGCCTGCAAACAAGTGCCCCTTGGGAATCCCCGAGTCACCCAAACCACTACTGTGTGACAGCCGATGACCATGAGGCAGGTTACGGCCTGTGTAACGGACGGGGCAGCATACCTGAGTTCTCCAGGTGCAGCCCAAGGGGGTGTCCTGGCGTTGCTGCATGAGTACTCAGGGCTGACCAGTTTGCCCGCGCTTCCTGAGGCCCCCCTGGAGCTCAGCCCCCCTGGAGCTGGGCCCCCTAGAGCTTGGGCCCCCTGGAGCTGGGTCCCCAGAGCTCGGGCCCCCACAGCTGGGCCCCCCGGAGCCCGGTCCCCCAGAGCTGGGCCCCAGGCAATCGGACCCCCGGAGCTCGGGCCCCCCGGAGCCTGGTGCCCCGGAGCTGGGCCCCAGGCAATCGGACCCCCGGAGCTCGGGCCCCCGGAGCGGGCCCCCCGGAGCCTGGTCCCCCAGAGCTGGGCCCCAGGCAATCGGACCCCCAGAGCTCGGGCCCCCCGGAGCTGGACCCGCTGGAACTGGGCCCCCCAGAGCTCAAGCCCCCTGGAGCTGGGCCCCCCTGGAGCTCGGCCCCCCCAGGGCTGGGCCCCCTGAGCTGGGCCCCCTGGAGCATGGTACTTCCTCCACTCTCTCTGCCTCTGCCCCTGCCTGCGTGGGTCCAGGGAACTGGTTCTGGTTTCTGCCCCGCTGTGTCCATCCAGAAAGCGCCCACGGGCCAGCAGGGGGGCCTTGAGCTCCCCCCATCCCCTGGGAGCTGCCACGTTGGCCCCAGCGGAGGGGACGCGCACTCCCCTGCAGGCCCCGTGAGGAGCGCTCGCCTCCGAACCCTGACTCTCGGGGTAATGTCGGGGAGTCACCGAGGCAGTTCTCAACTCTGGCTTCTGTGTCAGTTCCAGAGCGGTGTTGATTCTAGAACAGGACCGGGAGGCGAGCGAGAGACTCAGACCTCAGTCCTTCCAGGGGAGGCAGACACCTCTGTATGCTGGGATGTGACAGCCAGACCCGAGCGGCTTCTCAGAGGCCGCGCCCCTGACCCAGCGGAGCTCCCCGCTAGGGTGCCGCAGTCACACGGCCAAGCGAACAGACACGCGGGGCACGCGGGGGCGCATGGGGGCGCATGGGGGCCTGCGGGCCAGGGCGGAGCTGGAGGGACGGGCTGGGGCTGCAAAGGCAGGCGGTGTGGGGCTGTCCCTGCCCCTCCAGCCAGCCCTAACTGGCCACCTGCCCTCCGTACAGGTCCTCAGATCAGCCCGTCCGCCATGCTTGTCCATCAGGCAGAGAAGGGGTAAGGAGGGGAAACCAAGTGAGGCCACGGCACATTCTTCTGCTACACAGGGGATCCGCTCACACCTCACCCTGGCAGGGACTCTGGAAGGCGGGGGGTCAGCCTGTCCTTGCCACCGGGCCCTCTGCTCCCGGCCCAAGCCCAGTGCCCATGCCTCCTGGAGGTCCTGCTGGTCTCTCCGAGCCACGCCACGTCTCGCCACTGCCCTCCTGGCGCCTCTGAAGGTCCCCCCCGGCCCCGTGATAATGGAGGCACGAGGCTTTGAACACCAGAGCCCAAGGCCACCGCATCCCAGGCCCAGCAGCTCAGGGCAACCAGGCGCTGTTCTCAAATCCCTCCAGGGTTTGATAAATGCTCTGCGCTTCTTCAAAAACACCGCCACGGGGGAATGCTGGGCCTCCCACACAGAGCTCTGTGCTTATCTCTGAAAATTTATTCTTTGTTTCTGCAGAAATGGTACATGCCCGAAGCGAAGAAAATAAAGCAACCCAACAAGTAGAAAGTAGGAATCCTCTAGGCTCCGCTGCCTGGACACGGCGGGTGCTTGGCTGGGCTCGCTTGCGTGCGCCACCCACGCGGGGTCCACCGGAGCTGGGGAGGGGCACAGGGTGGCCAATGTGGGAAAGGATGTGAGACCCCTGTCTTTCCCGAACCTGCTTCAGGCAGATGCTACATCAGGACAAGCAGGAAGCGCTGCTTATCTGTGAAATGCAAGCTTACAGTTTCACATAAACGAATCACAGTGTGCACGTTGTTCTGAAATCAGCGATTTTCCATCAACAATAGTTCCGGAAATAGTGCGGTATTAACAAATTGCATGTACATCATTGCCTCGAATCACTGTCTGTTATTCCAGTGTGTTTATCACAGCTCACACAGCCAATCCCCGTGAATGGTCTTTTATAGTTTTCTGTTGGTTTCTCTTCTTGTTCACTTTTAGAAACAAGATCCTACGAACATCTTCCTGCATTCTCCCTTTGGCCTTTTGTGATTGTCTCCTTTACAACAATACCTCACGAGTCAGAGACATTCTGAATTAGGATACCTGTTCCCAAACTGTCTTCTAGATAATTCTAATTTAAGACCCCTGCTAACCATGCAAGCACACTCTCCAACACAGAGATTTGTCAACCTTTGTGGTATTTCTGCATCCGATAGGAATGTACCTTATTGTTATATTTACATGCATCTCCTACAATTACTGGCTGATTTCACTTCGTTTTTGTATAGCTGTGCTGACTGTGCATATGCTCTTTTGCCACTTGGTTTACTGGGAGAGCTTGCTGCCCGATTTACTTACAAATGCCCTCACCTACTGGGCTTTGTCTGTCGGGTGTGCGAAAATGGTTCCCCAGATTCCTAGTTTGCCTTTGACCTGGTGGGAGACATCCCTCCTGTTGTATACTTTATGGAGGCACTGTTATCAGAACTTCCCTACGATTTCTGGAGCTGGGGACATACAAAGCCAGACCTTTTCAACATTGTTGGGTTCTAGAACATTGGCATTTGGGGTTTTACTGTTTAATTCCCTGATGGTTGCGGATGTATTTACTTCTGAAGACATAGGACTCAAGCTGACTTCTGTTTCCATGTGCCAAGCGATTTATCCCCAAACATGTGAATGAGGTATAAACCCGATCTTTCTCCCTTGGTCTGAAAAACCACTTCACTCCGAGTGGGTCTGTCTGTCCGCCTGGCCCTGCACCACCCACACGTAGCTTTGACGACCAGTGTCTTAAAGATCATTTACTTCCTTACTTACCTACACTGATGTGGCTCTTCTCTAGAATTGTTCTTGGGAATTTGAGGCCTGCAGTTTTTCCTCTTCTTTTTCCATTTTTGGGGAGCAATCTTCGAATTTGTAATGAGCATGATTTTATTTGGTCATTGGAAAAATAAATAAATGCGGAAATAAATGATCAGGACCACAGTGCTCTCTAATCTTCCCTCCGCCCCACTGCACTGGGCCTGAGGCCTGGCCGTGCACCCCAGGCGTCCAGCTCTGCGGACCCTCTGTTCTGTACCCATACATGGAAACATTCAAAACTGAAACATTTATCAGTGACTCTTCTTTTCAGGTTTTGTTAC
The DNA here is from genome assembly GCF_011800145.1 of Mirounga leonina. Taxonomy (NCBI): domain Eukaryota; kingdom Metazoa; phylum Chordata; class Mammalia; order Carnivora; family Phocidae; genus Mirounga; species Mirounga leonina. The sequence continues at coordinate 1,449,288 of NW_023270377.1, read as the reverse complement.
GAGGCATCTCCCGACCCAAGACCCACCCTGTCCTTGATCCCAGTTCGAGGTCTGTGTTCCTGGGTCTCGGGTCTGGGCAGAGTCTCCAGAGGTGGCCCACCCACTCCTTCCCTCCCCTATGCTTGAGCTGTCCTCTCTTGAGGGTGTCCTCCTTGCAACTCGCTCGCCCACGGAGGGGGGGCAGCCCTGAGCCATGACTGTGGCCCTATCCGATCCTGCTTCCAGGAGGATGGCCCCTGCCATCTCTCCGCACCCCCTGGGCTCCCTGACCTGCTGTTGGGTGGACGGCTGACTTCAGGGAGGTGGCACTCTGAGTGTCAGTGTCTCACGTTTGGCACTTGGTCCAGTTATCTATTGCTGTGCAACTAGCCACCCAACACTATGTGGTTTAAATGGCGACGGACGGCTATCTCTCACGGTGCTGTGGGTTGCTGGGCTCTGCTGGGACGTCCTCACTGCGAGTCCCTCAGGCGCATGCAGGAGGATGGCAGGGGAGCCATCTGTAGGTGCTACTGGGCTGGATGTCCAAGATGGCTGCTTTGTCACATGGCTGTCCCTTCAGCGGGATGCTGGAACAGGAACAGTGCGGGGCTTTTGGGCTCTCTCTCATGCCTGCAGAGTGCTGGGAGGCCGCAAGATTCAAGTGAGGGCCACGTGGTGCCCGTGATGCCTGAGAACCAAGTGCCATGGCCTTGGGAGCCCTCACTAAAGTCCCAATATGAAGCTTGGCACTGAGGGAGAGGGACAACCTGTGACTTTCTCTGGCAGGAAAACAGACCTGGACAGAGAATAGTGAGAGTGATAACCTTGGAGTTCTGACACAACTTGGGGAGGAATGGGGAAGGCATTGTGGAAAATTGCCCAGTATTGGACTCCTCACCAACCTTAGTGAGTGGGAGAACAATACAATTATAGATTACATTTCTTGTACATGAGTGTCAGGAACAATGAATACCTGTAACCATTTTAAGTTCCCATAAGCCACAGAAACATCATTAAGAATGGATGCATAGGGGCGCCTGGGTGGCTCAGTTGGTTAAGTGACTGCCTTCGGCTCAGGTCATGATCCTGGAGTCCCTGAATCGAGTCCCACATCGGGCTCCCTGCTCAGCGAGGAGCCTGCTTCTCCCTCTAACCCTCCCCCTCTCATGTACTCTCTCTCTCTCTCTCATTCTCGCTCTCTCAAATAAATAAATAAATCTTAAAAAAAAAAAAAAGAATGGATGCATAGATGGACAGATGGATGGACGGATGGATGGATGGATGGACGGATGGACAGACAGTTGGACTGATAGGTGGATGGACGGATGGACATAGAGACAGACAGACAGATGGATGGACAGATGGATGGATAGATTGACAAATGGATGGATAGGTGAAAAGATGGATGGATGGATGAATGGATAGATGGATAGGTGGGTGGAAAAATAGACATCTAGGAACATGACATTACTTTGAGTATGAGTTTTCTGATCTTAAAAATGAGAATGTGCTCGTTCACTGTCTTGTGGCAAAGTCAAACTGAAAATGTACATGAAATGATGCTTGGAACAAAATAGTTTCAATAAATATTCACTTCCTTGCTTTGTCCTTCCATGACTCTGTTTGTCTTCTAGAATTAATGGCCTCCCTTTCCACAATATGTGCTCTCAGATCAATCCAGTAACTTCTTGTGCTCTGCGACCAGTATTTGCAGGCTAGTTCTGTTTCTTCAGTTTCCTGGGGCAGGGTCTTCTTTCCTTACCCACAGGTCAGTACGTGGGGCTCTGCGAGTCCAGTGAAACCCGATGAACTGTAGATCAGTCAAGTGCAAGTTCAGTTATTTTTTTTCCTGCAGCCAGTTCTGTAGGCTGGATATTTGTCTGAATGCCTTGGCCCTGGAAAATAAGGTGATCTAATTTGGGCAGAGTCAGGAATGCGAGGCATAGTACCCTGCTAGCTTCCTATGGGAGATCGACAAAAACAAGCTGTTTCAGGAGACCTTTTCCCTCACTGAGTATCAAGTTGCCTTGCATCAGTGTTCCCCGTGATTATGCAAAACAAATGAATAGAGAAAACATGTTTTAAATACAAATAGAGATCAAATGAACTTAAGGTTTTAATAGGATTCAAGCTCATTAGGTGTTAACCAAGACTGAGAAGGTATCAAGCCATGGAAGCTTATAAAGTCTCCTTAACTCTTCTGTGTGATCTAGAGCAGATCTTGTCAGACTTCTGAGTGCTCTCGAGTCCCCCCACCCACCGGGGGGTGGGGTGGGCTTGTTTAAATGGGAATTCTGACTCAGGATTCTGGGGTGGGGCCTGAGCTTCTGTGAATTTCTAACAAGCTCCCAGGTGAGACTGATGCTGGCATTTGTGAGCCACACAGAAAGGATCTGGAGGTGCCCTGTCCGGTGTCTCCGTCACCCACATGGATGGTGGAGGAACCCATGGACAATTTTTGGTAGAACCTTGCCGGTCCTGATTGAATTGGCTCTTGCTCTGTTCTCCCCCTCACTTCCTGGCCCTCTGCTCCTGAGTCTGCTCCCTCTTTCCTTTCTCTTGTCCTGGGACAGGGCCCCGCAGGAACTCTTGGCTCAGCTGAGATGCTGTGTCACTAAAGGACTCCCACCACGAACTGGAGGAGAGCCCCAGGACCAAGCCTAGGGTTGAAGCCCACAGAGCGCCAAGTCAGAAAGACAGCGGGCTGTGGTCCAGCCCTGACTCTGTGTGGGTGCAGACCATTGCTAGGCCCTTGCTTTGTGGTCTTGGAGCTCGTGCATGTATGTCTGTGATGAGAAGCTCTGATGCTTCTCTCAGAGTAGCTATAATTACTGTCAAAGAAAACCCAGCACTGGAGAGTAGTTAGAGCGGTACAAACACATTTTATTCAGGACTATTGCAACTGCGGCAAAGAGACCTCAGGACAGAGCTGGGCTCAACTCCAAATACAGCAAGGGCGAGTGGGAATTTATAGCCAAGGAGCAGGGCAGGGTCCATGGATGGAAAATTACTCATTCCGGCTAAAGCGACATAACAGGATTCTTGCTGAAGGCAAGTTGGGGAGATCAGACATCACTTGGGGGGTGGTGGGGAATGAGGACCTAATCTAGATTTGAAGAGTGGGGGTTCTGGTGACACTGACTTAGCAGGGTTCTTGCTAAAACTGGATTTACTAGAAGGGCACAGATGGTCCCAGAAGGTTTAGGAACCTGACAGAAGCTTAGTTGAACTTTGTCACCACCCAAGACAACCAACCTCATGCACACAAAAAAGCCCTAGGAAGCTGTATGCAAGCACATGAGGTTATCAATCATTTTGAAGTCAATAGTGAGTGGGCTTCACCCACTTTGGATGTTAAAGGGGCAATTGCAGGCCTACTGTGTGCTCCTGCCAGCACCCCCAGCTCAGTGTTATGCAGGACAAAGACCCTGTTGGCCCACAGTGACCCTTCCCTCTTGTCAGTAAAGACAGCAGTTTCTCAGAAGAGAACAGTCCTTCACTTCCTTCATTCTCTCCAGTCCTGGAAGCTGAGCTGGGTTCAGAAGGAACACACACCCAGTTAGAGCCCCAGCATTGAACCTGAGCAGGGCAGCGAGGCCATCGCTCCCCCTCACCTCCCTCTGTCCCTGCCTGCGGCCCCCGGTCCCTGCCCAGTCTGCGGGGGGCACCCAGGCTCCATGGGCCCCTTGCACTTTTCTGTGGCCTCTGCACAGACACGGCACCCCCCGGGGAGCAGACACAGAGACTGTGGAAGAAATGACACAGGGCTGCAGAGACAAGTCACATAAATCTGCGCAGAGGCTCAGCGCTAAGGAGAATTGGCATCCATAGGTGCTTTGAAGTGGAATCAAGGAATTTCTGATGTTAGGAAAAAGCAGAGTGCTGTAGAATTTGGAAGAGGAAAGACTTTTCTCAGATCTGTTGGCAGTGATATCATAATCCGGTCAGAAAGGAGCTATAAATGGATTTTCTCTTTTAGACAGAAGGGGGTTTCCATTTCACACGGTGGTATGTGCTCCCCACCCCCGCTGCAACGGGTTTCAATCACTGCTGTTAGAACAGTCTAGACTTGGCTTCTGCCCCAGTACCACCCGACAACTGAAAGGTGCCCCCCTGGCATCGCCCCAGGGAAGCCACTCAGTCCTCTATCCCTTCCGCCTGATATTCCAAGTGCTCCGAGTCCCCTCCTCCTACAGGGAAGTGACTGAGCTGGAAAGTACTGGGTGTGTCTCTGGTGACAAATGGTGAGTGGCTGGGCCTCACTGAGCCCGGCCTTTCCATAAAATGAAGTGGTCAGAGCAGGCGATCGTAGGAGCCCAGTGAGTGCAAACACCTTCAACCTGTGGGCAGACTTCTTTCCGATGCCTTTCTAATTCCCTGTACGGAGTATGCTGGCTTCAGTCTTAAGTTTGGACACCATACCGTCCATGTGATGTGACGCACACAGCAATGCGTGAGGTCGTTTGCTCCATCCCTGAACTATCCTGCATCCGAGGGCACTTGGGTCCTTGTATTTGCTGTGTTCAGCTTCTCCGCACTCTTTTTTTATGATAAGTATCAATCACAGAAGCAGCCTGCAAATGTTACTGCTTCGAAGAGCTTTGCTCCTCTTTGGGATCATTGTGTCGTCTTTGTTGAGAGTCGGGAAACCAGATGAGCACGGATGTCTCCACCGTGTGCAGAAAAGGAGGGCGCAGGCTCCGGGTGAGGGTCTGAAGGACCCTCTCTGAATGCAGTGCCTGAGTCGAGAGCATTCAGACCCTTTGTTTTACTTCTCGCTTTTCAGCAAGTGGCTGGTCGGCTCCGGCAGCCATGACCAAACCCGCCAACAGGGGCTCAGACAATAGGCATTCATTTCCCACAGTTCCGAGGCTGGAGCCCCAGATGAGGGTCCTGGTGAGACTCTCCTCCGGGCCTGCAGACGCTGTGTGTGCTCATGACCTTTCCCGGGGGCTGGGAGACAGAGAGGGGGGAGGGAGACAGAGACAGAGGGAGAGACCCCTCTCTTCCTCTTCTACCTGGGGCGCTAATCCCACCATGCCCCTCCACCCCCCAACCCTAATCACCTCCCAAAGGCCTCGCCTCCTAAAACTGTCAATTTAGGGGTTAGGACGTCAACATTTGAATTTTCGGGGAGACACAAGCGTTCAGTCCCTAACAGTGGTATTAATGGAAAAAGATACTGTAGGATGACAAAGTGTGTCTATGGTATTGTTCTTAGCGCCCTCATCTAAGGTAATTACAAATATTCACACAGGTTACTTCTGGAAATTCCACTTAAAGTGGGGACAAATTCCATCCCAAATACACACACACACACACGCACACACCCCACTACAAAGACTGCAAAATTAATTACATACAATTAATTCACATTACAATGGTTCTTCCGAGTTTGTCATATATTACCCTTTGCACCCCCAAAATAACACATGACGGTGGGCAACAGTGGACACTTCCACTGATTGAAAGTCTATCCTACATCCTTCTGCCGGTCGCCCAGAGACACCCACAGCCACCTCTGTTCTCCACCTGACCTCACCCCTGCTTGTCCAAGCCTGAGGTCACCTCTTTCCCTGCAAAGAGGCTGTTTCCCGCTGCCACTCTTCCCTCCATCACCAGCGGCACCACCACGCAGGACTCACTCGGGGCGTCCGCGACTCCTCCCCCCGCCAGCCCCGCAGCTGGGCCCCCAGTATGTGGCTTACCTCCCATCCAGCTCCAGTATTTGCTTCTCCCCCGTCACCCCACGCCCCTGCAGTGGGCTTTCTCTGGCCAACTTTTCAAAGACCCACCTCCCCTCCGCCACCCGCATCCCACCCACACTGCCTCCTTCTTGGCATTGCCCTTCGCTGCTCACTTGCTTGTGCCGTGATCGCTGGAATCCAGGCTCTGTTAGAGCAGGGTACGGTCTGCTCTGTTCCCCGAGCTTCACCACCTCCTAGAACGGTGCCGAGCATGTAGGAGGTACACAAAACAAATTTTAAATTTGTTAATGTATTCCCCACTTTCTGAGCCACAGACAGGTCCTGCGGCAGATGGAGCTCTCTACCTCCAGGATGGTCCGTCATCGAAGGCCACATGCTTCCCTCTGTGGGATCTCAGCCCCAGGGTCTGACAAGGGCTCCAAGGTAGATTGGTGACATGAGGTTGGAGGTCTGACTGTCCCCCGGAAGGCCCCCCATTAAAAAGGTGGAGACCGGGGGGGCAGGCCTGACCTCGGTGTGTGAGGACTGGCCTGACCCCCTGTGGGTGGGCTGCTCATGGACATTGACCCCGAGGCTCCCAGGAGGATCTGGCAGACCCAAGCAGCAACCAGGGCCAGGACAACGGGAGGACCTTGTTTGTAGGGACCCTCCCTGGCCAGGTCTCAGCAGGCAGGCGTGCCACCCATCAGGATGGGTAAACAGGAGGGGTTCCTTCAAAGCAAAGGCAGGGGACAGCAGAGGAAGCCGGGGCAGCCTGTGGGCGCCTCTCTGCTGCCCTTGGGCCCTGTCAGGTGTCTCCCGTGGACAGAGGAATTCCCTCCTTCCAGTGGGCATCCTGAAGCCCAGATCACTTTAACCAGGCATGCGTGAACCCGACGGGCCTTCTGATTTAGCTTCCATCCCCTCCTTTCAGGGGCAGGCAGTGTCCCTTTTGGAGATTCATACACAACCTCAAGGGCACCCAGGGCCCCTCACCGGACCCCAGCATCACAGCAGGTACCACCATCCCCTGACCCTGTCTGGGCAACGGTGGCCACTGAGGGGCCCTCCGGCAGGCCTGCTGGCCACCAGGACCCGTGCAGCCTCTCCTGAGCCCCCTCCCACAACCGGACGGGACACATTCCTCCCGCCTGCCGTGGAGACATTCCTGCATCGGAACGTATTCCGAAACGCTGAGATTAGGGTATCGGTGGTTGTTTTTCTCCGTGGCATCTCTCAAGTGCTATTATTTTAAGTATGTTTACCAATGGCACGTCTTCTCAGCTTTTCAAGCCGAGATTGTTGGAGGGGCTTCGGGCCATTTTAAGAGCGTGAGGGACACTGAGGTCCAAGTCAGCCCCCAGCAACGTGGGCCGCAAATGCTCAAGCCTTTGTAGCAGGAGGAGAACGTTTGGCAAACTGGCATTGAAATTCTCAAAACAAACTTATTAGTTAATGCGGCCTGTCACCATGACAACCAAACAGCACAAAAACAAACCATTAGCACACGGATTTACGACTGTGGAAGGTTTAGCTAATACCATTCCGGAGGTATATTATTTTCCACTCTCAGTTATAATTAAAAAAACCAAAAACCTAATTTAAAATCCAGCATGAGAGCACAGTCCGGCACAAACATCCCCACACAGATGAGAAGCCCCAAGTGCGCGCAGGCCCACAGGTCCGGCGCGGTCCCCGCGGACACTCGGGCGGCAGAGCAGGCTTCCGGGCCCACAGCAAAGGCCACGCAGGTGCAGCAAATCACAGGTGGGTTCGCTGCTTGACGAAGTGGCTCAGAAGGATCGGTTATAACCAAGAATCCCCGCTTTGGATCCGGTCCTGGTCTCGGGACGCCCGCCCAGGGTCAGGACCGCTTTGCAACCCCATCCCCAGAAGCACGCGGACACGGGAGAGATGCCGACAAAGTGAATTAACTTACGGTTAGGGATTCCCAGCAAACAGCCCCTAGTGTTTCCGGGGACGCACACGTAGATGTCACTGGGGCCCTAAGGGAAGTGAAAGGATCAAGAGGGTGGGGGTCTGACCATGTCACCTTGGAGAGGCCCCGTGGAGGGACACAGACGCTCACGCAGGCGGGCTTCGGAGGCACAGGGATGGCTTTTGCCCCAGCCGAGGACGTGCCCACCGGGGCCCAGGGCAACGGGAGTCAGGAACAACGTGACATCAGTGATGAGGATGCATCTGGGCCCCACCCCTCTTTGATTTCCAGGCTTTGCTGTGAAGGTACAGAGCATATGCACAGTAGTGTATTGTGTTCAAGGGGAGGAAACATACGTGTCAATATTTTTACAAGTCTGAGTCTAACAGAGGGCTTATGAAACATGAATATTTACAATGGAACGTAACACGAAGGACTGCCAGCCCCCACATGAAGTATTTTACAAGCATGAGCTCACGCGGTCTGCCAGCTATCACGGGGTAAGGGCTCTCATTATCCCCAAAGCGAGGGTAAGGGAAGTGAAGAGCACGATCCTCGGTCACAGGGCTGCTGAGCGTGGGCTGGTGTTTGAGGCTTTGCCTTCCATGCTGAAGCCCGAGCTCTGACCTGGAGGAGTGGACACGGGGGCCACAGGAGAGGGCAGCGCATCCTCCCAGCGCTCCAACCCTCCCTGGGAGAGCCTCAGGTAGACCGGGAGCTCCAGAGCCCGTCCACACATCAGGGCCTGGGATAATCCAGGTGATGCTCAAGCAGCAGATTCTTAGCCAGCTGGAACAGATGTGCCAGCCCCTTTCTGCCTCCCCCCAGCAAGCCCAAGGTCCAGAAACACCCATGCTGCCCATTCTAACCAGCACCTCTGGATCTGTGGCCTAATAGGGCCAGGAGAGTGCAGGGTAGGTCTGCCTGTCCCAAGGATCTTCCCTGGCACAAGCAGGAGGGGCTGACATGGTCCCTGATTCCCATCATTCTTCCCTCCTCCTCTCCCTCCTCTGAGCTGGACAGTGGGCCACCCAAGGGCGCTATTGGGCCAGGAAGGAGTGGCACTCAGCTTAGGACTCAGCCAGTCTGGGTGAGGGTGGAAAACAAAGCAGGAGCCCCATGCACCCACCCACACCACTGTCTGAAAGGGAAGCAGCCGAAGCAGAAGCAGATGGGACCCTGGTGCCCTGGAGGCTGGGCTGACTTTCTGGAAGGGCCTGGGAGAGCAGGACAAACAGAAGACTCTGGAACAGAGCTCCCTTCCTGGGGATCCCCCCTCATTGGGGGCCCCAAAAAATTGCATTTGCATTTCCCCCAGCAGCCTGAAGATATGAGTAGGGAAGGAAAGTATTGCCTAAGGGTAGATTAGGGGAGCACTGGGGATGGGGAGGGGAAAGGAGCACTGGGGATGGGGAGGGGAAAGGAGCACTGGGAATGAGTAGGGGAGAGGAGCACTGGGGATGGGGATGGGCAGGGGAGCATTGGGGATGGGGAAGAGAGGAGCGTTGGAGATGAGTAGTGGGGGAGTGTTGGGGATGGGAAGAGGAGCATAGGGGATGGGGAGAGGAGGAGCTGGGAGCGCTGGGTCCATCCTTCACTGGTAATCTGTTAAGCACCTGCATAGGAACCCTGGGAAAGGAAAACACTGGGGTTACTGGTGGATGAAGAGGGGCACTGTGGGTGAGAACCTGGATAAAGCCAATAGTGAAGGCTGGAGGGCCTGAGAGATCTTGAGAAATGGATGGATGAGACCATGTAAGTTATTTTATTGAAGAGCATTATTTAAAGTCACCTTTCTTGGGGCACCTGGGTGGCTCAGTTGTTTAAGCCACTGCCTTCTGCTCAGATCATGATTCCAGAGTCCTGGGATTGAGCCCCGCATCGGGCTCCCTGCTCTGCGGGGAGCCTGCTTCTCCCTCTCCCTCTGCCTGCCATTCCCCCTGCTTGTGATCTCTCTCTCTCTCACTATCTCTCTCTCTGTGTCAAATAAATAAATAAAATCTTTAAAAAATAAATAAATAAAGTCACCTTTCTTAGAGGAACAACACCCACCTTCTGCTGGCAGGTGGCCTCTCCCCTACCCGCCCTACAAGGCTTTGTTCTGTCAAAGAGTAAATGGTTATTCGTAGATCAGAGAGTAACTTTAAATGTATGAAAGAATGGAATTAGCCATAAAGTAGACCAGTGGTGGTCGAGAGCAATTATCCAAGAATAATTCCACTCCATTTTCTCAGGACTCACGACGACATGCAAACTACTGGATTTTTTCCAGTTCAAAATTAGTATTACTCGTAGAAATAACACAAAATAAAGCCAATAAAGACTGGGACTGCACACAGTGAAAGTTGTTATTGAGGACAAAATGGAACGAAACATCATTGTTAACATCGAAAACTATGAAATTAAACCAGGAAAGAAGAGAGTTGGTGGAAGTAATAAACCGAAAATAAAGTAACAGAACATAAAAATACATATTAAGTTTGTTAAGGATTTAGACTGACAGAGGAATAAAAAATTCTTACCAAAATTTAGATCTGTGCAAATTATCAAAGAAATTGGGTTTTGTAGAGGTAACGGCTGCAAAGAAAGCTCATTAGTGCCGAAGATACAATCATGGAAATCAGACATGGGTAAAACACACAAACAAAAACAAAAAAATGCCACAAAAATGGATGAGTCAGATCATTACGAGAAATAAAAATGGAAACAATTTGGTTAACAGCGCTGTGCAAAAAATCGATCCAAGAACTAAACTGGTTTAATGGAATTAGCTGCAGAAAATACTTCCTTGATAAATGTCAACAGCTATTGGTTTAATTCTGATTAATATGATGGTTCATGAAATCTGGAGTAAAAACTCTCAGCATGAAAATGTCTGCTGGGTCGAAATGGTGATGCCCAGACGGCCTACCTCCAGAGGGCCCTTCAAGGGTGTGCCTGGCCATGCCGACCCGTCCACCGTGGCCAGCGACCAGTCTGACGCAGCCTCTCACAGCCCTTGCAGGGACGTAATATTTGGACTCTGCAAGAAAGACAGTCCTCTTTCTTCTAGATCACAAGCCGTGAGAATCCAGGCGTAGGGCTTCAGGTGGCCACCTTGGCAGCCAGGTGGAGACACCTGTTTGAAGAACAACATCAATCCAAATTGAGAAAGACGAAGGGAAGAAGTCAGGAGAGCAGGGGAAATAGAGAAAGAACCGACTGCCTGCCCTGACCCCTGGCTCCAGCTAGGCCTGAAGCCATCAGTGTCTGCATTTGCCAGGTAGGTGAGCCAATACTTTAAAGTGGGCTCTCCATCAGCTGTGACCCAATGAGCCTGCAGAGGACAAGAATCGTCCTCTCAATCAGGTCACAAAGCAGGTGTCAGAGAGTAAAGGAATGAGTGGGCCAGAAGGCTTGAGGTTGTGGTACAAGACCACAGAGATTAAAATGTCAGAGATGGAGTCATTCTGGGTGATACCAAGATACTCCTCATGGTCATGGGTATGTCTGGTTGAATAATGGTGAGGCTCAATGATTCTGAGAAAGTTAAGGGATCTGAAGCTAGACAGGTGGATAAGTGACCCACTTAGGCTTCAGAATCATGCAGAATGGTGTCTGTGTTTGGGAAGTTCCTCAGGAATGGCGGCGGGGTTGGTCAGGAGGTCTATAGATGACTGCAAGGAGGGGTAAAGGGTAACACACTTGGATGTCATGCACCTCAAAACCAAGGAAGTCCACTGCATGGGGCTGATTGTCAGAGTTTCATAAAATTCAGGTTCACCTACTTATGAGGGTTGACTTTTACCCCCAACCCCCAAATTCATACTTGGAAGTCTTAGCTCCCAGGACCTTGGAATGTGACTTTATTTGGAAATAAGGCCATTGCAGATGGTATGAGTTAAGATGCGGTCACCTTGGAGTAGGGTGAGCCTCTAATCCAATAGGACCAGCGATCTTACAAACGGAGGAGATCTGGACACAAAGAGGCCCACCAGGAGAGTGTGTGCGAAGGTGAGGACAGAGATGGTTGTCAGAGCCTGCTAGGAATAACGGGCTAGGGGGAAGCACCGCACACACTCTTCCTCATCGCCCTCAGAAGGAGCCAGCCCCACTGGCACCTGGATCTTGGAGGTCTGGCCCCTGAGAAAACATTTCTGTGGTTTTGTGGCACTTGGCTACGGTGGTCCCAGGAAACAGATACACTGGCCCACCCAAGGGATTCTCCCAGGAGAGATGAGCGTGTGTCCACACAAAGATGCTTGGGCGAATGTTCATACCCACCCCACGTTGGGAACAGACCAAATGTCCTTAAACAAATGCATAGACCAGCAAATCGTATGTTCACGCACTGGACTACCACCCACCGATGAGAAGGAGCAGGTCACTGAGACACAGGCCATGAAGGAATCTCAACAATCCGCTCTCTGAGCGAGAGGCCAGAACACAAGGAGGGGGGCTGTAGGATCCCGACTGAGTGAAGGTCCATACTGCAAACTGACCTGCGGGGATAGAGGTGGACGTGGTGGGGGGTGGGGGGTGACAAAGGGGCAGGTGGCACTTTTGGGGTGATGGGGATGTTCTGAGTCTTGATGGGGGGGTGATAGGTAAGCATATACATTTGTCAAGACTCATCAAACTTACTCCACGTAATGTACTCCTCCATAAAGTGGATTTAGATGATTAAAACTAGAGCTGAAACAAGGGAGGGTGCGTGGTGTGGAGGCAGTGAAAGGCCCCGCACGGCTGACCCCGTTTCTCGGCCCAGATCCGGTGGGGGCAGCGGGGAGAACCGGTTGGAGTTGTTCACGAGGAGACACGGGTTCTGGGGTCTTTCCCTCTCTCACCCACGCAGTAATTATCTGGGGAGCGCCAGGCCGAGGCCAGGCAGTTGCCTCGGCACAAAAATGCGTGTATGCAGTAAATGAACTGGCATCTGACCATCCAGGCGGACGACAGAGAGGAACACGCCAAGCTGTGCTCGGGTCAGGGAGGAAAGTCCCACGGCCACGGGAAGGGGGCAGTGAGGGGCCTCTGGTGTCGCTGGGGTTCCCGGGGGAGGCTCTCTCATGAGGCAGGATTGGAGAGGCCCTGGGCGCGGAGGCAGGTGCTGCAAGGGCAGGTGGCAGAAGCAAAGCCTGTGGAGGGGACAGGGGCCGTGGGGCGGCCGTCTGAGGACCAGCAGGGACTCGGTGGCATTCAGTCTTAGGGGCACTCTGGCCAGAGCTGGGGCAGTAGCCGTGGGGTGAGGAAGGGAGCCCAGGAGGCCGTTGCTGTGACCTCGTGGGAGAGGATGATGGCTGGGCACCGCTGGGCAAGGGAGCGGTGCCGTTGCTCGGAGCCCCGAGCTCCGAGTTAATGCTCTGTGGTCATTGTCTCAAAGTTCTTAACAACGTGATGTTGGGCTTTGTGTTTTGCAGGTGAAGTCTGATGGGGCGCAGGAGCCTTGCTGGGGCACCATCCAGCTCCCCACTCCCGCCTTCCTGACGCTGTTTCTCAGCCCCGTCACCCCCCGGCCCGGCATCTTGGGTTCCCAGTGTGGCCTGAGGTGGTTGACCCACTCCCTGGCACCTGTCGGGATGAGGGGGCGTGGGGAGGGGAGACTGACAACCTGCTGGGATGGGAGCAGGGAAGAAGCAGAGGCAGGTGGGGGAGGAAGGGGACAAGGGAACCCTGGACCCACAGGGCAGGACTCAGTCCATCACCATGAACCCTCTCTCATGTGCCCCTCCGGTAGGCTCCTGTCCCCGCCCCTCCTGGGGATACTCCATGTGCTGCCCATGCCCCCAGAGCCCTTCGAGGCCTCCAGCTCACACACCCCTATTTACAGAACAAAACCCAAGCCTCCACCCTCAGTCTCGGACGCCCGGCCTGCCCCTGGCCTCCTCTTTGGTTGCTGCCCACGCGGCCCCGCCCTCCCTGGCGCTCTCCTTGCAAGAGTTGGCTCCTGTGGGTCCCTGCAGCTCTGGACAAATGGCTCAGGGGCTCTGAGGTGGCAGTTTCCTCGGTGAAACAGCGAGCGGGGGACGCGCTGAGGTCAGTTGTATAAGGCGTCAGGGAGCCCCACTGCCCAGGCACACGCCCACTGTCCCAGCGCCCCGCCCCACCCAGTATGCACTTGTCCCCCCCCCGCCCCAGCTTTGGTCCTGCCGGCAGAGGTTTCCTGCTGGGCATGGCCAAGCTGCAGGGTCTGGGCACAGACAAGGCCGGGAACCTGAAAGGGGTTCAGATGTCTCCTCCCCCCACCGGGCGCATCCCCTCAGGCTCTCAAGCTCCCTCCAGGCTCCCCCGTCCCCCCTGGTCTGCACTGTCTGGGAGGCCCAGGTCCCTCGCCCTGTTCCCACGCCCGCAGCCCGAAAGCCAGACCAGGATGGAGAAAGTAAGCACCCACAGCAACCCACGCTCAGGGACGAGTGTAGGCGTTACTTTATTTTAGAACCTGAGCACACTTCATGTCTGGCAGGGCTGCCCAGATAATTCGTCACTCGAGACGACTCTCATTTTCGTTTAGCCAGACACGAAAGGTGTCCCCAAGTCACTGGCTGTAAAATTGGACTGAAGTCGCGTGGGGTGAAGGGAGAGGAGGCAGCTGCTGTTCGCTTCTCCGAGCCTGGTAGGCTGCCGGCAAGCTCCTCCTCCCTTAAGGACTCCCCCTTTCCATGCCGGAGAAGGCCCAGGGAAGAGAAACGTCTTCCTGCAGGGAGAAGCGGTGCGGACGGAGCTCGCTGTTCCTACCGAGAGCCGAAACCCGAGCCGGTCGGCTCCCCCGCTCGCTGGGTCCCGACCGCCGCCGCTTCTGAGAAACAAGTGCCTCGATCCCCTGGCACGCGGCCTGCGGGGCGTCCCCGGCGGCCGCGTGCGGGAGGAGGCTGCTCACCGGCGAGCCCGGGAGCCCAGGCTGTCGCTGGCCCCCCGGATGTCAGCCTTGGGGTGACGCGAGGTCCCGGCAGAGGGGTGACAGAACATCTGTCTGCCAACCACAGGCCACGTGAGCGCGCTCGCCGGAGGGACCAGGCTGCACGGCCAGGGAGCCCCGGGCCCGAACCCGTCCCGTCCCGCGAAGCCACAGCGAGGGGCTGCACGGGGCCGCCGGGGCCTCCAGCCCAGGGGCTCCTTCTGGAGCACGTGCTTCCCGGGCCACCCTGGGCTGCTGTCCCAGGCAGCAGGAAGGGAGGGGGAACGCATACAGGTAGTGGGATCTCCCCGGGCCGGGTCTGGAGGAACCCCACGTAGCTCCCACACAGTCCATCCACCAGAACTTGGTGACACGGCAGTCCCTAACCGCACGGGCTGCTGGGAAGTGTAGTCCCTGGCAGCACGGGCTGCAGGGAAGTGTAGTCCCTGGCAGCACGGGCTGC
>NW_023270377.1:1428048-1434333 GCF_011800145.1 Mirounga leonina | reverse complement strand
GGGAAGTGTAGTCCCTGGCAGCACGGGCTGCAGGGAAGTGTAGTCCAGCTGTGAGTTGGGGCGGGAGGGCTGCTATCGATCGTCACTTCCCCAGGGTGGAGCACCGGGGAGGCCCAGAAGCTCTAGAAGGACCACATGAGAGAACCCAGGACACTCATCCTGGAAAAGGAAACTCGAGAGCATGTGCATCTTCAAGTATTTGAAAATCTGAAGCAGCTTGACTGTGTGCAGGCAAATCCAAAGGGAAGTGGAGAAAACGGGTGAGATGCACAGAGAGCTATTTTGAGTCTCCATAAGAAATAACAGCCAACAGGCAGATTGTCCCAGAGCGAAGCCAGGATCTCGTGCTGTGGACGGACCCCACGGGCACCCAGCACCCAGGCCCACAACGACAGAACAGGAGCTTCCCCTTCCCTCCTTTTATAAAGCCCTTGTCAACGCATCCCTCTTTCCTTTTCTTCATCCATTCTGGGTTGTCCTTCTCCACGATCCGAGAATCACTGCTCCTCGCTCTCTGAGCAGAAGAGGCTGCAGGCCCGAGAGCTGCTTGCCCAGTGCCCCGGCCATAGCCGACTCTGTCTCAGCTCAGGCAGGCACGAGGGGGCAGGCACTGAGGGCCACCTGCCCACCTTCAGAACAAACAAGAAAGAGTACAAAGCTGCGTTTGCAAGCCACTGTGAGCCTAAGAAAAGCACCACATATGTTATTATAGGCACGTTTCTCTCCACGATGTTCGTGGATGTGAATCGGGAAGGCAGGCCAAGGGTCCGAGTGAGCAGATGCGCCTGAGCCCACCAGGTGGGCACACGTGGCCGAGAGCAGGCTGAGGGGCAGGATTTGGGGTAGCACCTTCCAGGGGGAAGGAGCCGGGCCCTCTGGGCAAAGACGAGGGCTGGTGCCGTCTCCTGCCAGGCTTTGCAGTTTCATGCTAAGCGGCCGCACTCAGATAGCGGCTTTCAGGCTGGACAAGACGCCCCTGGAGCTCATCAGCCTGGAGCCACCACGTGGCAGAGGTGGGCGGGGAACAGAGCAGCCCCGGAGGGAGCCAGACACCCATTCCCAGAGGAGCTCCGCCACAGGGGTCAGGCGGTCCTGGGCAGCCCCTTCTGCTCCCTGGGCCTACTTCCCCTTCATCGCCTGAGCAGTGGCTGCACTACCTCTCCCCACCACCAGGGGCTGACCTCGGGGTCACATCCCTGCAGGCTAAGGACTTGCTTAGGATTATCAACCCTGTCCTTCACTCGAGGTCACTGTCCGCTCTGAGCAAGCCACGCCTAATTGTCACTGCAAGAGCCGTCATGCGAATTCCAGGGTATGTCACTCCTTGGGTACATTCATCTTCAAAACCAACTCTAAAATCCCCTAATTCTATAGAAAATCACAGCAGCCCCCTCCCCAACCCCCAAACAAATCCCGGAGGCTGGCTGCCTGCAGAGGGGTCACAGGAATGCGCCCGCCGCGATGCAGACCCCCTCCGGCAGCGAGGCCCCGTCCTCCTGGCACCAGACCTGAGTGCACCTGGCAGGTCGTGCTGAGCAGCGCAGGGGCGGGTAGCCAGGCTGCGCGGCTGAGCGGAGTCTCGGCGTCCCAGAGCAGCTGGGGACCCGCACCCCCGCCCCCTCCCGTGTCAGGCTGCCTCGGCCCCGGAGCAGAACTGCTGGCCTCGTTCGTTTTCTCTCTCCCCGCGCAGAACACACATCCCAGAGTGCGCTTTAATCCACAGATTCCAAAGGGCAACAGGGCTGTTTATCCAGATCTCTGGCTCCTGAAACCATTGTTTCCTGTAGCCCGGCTTTCCAAACCATTTCCTACTTTCCTGCTGATCCCGAGAAAATGTGAACTCTCCCCGAGGGAGGGTGCATCTGGCAGACAGCTGGCCTAAAGCTGGCAAAGGCCGTTAGGGGGTCGGTGGCCCACAGGAAGAGGGCGATGAGACGCCGCCAGTCGGCAGCTCTTGCTGGTAATGCCCCCCCGCCCCGCCCCGCTGTCCATGCCCCCACAACACAATCCTCCTGGGCCCTGGGGAAACACCCCGGGCTGGGAGACACATGGAGGGCAGGGTCGCACCCTGCCAGGCCCGGCGCCCAGCCAGACCCCTCCTGGCCAGCCCGTAGGAGCAGCCCCGGGGCCTCCTCACTGGGGGCTGAGCACGTGGGTCCCCTGGTGACCTGGTTAGATGCAGATGGCAGGTGCTGACGTGGCGGCGCCCACTGGGAGGGTCACAGCTCTGCAGGCTCGGGTGAACACGTGTTGCTGCTTGGCCTCGGTCACGTCCCGGAGCCATCACCAGGACTGCGGATGTCCTTAGCGAAGAGAACAGGAACAACTCTAGGTGTGAAGCGCTTTCACATACAGATTCCCCTCTATCCGATGAGGAGGCCGAACTACCTCCTTCTTACAACTGAGAGAGTAAATACAGAAGTCGCCTGCTGAAAGGCACACCCAGGTCATGGATTCATTCAACAAACATCTCAAGCACCTACTGTCTGCCTGGCATTGGGACACGGAGCTGAGCAAAGTCAGGCCTGCCCGGTTCACGGCTTAGCGGGGAGGCAGAAGGGGCTCACTGCACACCAGCCACAAGGCGGTGAGATCGGTGAGAACCAGGAAGGGGCTGTATGGAGCTTGGGGTGGGGAAGGGGCCCCTGAGCACAGAAAGAGAGCGCGTTCCCAGGCTCTCCCTCCTGCGCCGTTGAGGCCCTGGCTGATCCCTTGGCTTCTGGCTTCTGGTCCAGAGGCTCTGGCTTAGCCAGTGTGGACGGGGGTCCAGGGATCTGTATTTTAAGGAGAACCCCAGTGAATTCTCATCACCAGGGAAATTTGAGAAGTGTATCAGTGCTGGCCTCCTAACACCCAGAGGTGGCTGCCCCACCCCTGAGAGCCCCTTAACTGAATGTGCCTGGACATCAGTGTTTCTACACGCTCCTGGAGCTTCTAGTGTGCACCCGGGGCCCCTGCCGCTGAGGAGGGCTGACAGAGAAGGGGTCCCCAGGAGGCGACAGCCAGGTGAGCCCTGAGGGTAACAAGGATGACAAGCAGCCCCTTATGTGTGTGTGTCCTGGGGGCCCTCAGACTTCTCTGGGTGCACCTCCGCCCCGAGCCACACATGGGGAAAGAACACCCTGCCCAGCACGGGGGCCAGGGACGGGGAGACCGAGGTCCTGGTCCTGCGAGAAGCTCATGGCTTTCTGGCGACAGGGAGGGAGGGAGGAGGCAGGAGGAGGCCTAGAGGCGGGTGCTGGGGGTCAGAGATGAGAGTTGGCTGGGAGAGCTGGGGACTGCCCTGGACTCGGGAGTCAGAGGGGGCACGGCTGGGGAGAGGGGAGGCGAGGCGTCCAGGCAGAGGCCTCAGGGAGGAGGCCACGGGCCAGGGAGAGGCCGCTGGGCCAGGAGGGCTGGTGTGCGTGGGTGCAGCAGGGAGGAGGGTAGAAGTGAGCTGGGGCCTGGGCTGGAGAGGCAGGGGACTCCCACCTGCCGGGAGACGCAGGGCGGCCTCACAGAGTGGCCAGCAGGGTGACAAGCCATGAACCCGAGCACGGAGGATGCGTTCATGGGCCAGACCCCATCCTCATTCATCCTGCAGTCACTTCGCACAAAGACCCTGCTGCAGGCCTCGCGCCAGGTGCTGGAAATAAAGCGGTCAGAACATTAAATCAGGAGGTTCCCTCTGGGTGGGGCAGATCTGTGTCACTTCCCAGGGCCTTCTCTCTAGGTGAGGATCACCTCCAACACCCCCCCACCCCCGCAGAGGACACTGGTCATACAGGGTCGGGCCGCCCCCATGACCTCGCTTACCTCTGTGAAGACTATCCCTAAAGAAGGTCACGTGGTGATGAGGTACTGGGGTTAGGATACCAACATGTGAACTAGGGGGACGGTTCAACGGTGAGTAACCCCAACAGGGAAGCAGGCCTGCTCTGGAGGGTCCCCGGCAGGTCTGGCTGAACCCGGGCCATGTCCTGGGCTTGTCTGTGGGTCTTCCTGATGATCTGGGTCATGGTTTGGGGAGACAATATAGTGTAGACTGAATGTCACCCTGCGAGCAGTGAGCCAGTTTAATCTGTCAGGCCCAGCGGGAGGGCGCACGTGGGGCGCCGCATGGAGGGCCGCTTGCCAGGCGTGGGCAGTCCTGGAAGCCCGCGGTGGGGGCTATCAGCACCAGGGGCACAGGGAAGGAGGGTGTGGCCGCAGGAGCCTCGGCCGGCCCCAAACACCACCAGGACCTTCCATCTCCTGCTAAGAAGCAAGGTCTGCACCCCTGTCCTCCCCGCTCCGGAGTCCCCTTGGCCAATCTCCGCGCAGCGCTCCTGAGTGTGAGCCTGCACACGCCCGGTCCAGACAGGAGGTTCAGCAGTGAGCGGCCCGACAGGACAGGGTGAGCCTGCAAGGCCCTCGAATGCTGCGGAAGGAACCATGAAGGAGGAGGAGAGGCACCAAGATAAGACCCTTCGCGCTAAGGGAGAAAATTCAGGCAGGAAAAGGGGATAAGATATGTTGGGGGGGGGGGGTGAAATTTTGGAGGCTGCTCAGGGAAAGCTTCTCTGAGGAGGTGCTTCCCGGGAAGATGTGAGTGGAGCCTCTGAGTGTCTGGGAAAAGCTCGGGGGCACAGGGAGCCACAGGTGCAAAGGCCCTGAGGTGAGGTCAGGCCTGGGGCTTTGAGGGACAGCTTGGAGACAGCTTGGCTGGAGTGCAAGGATGGGGAGAGTGGCCTGGGGCGGGCGGAGGCCAGCGGACCGCACAAGGCCTTGTGGGTCGTTGCCGGCGTCCTGGGTCTGGCTCTGAGCCGACGGGGAGCCGAGGGGAGGGTGCAGCAGAGGGCAGGTGCCTGGATGTGTGTTAACAGAATCACTCTGCCTGAGGAGGAGCTGGGAGAGGGGGAGGGACAAGAGAACAGCGGGGACATGTTCCTAGAGGCCTGCTCAGAAATCTCACCCTTCGGCCTGTGAGGGCCGCGTCACCGGGACGGCCACCTCCACGGAGGGACCAGCACCCCCGCCCGCCCTCCCTGCTGTAGAGGGGCCACCGGAAGCTGGCCCCCAGCAGGCTGCCCTGGCAGGCCATCGCAAACGTGCCCATCCTTGCTGACCTGGCATCGCCAGTGCCAGCCACAGACCCCAGGCCAGCTGGCAGGGCCGGGGGTCCCCACTGAGCCCGAGTCCGACTCCAGAGCTGCAGTGATCACATGGGAGCTCCAGGCATCAAAACTCAGACGGCCGTGCACGAGGTTTTTCGGAGTATTTCTTCCCCAAGAAGATGAGGATGTGTAAGGATATACCGTAACCAACTGAAATTCATCAATAGCAGCACGTGGACAGAGGCTTCCAGAACAACCTCCCAGAGGAGGGTTGATCAGCTGGCAGCTCAGGAAGCCCACGGCAGGGCAGAGGAGGAAAGGCCCAAATACATCATCAGCCCCCAGGGATGAGCTCACCACGGTCCCTGATGGCAGTTGTCAGGGCCGCGGAGCCCTCCACCGGGGTGCCCTCACCGGGGTGCCCTCACGCCCTGTTTCGCAGAGCCCACCATTCCCCGGGGGTCTGCACGGGATTCCTGGAGCCTCCTTCCCGGACCCTGGCACGGGGCAGCAGTGTGGCGGGAAACCGAGGCAGCATGCTGAGACCTCTCCGTGTGGTGTCCCTACTGTGTCACTTAATTACATACACGCTGACCGAAGATGAGCACATGCACGGAGCATTTTTTGGAAACTAAGTTCCAGACGTTGGAGAGTCTTAATCAAGGTGAGATGCTTAAAAAAGAAAGAGAACAAAAAACTCAGTTGAATGGTGCGTAGGTGAGACCCCTGTAAAGACCGGCTCACTGGAAAATCGTCCCAGGAAAGATCAACCCCGGACTTTCTGCCAGTGTCTCTGAGCCCTCACCGCACGTGTGTCAAGGACACGGACAGCCAGGATGGCTCCCTGGAGCGACCACTCTAGAAGGATCCTGAACTCCAGCAGCGGACCTGCCCCGGGGGCCTGCTGCCGCCAAGAAGCTGCCACCGCCGCTGTGTTCTAGGTGAGAGGAAATGGTTCCCTGCGCATGAACATTCCTTGCGATTCCCGCTTGGGCTTCTTAAATCAGCCTCCTAGCTCCTGGTTTCCATCACGTCACGAGCAATCCTTCCTTTACAAATGCCTTGAGAGACGTAAAACGTACCCGAATGAGCCAGCGCCCTGGACACAGCCATGTGCCCCGCTCAGCCCCTCGCCCCAGCGGCACCCAACACCCCCATCCCTCGCCCCAGTGGTACCCAACTCCCACCCTCTGTTCTTCACCCCAGTGGT
>NW_023270377.1:1347724-1428038 GCF_011800145.1 Mirounga leonina | reverse complement strand
TGGTACCCAACTCCCACCCTCTGTTCTTCACCCCAGTGGTACCCAACCTGACAAGTTCATTGCTATCATTTATCTTTCCAGACCTTCGTAGATATGTTCCATCTTAGGAAGTGGGAGGCGTTATTCTGTGTGTGTCTGAATCACAGGACGATGTCAGGTCGTATGGACGGTTACACAACGTGCCTCTTTCTCAGCACACAGTAGTTCTGAGGTCAAGCCATACCACTAATGATAAAAGCATTAATTTTAAGCGAGTCTCTCATGCCATTTGGTTTGGCTGAAGAGCAGGCTGATGGTGGCCCACGGGGCTCCTTCCAGCCCCATGAGGGTCAGAGTCCTGAAGCCCCCACGGGCTCTCAGCCTGCTCGAGAGGAGCCTGGCTCCACCCACAGACCCGGGCCCCTCCTCGCCCACTGGCCACCACACGGGCATGGGATGGAGCCCCAGGGGTGCCCGGGGCGGGAGCGGTAGGACCGTCCCCAGGCACTCGGGTCTCCAGGCACCTCTCCCCTTACAGGTGGTCTCAGTGACAGGCACGACCTGCCAACGAGGAACATTCTGTCTGAGAAGGTCTTTTTCTGGTCTGGTTCTCACGGTCAGCGTGGCTCCTCTCTCGTCTGCCTGGGCTCTGCGGGATCTAACACTGTGCCGGCTCTGGATTGGCCGTGGCAGGCGAGTCCAGACTCCCCGCACAGACCACAGGCCCCTTGCGCACGTTTCCCTTCTGATTGTGGGCATTGTCGTCTGGGACCACCCGTTCCCTCTTCCCGACAGGGCACTTGGTGGCCATGGGACGTCCGAGGTCTCCACGACTGAAGCCGGAACTGAGCCGCCGGGTTGGACGGAAGGGGACTCGGTGTCTGAGCAGCATCTCCCGCTGCTTCAGGGGCGCGGAGACCGCTGCTCTCTTGCCCTAGGAAAGGAGACTCTGGCGAAGGAATGGCAGGACGTTCCTCCCCCGCCATCCAGGGAGCGCGCTGCCAGCCACCGTCACTGCCGCCCAGAGTCTTGTCGTTATCACACGAGGCCACTTCTCCCCCTGCCGTAAGCCCAGGCCTCCCCGGAGCGTGGGTTCAAACCGCGGCCCTGTGCTGCCCGGGGCTTCGTCTGCCTGCTGGAGTCCTGGGGCTGCCCTAACAGCACCCCCCACTGGGCAGCTACGCCACAGAAAGGTGTGGCCCCACCGTCTGGGGGCCGGAAGTCCCAGATCAAAGTATGGGCAAGGCGGGGGCCCTGGGGGCCATGAGGGAGACTCTGTCCCAGGCCCCCAGCTTCTGGTGGTCGTGGTGACCCTTGGCGTTCCTTGGCTTGTGGGTGCGTCACGCCGTCTCTGCTCCATCTTCCCATGGCGCTCTCCTTGTGTGGGTGTGTCTCTGTGTCCAAATGTCCCCTTCTTATGAGGACACAGTCATATGGGATTAGGGCCCACCCTCAGGACCTCATCTTAACTTGACCATCTGCAAAGACTTTATTTCCAAATAAGGTCACATTCACAGGTACTGGACTTAGGACTTCAACACTTTGCAGGGGACACAATTCAGCCCATGAGAGTCTACCCTGTGGGGATAATTACAGGGGCACCCAGAACTGTTGTGGGTATCTCAGAGCCAGGCCTTCCTCGTGCTGAGGGCAGGGGATGTAGGCACGCCTCGCAGGGCTGGCTTCTCTTGTGACTGGCCCTGGGAACTTAGGGGACCCAGCGGCCAGGCGGCAGCACGAGCTGGACACTGGCCTGCGATCCCAGAGTGCTCACCTCATGGCGGCAGGACCACGGAGCCCGGGCCTGGGCTGAGGCTGCGTTTCCTGCTTCTGCTTCTGCAAAGTCAGAGTGTGGACCTGAGGCTCTTTGACCATCCTGGTTTCTACATTCACGCCCCCATAGTTTAAGAGAAAAACAAGTCCAGGTGCCACGGTGGTGTAAAGCGAGGTTTCCTGTAATCCAGTGATGGCATGAGGGCTGGGAGGTGTCACCGTCAGGTCCACATGGATCCAGACCACAGATCTCATGGCCTCCAAAGCCTTGGTCACCAGGAAAACCTGGGGTCCCCAGGACAGGACCAGCTGCAGGCAGGGAGGGAGCCCAGCCAGGGGCTCCATGACCTGATGCTGAGCTCTTGGCCTCAGGGAGGGCAAGACAAGGGTGCCAACTGGAGAGGACTGCACTGGCCAATGGGCAGGGACAGCTGGACAGAGTGGCCAGGGGTCAGCTCCTCGATCAGCCTCTGCACATGCAGCTGCCATGTTCCAGAAGAGGACAGGAGCCAGGAAGAGGAACTGACTATTGGGTCATGAGGCTGGTCCTGCTGAGGCCCACCTGGAAGTAGCTCTCCCATGGAATCTGGGGGCACACTGAGGGCAGACCCCTGGGTTTACTCAGGAGGGAAACAAAGGCATCACCTCCAAGGGAATCACCTCCAGGGAACATCACCTCCAAGAGAATTACCTCCAAAGTGACATCACCTCCAGGTGGACATCACTTCCAGGGGACATCACCTCCAGGTGACATCACCTCCAGGTGGATATCACTTCCAGGTGACATCACCTCCAGGGGACATCGCCTCCAGGTGGGCATCACTTCCAGGTAACATCACCTCCAGAGGACATCATCTCCAGGTGGACATCACTTCCAGTACCTCCCTGGGGTGGTGCTTCAGGTACAGACCATGGCTGCATGTGTAGCATTTGGACAAAATAGTCCTTTGCCTTCAAACATCAGTAACTTTCTTATGCCCCTACACTTTTCTAAAAGTGCACCTTAACTTATGATAAAGTTGTACTATTGTCTTCGACTCTGAGTCTGACCATTCCTGTCCTCACAGGTCTTGGAAAAGTCTTCCCCTCTCTGAAGGTGATTGAATGTATTCAGCACTGGGTGAGCAGGGAGGCAGTGCATGGACTCCCTGGTCTCCCCACTGTGTTGCCTCAGACTATCCCCCACCCCCCAATCCCTCTTCTGCATGTGCACTAGGCAACCTGTCACCCCCCACCCCTCCTCTCAAGGTGTGCCCTGCATCCCTCGTGTCCTCTTTCCTCTGCCTCACATGTCCCTACCTCCCCTGATCTCGCTGACAGGCCAATGAAGACAGCCCTGCTCCCAGCATCAGCAACAAGACTGATGAGGGCGCCTTTGTCTGCCTCTCTCACTGAGTCCTGACTCTGGAGACATCTGGACACAGCTGGAGAATATAAATAACGGATGTCCTTGTCAGGTTTGATAGGGAAATGAATAAGGAGGGAAGTGATGAATGTACTCCTCCATCTCATCAAACCTGGGCTCATGCACACCTGTGTGGGGTAGTACATTTCAGACTGGCCCAAGAGCAGAAAGTCAGACTGAATCTTTTGGAAAGAGGGGTCTCTGCACCTCTCCCTGCACCCACATCCACACAACAGCCCACTTGAGCCCACCTGAAGTGGCTATCAGCCATGACCAGAACAAGTATGCTCTTTTGTGCATAAAACATGCTCAAGCATCATGCAAAGGGTTAGGGAGATATAGTTACCTTTTAATTTTTGGGAAGAGATAATCAACAGAGAAATTACTCCAAAAGGAGAATGGATGCATTGCTGAAGAGGCTCTGTGCACATGGTTTTCTGTCTCCCAGCAGGGTTCCCAATCTCATGTGTTCTTCCACAAAGAGATTCTCACTGGGTTAGGAGGCAGGTGAGATCCCATATTCTTAGGAGGAGTATACTCTTTCCCTACTTCTTAGCTGATCTCAAAAATCCTAATACCCTTTTCCTCATACTCATTCTCCCAGCCTTCTTTGCAACAAGGGAGGGGCATATGACATCCCTTTGCCAAACAAGATGTAAGCAGAAGACTGAAGGGAGACTTTTGGGAGAGCTTCTCCCTCCTAATAAGAAGTACAGATGCAAGAATAGAGATCCCTGGTACTACTCTTCTCCCTTTGTTCTGCCTTGGAATGTAGATGTGATTCCTGGACCAGTGGAAGCCACCTTGCAAATATGTGGCATAGGCATGAGGTTGAGAAGCTTTCATAGCAGGAAGGCAGCAAAATTCTGGATCCTTGATGACATTACTGAGTTGCCAGACTAATCTTGAGACTACCTAACCTTGGAACTCTTGTCAGTATCATGATAAATATCCTGATGATTCACAACATGATGTTGGATTTTCTATTACCTGCAGCTGTAAATATCATAGCTGATGTCTCATTTATAAGATAAATTTCTATGCAAGTACTACCACTGATATAGGGAGGAATTAGTAGAGATCCACTGGGGAGCCAGAACTCCTAACCCTGTCCTTCAGTCCCAGGACCTTCCCCGGCAGGTGTCAACAGAGGACACATAGGGAACCTGGACTTCTACCCCCACCTAGCAGTTTGAGGCAGTGCCCCCACTTCCCCTCAGGAGCAGTGTTACAGGAAGTCAGCTAAAAAAAAAAAAAGATTTAAATAAGATCCAGAGTTTCATAACATTGTATACAAACTGCTCAGATCTCAATAGAAAACCACTTGTCATACTAAGACCCAGGAACATCTAAAACCAAAAGAAACAGGAAAATCAAAATATAGCCAACAATGAGATAACAGAGAAATCAGAACAACTTGATAAGGATTTCAAAGCAGCCATCATGAAAATACTTCAACAAGCAATTAAAAATATGCTTGAAATAATGAAAGAATAGAAAGTTTCAGCAGGCAAAATAGGAAGTACCAACAATAAAATACAAGATCTAAAGAAGAACCAAATGTAAATTTTAGAACTTAAAAATATAATAACTAAATTAAAAAAAATCAGTGATGGGCTCAACAGAAGAATAAGGGGGACAGAGGAAAAATAAGTGAACTGGAAAACAGAATAATAGGAACGACCGCATCTGAACAATAGGGAGAAAATGGAATGAAAAAAATAATAATAACAGAGCCTCAGGGACCTATGAGACTATAACAAAAGACCTAATACTTGTGCCATCAGAGTCCCAGAAAGAGAAGAGAAAGATGGTGGGACAAAAAGCAACAAACAACAACAACAAAATACCCACAAAAACAGAACAGAACAAAACAAAAACAACTTGAAGAAATAATGCCAAAAACTTCCCAAATTCAGCAAAGGACACAAACCCACAGATTCAAGAGGCTGAACAAGCCCCAAAGAGAATAAACCACAAATAATCCATACAAAGACATATCATAATCAAACTTACAAAAACTAAAGACAAATAAAAAAAATGTGAAAGCTGCCAGACAGAAATAAAGCATAACCTATGGGGGAAAGCATCCAAATGATGGTGAATTTTCTCTTTAGAAACCATTGAAGGCCAGGAAAAAAAATGTGGCAAAACATTTTACATGTGCCAAAAGAAAACACCATCAACCCAGAGTCCTATATCCAGAAAAAATAACCTTCAGGGATGAAGGAGAAATCAAGATATTCTCAGATAAAGAAAAACTATGGGAGTTTATCCACAGCAGACGTACCCTGAAAGAATGGCTAAACAAAACCCTCTGAACAGAAAGGAAGAGATAAAAGAAGGAAATCAGGAAGGAAGAGAGAACAGATGAGCAAAAAAAAAAAAAAAAAAAAAAAAAAAGAGTAAATATAATTCTCTTTGAGTTTTCTAAATTAAGGTTGGCAATTCAAACAAAAGTTATAACTGTCTGATATGGCTCTAAATTTATACAGAGGAAATATTTAAGACAACTATATTATAAATGGGGAGGACAAAGGGATGTAAAGGGAGATAAGTTTTCTGCATTTAACTCAGACTGGCAAACTAATGCCACCAGAATGTGATAAGTTATGTGTGCATAATATAACATGTAAAACAACCACTAAAAAAGCTATACAAACATATACACTGAAAAAACCCTATAGATAAATCAAAATGGGATGCTAAAAATGTCAAGTAACCCACAGAAATACAGAAGAAACCAAAATAAAAACCAAAACAGACAGAAAACAAAAATTAAAATGGAAACAATAGCCTTCACATATCAATAATTACATTAAATGCAAATGGTCTCAATGCACCAATTAAAAGACAGAGATTGGAAGAGTGGATAAAAAAATCATGACCCAACTACAAGCTGACTAAAAGAAATTCATTTCAATATAATGATACAGAAAGGTTGAAAGTAAAATAATGAAAAAAATGTATCATCCAAACATTAATCAAAGGTAAGCAGGAGTGGCTACATCAATATTAGATAAAGTGTATTTCAGAGCAAAAAATAATATATACCAGAAACAAAGAGGGACATCAAATAATAAAAGGCCAATCCATCAAAAAGATATAGTAATCTTAAATGTGTATGCACCCATAACAGGGCTGTATGATATAAGAAACAAAAACTGATAGAAATGGAAAAAGACAAACCCTTAATTAGAGGCAGAGACTTCAAAGCTACCACAACTCGACAAAAGTCAGCCAGGATCTGGAAGTACTCACAGTATCATAACCAACAGATACAACAGGTATTTATAGAACACTCCACTCAACAACAGCAGAATACATATTCACTTCAAGTGCTGAAGGATCAGACAGCCAGATAGACCATGTCTTGTGCCATAAGACAAACCTCACCAAATTTAAAAGAATTGATCATACAGAGCATGTTTTCTGACCACAATGGAATCAAAACAAAGATCAATAATAGAAAGATAACAGGAAATTTTCCAAACAATTGGAAACTGAACAACACACTCCAAGATAATCCATGCGTCTAAAATGGAATCTCAAGGGGAATTTTAAAATAGTACATTGACCTGAATGAAAATTAAATACAATGTATCAAAATATGTGGGACAGAGCTAAATAAAGCATTAACAAGAGGGAAATTTATAGCAATAACTGCATACTTTAGAAAAGAAGAAAAGTCTCAAGTCAGTAACCTGACTTCCCACCTCAAGAACCTAGAAAATAGAGAGAAAAATGAACACCACAGCCAGCAAAAGAAAGGAAATAATGAAGAGCAGAAATCAAAATCAAAAAACATTAAAGAAAAATAAAAGAAAATTTTTTGAAAGATAAAAAATGTGATAAATCTCTGGGAATACTGACTGTAGTAAACAGAATACTGATCTCCCCCAAAGATTTCCACTTCCCAATCTTTAGAGCCTGTGAATATGCTAGTTCACACAGCAAAGAGGAATTAAGTTTGCAGATGGAACTAAGGTTGCTAACAGATAACCTTAAAATGGATAGGAAATATACATCAAGTATATAACATTCCAAAGAAAACTAGACAGACTATATTAATATGACACAATAAAGATTTTTAGGGCACAGAAAATTATCAGTGGAAAAGAGAAACATTTCATAATCATAACTTCAGTTAAATCATTAAAAGGAGAGAAAAATCTTAAATATATCTAATAACAAAGCTTTTAAATTAATAAAACAAAAACTGTTCAAACTGAAAGGAAAACAGACAAATCCACCATGTCAGTCTGAGACTTCAACACTCCTCTCCCAATAATTAATAGAACAATCATGACAACACTCCAGCTGGCCTTAAGGTTTAACTTGCTTTGAATTAATACACTCCTTGCTTGCTGACCTAAGGCCCTTAATCTGTAATAGAACTAAGTTACTTTCTTTGAGATTTGCCGACCACTGGCTTTGGGGAATAAAGGACCAGAGCATCCCCAGGCCACAGAGGCCAGCAGGTCTGTTGAAGCCCCCTTAGTTTTCTGATTAGCTCATGAATCTTTCAGCAATTTTTCTTTTCTATTTTAAGTTCACACAAATGACTTTACTGACCTTGCTTTGCACATCTGTAGACCTTGCCCTCCTTTGCAGAAAGAATAGAGTACTCTTACACAACCACCCCTGGGCACCAAGGAACCAGAACTTCTTGCACAACCTCCAAGCACAGAGATAACTCTGTAGTTGGCATCATCAAGTCTGCATGTAATCAAGAAATGTCACAGACAACTGCACTCCCTTAACTGATTAAGCCCCTTTAAAAATCTCTGGGCCAGGCTGAAACCTGGGAGTTGGCCTTTGGACAAGAGGTTACTTTCTCCCCAGGTGGCTGACCTCCTGAACAAAGCTCATATTCCCTTCCAGTCAAGCTCATCTATTGAGTATTGGCCTTTCAAGTGACAGGCAGCTGAACTTGGCTTTTGGTAACACAAGTACACTGAAAATCAGTAAGGATAAAAAGACCTGAATAAACATATAAACGAATATTACTTATCTGACACTTACAGAACACTCCACCCAATAAAGCAGCATACATATTGCTTTTATTGCGCATGGAATATTTATCTAGATAGGCCATTAAAATTCCCCAATATTGTAAAAAATATTCAAATCATACAAGTATGATTTCTGATCACAACAGACTTAAACCAGAACTCTACACCCTCCCCCCCAAAAATCTGAAAAATCCCCAAATATTTGGAATAGAGCACAAACTTTTAAGTAGCCACTGGGTCAAAGAAAAAGATCATAAGGAAAATTAGAAAATATCATGAACTGGATAAAAATGAAAACATAAAATATCAACATTTATAGAGTACAGCTGAAGCAGTGATTAGAGGGAAATTTGTAGCATTAAATGTATATATTAGTAAAGATGAATGGCTCTCAATGATCAAAGCTTCCATTCTGAAGAGCTTCTAAAAGAGCAAAATTAATCCCAAAGAAGCATAGGAGGAAAATAAAGATAAAATCAGCAATCCATGCAATCAACAAAAATATAACAAAAATGGAGACAATAAATAAATCAAAAAGTTGATGAAAATATGAATAAATATGGTAAACATCTATTCAGATTATCTGGGGAAAAAAGGGAAGTTTATATAAGGAATGAATGAAAAGACATCACTACAGACTCTACAGACATTGAAATGAATACTATGAACAACTTTATGCCAATATATTTGATAACTTGGAGGAAATGGGAAAAATTCTTGAAAGACACAAACTACCAAAGCTTACTCAAGAAGAAATATATAATACCAATAGTCTTATATCTCAATTTGATGAGAACTTCCTTCCCTCCTTCCATGTCTTAATCCTGCAGGCTTCAGGGAGGCCACGTGTGGTGTCCTCCCCTCTGGAGCTGTGGTGTTCTATTTTTTTGCTGGTGTTCCTCTCTGCTTAAGCCACCTGTCCAGAAGTTTTAGCATCTTAGCACCCAGGCCCTGTCCACCTCCTCTTCCTGCCCTGCTGTTCAAGATGCAAAGTCAGGAGTCCTTCATGTTTTGAGAATATTCTCCTAACCTTGAGGGAAAGAGAGGTGTGTTTAAAAGATCACCTTTGGACAAACCCACAGGTTCTAGAAACTCACACAGCTCTCAAGGCTAATGCTGGCTTCCTCTCTGAAATGGTACCAAAAAGTGCCCGTGTCTCATTCTTAATTTGACTGTAATTAGTCATATGCTTCAGTACTCCCCTATACTTTTGGGAGCTCAGATCCTCTCCCTGGGTAGTCCAGCCCATCAGTGACCCGAAAGTCCTCCTGGGAGGAAGTGATAAGATGGCGAATGTGTCAATCACTCTATGGGGCATCGAACCCTGCAAGTGATTCTGGGTGACTCTTATCCCTTCCCCAGATCCTGCTTTTACACCCTTCAAGTTCCTGCTCAAATGTCTTCTCTCTGCTCCTCTTCTTGAACTGTACCTCCATGTGGTCACCTGTCAATGATTCCATGGTCCCTTGTTGCATGGTATTACTGCCTTGGGATGGTTACAAGAATCTAATATTATATAAAGTACAAACACCACAAGGCACAGCCCTTGGCACATGGTAGGCCCTAACTAGCCCTTATTCACTCCTTCACCAAATGTATCTCATACCCAAGGGTGATGTGGACCTCAGGGGGCTACAATGGGCAGGAGGGAGAAAATAATCTACATGGGATTTACCATGTGTTAATTCAGAGAGGTTTAACCTGTCCCCGCTGCTAACACATGTGTTTCTGGAAGCCATGACATTACCTTAAAAATTTCTATACACCAGCCAAAGAGAAAAGGCTTGATGAATAGTTCTTGGATGTAAAACAAATAGGAGGAAGAGGAAGAGAGGAAATGGAAAAGAAATGCACTTTGAAATGAATTTCATTTGGAAAAAAGTTATCAAAGATGGCAAGAAAAGAGAAAAAAAGATATCCTGTTAACTTTTAAGTAAGGATGAAGAAGTGTTCACTCCACATCAAATGAAAAATAGCCTGGAAAGGGTTACGGGTGCCCGGGGGGTGGGCAGAGCCTCAAGCAGTGTCCTCCCAGCAAGAGCAGTGGGCATCCACTCTGGCCCTTGCCTCCTGCCCCTCTCTGGGCACCATGGGCACCAGCCCTTTCCCACACTGCTCCTGCTACTGCGTTGCCACTTTGGGGGCCATGGATTTCATCCCTTCTGGGTTGCTGACACCTTCTGAGTGGGCACGCCTCATCCTTTCCTTGTCACCCCAGTCACACCTGTCACTGAAGACCAGCCAGCAGCAGAGCAGGGCAATGCTTAAATAAGAGTTCAGGGGAGCACAGAGAGCCTTCTCTCGTGACAGTGACAAAATATAATTGATCTGAACAACACCCTGCACAGCTGAAAATCCACATATAACTTCTAACCCCCCGAAACTTAACTTCTAAGAGCCTACTGTTGACCAGAAGCCTTACTGATAACAAACAGTTGATTAATCCATATTTTGTGTGTTGTATGTATTATATACTGTATTCTCACAACACAGTAAGCTACAGAAAAGAAAACATTATTAAGGAAATCATAGGGGACAGAAAATACATTTATAGTCTGTACTGTAAAAAACCCACATATAAGTGGACGTGTGCAGTTCAAATCCATGTTGTTCAAGGGTCAACTGCAACAGTTGAGATGCTGGAATATACCAGGATTTGCAATAAAGTGTTTTCCATCATTTTAAGAGATCATTGAATCATTCATTCATTCAGCAAGCCTGTATCATGCACCTACTGTGTCCCAGACACTGCTGGAGGCTCCAGGACACAGGACCACATGCAGCCCCTGAGGACTGGGCAAATTC
The DNA here is from genome assembly GCF_011800145.1 of Mirounga leonina. Lineage (NCBI taxonomy): Eukaryota > Metazoa > Chordata > Mammalia > Carnivora > Phocidae > Mirounga > Mirounga leonina. Next base: position 1,417,061 of record NW_023270377.1, on the reverse strand, counting down.
TGGCTGGAGGAGGCCCGTCGTCAGCTGAGTGAGTGTGGATTTCCCACCTGGTTCCTATTTAAAAGCCAGTAGCACAGAATAAGGAAGAATAAAGACAAGCGCCTGTGGAACAAGATGCCAACTACCACGTGGATGGCTTGATACATCTTTTGTCCAGACGTGTAGCTGGTGAGTGAGGGAATGGGATACGTGACACGGAGGGGGCATGGTGCTATCAGTCTGGACTGGAAGGTGGACAGGGCAGGGGGTGGGGGCTGGGCCCTGGGAGTCCCAGCAAGCGAGGAGACATTGGAGCCAGGCCGAGCTTAAGACGGTGACCACCCAAAGTGGGGACAGCCCACAGCAGCCAGCTTGATGGTGGCCCAATGTTCAGGCCAAAGGAGGGGTGTTTGCCTCGTCAACACCATGGCTCAGGACACCTGTATGTCCTGGATTCTGTGCTCAAACAGCTCTCCAGCGATGCAGTCAAATGAGCCACATATGAGCCACAAATGAGAGGGCCTTGCTGGCTTGTTCCTTATGTAATAAATACGGTGGTTCCATGATCCTTGAGTTGCAAAAAATGTCATGGTTCTTTCTTGTTTTAAATAAAATTAAATACTGTTTGAAGTTCCCCGTCCCTACTCTTGTGGGTCCAGAAGCACAGGGAGCCCTTGCTCCCATCACACACACACACACACACACACACACACGTAACACATGCCCCACACCCACTGGCAAAGACTCTCCTTGACTGAACTTCACTCAGGCTGCTCTGAGATCTGGTCGTGGTGAAAGGGAGACAGAGATGGACATTCGTGGATCCAGAGCCCCCACGATGTAGGCTGGACGTTGTCGGCCGCCATATTTCTTCTACTGGAAACACTTGGGAAGAACGAAGATGCGTCCAGGGACCAGAGTGACAGGCAGCACAGAAGAGGCAGGGCCAGGGGTCAGCGCCAGAGGCCCTGATCACATGGTACCTGAAGCCACCAACACCGCCTTCAACTTTGCGGTGATGGTGGGGCTCACATCAGTTACGTCACCAAACAGCATGAACGCGCCAAGTCTAAGCAGGGGCCACCTTACACACCGCAGCCCTGAAAACCGCCACCCCCTTTTCCAGGAAGGGGCAGTTGTTTAGAAGCCAAAGCAAAATTCCAACCATTGAATTCTGTCATGATCGAGGGAGGAGTGGGGGTCCTGTTACATGTCGCTCTGCGTCATGTAGTCCAGCTCTGAAAGTGACACGAAGCAAACGCGAAGCACCCGTCTACTGCAAGGACAGAGCACGGGGCCAGCACGCGGGAGGTTGTGTGTGTGCAGGATGGCGGAGTGGGGGAGGCAGAATGCGAGAGGGCATGTTCAGCTGGAGACGCCACCTGAGGTGCTCCATCGGTATTTCTCAAACTAGGTTCCAGAGAACACCACCAAGTCCTATGACGCGGTTCTTGGGATTAGGTTGCCAGAGGCTCCCACCCCAGCAGCAGCTTTGTGGGTGCAGGACAGCCCCTCTGAACTCTCCCAAAACATTACCATGGCTGCCTGTGGCCCCATAGAGGGTCTCGGAGGCCCCAGGAGCAGGAGACAGGGTCTCCAGAGTCAGAAAGAAAACGAAGAACATACCGTCAACTTATCCAAAATTCCAGCCATGAGGGGGTCTTAGTGGGATGATGAAAAGATCCTTCGGTTCAACATGTTTATGGCCACAGTCACACCACACAATCAAACTACTAGAAACCATCAGACCGCTCACTTGGAAAGGGTGAACTTTATGATAAAGCTTTTTAAAAAAGCACATTTCCAGGGTTTATGTCTCCAACTCCACCCACCTCCACCGGGTCTCCCGGGCTACAGGGCGCCATTTTGGTCCTGGGTGCAATGCTTCTGCTGTTCCAGCTGGTCTGTTGTGACCAGTGGGTCCTGGAAGCCTGGGGGGACTCCACAGCGGCCTCCGAACCGTGGAGCGCCAGCGACGTCCCCACTGCTGTGAGTCACGCTGCCCCTGGAGCTAGGCGCCGGGCAGGACACCTGGATTACTGCTAGGGATAGCCACACAGGTGGTTCTCGCTGGCCTGTTCGTTACTGAGCTCTGACGTGGTTCACAGAGAGACAAACGGGCCCCCGAGTGTCTGGCCGCCTGGAGGGAAGACCCTGCATTCTTGAAAAGCTCCGCCGAATTGGCAACAAACGTGCAGCACCTTCTGGAAGCGTGACAGAGAGCCCAGATCAGAAAGTGGGAAACGAGGCCACCAGCAAGGAACTAGAAAGGAACAAAAGAAGACAAATCTCAACATTCCCAGGAGGATCCCGTCTGAGAAGGCACATCAGAGTCCCCTGAATCAAGGAGCTGCCACCTCAGCCTCCTTGATCCCTCAGGAAACAGGGGGACAGCACAGGGTGGCTCACAGAGATGCTTTGACAGAACACTGCCGTCTCTGGGGAAGCCGGACAATGCTTTCTCGGGAGCCCAGTGACCTTGTTCTGCAACAGCAAGAAGCTCTCACCTGGAGAGAGCAGGGGCCCCTGGGGAACCTCCTGGATGGTGAACCAAAGGAGTCCCGGGGACACGCTGAGGTGGCTGAACTAAATACGGAGAACGAATCCAAGCGTGCACTGGATTAGCTCAAGTGGCAGAACAGCCCGTGCCCTTAAAGGTCACACGGGAGGTCACTGCCGTGGGAACGGGGTGCCGCCGACCCGCACACCCTCCTTCCCTCACCCCTGATCCCACGGCAGAGGGACTATCCTTTCCTGGATTCCAGAACAAAGGGGAGGAGGAAAGTGCCTGGGGGTCTCCCCCACCCAGGGCCCTGTAGCGCACATGTCCCCCAGAGGTGCCCAGAGAGGTGTCTACACCAAGCACTGTCCACACAGCCTCAAAGCACAAGTGAGTTGCCTCCAAGTCGTCCCCGTCTTCCAACGAGGCTGCTTCTGAAGATCCAGAACCACAGTGAGACGCTTTCCTCTCTGCTCAAGCAATTCCGACTTTTCTCAGTTTTATCGCCGTGAAGTGATTACTCAGTGTCTCAAACCTCTTAGATTATAATTCTTAGATAATGTTCTACAACTGCAGAGTATTTAAATAACTCTCACATTAGTTTCTTACATTTTATCCTATTTATAAGTAGTGTAATTACACTATCTTTATTATTGCTAATAAATTCACTAAAATAACCCAGAAACACAGCCAGATTTTTATCTTCTAAAATAAATCCAATTGTTTTTTCTCTTTTGGTTTTATTGCTATTATTAAGTGTCTGTACAATGTCCCAGAGACCTGATAAGATGGTAATTTCAGGGTAGTGTTTTATAAATGTACATTCTACACACGTGGATCTTATTAGTAAATAGTTTCCATCTTACGTGATTTCCAGACAGTGCAAGTAGACTAGTCTCACTGCTGTTCAATACGTCTCTTCTATTGATCTGGAATCTGGGATACGTGGTCTCTCATCTAGAGCAAGTCTGGTTTTCTCTCGTTTGGACTCACTGCTGTGGTTAAGGGACTCTGCGATCCCTCGAAGTGAAGCTGGACAGAATGGGAATTCTGGGGACAGCGATGTGTACGAGGGGCGCCCCGTCCCTTCCCGCGGTTCCGGACCCAAGGACGGTATTTGGGGGCGCCCGGCTCTCAAGGCTGCGAAGAGGAACATGGGTGTGGACCAAGAGATGCATTTGCTCTGCAGGAGACCAACAGGTTCAACTAACAAAATTCAGGTGAAAAAAGTTTGGGAACGCTGTTAGGGCAGATCCCCCTCGCCTTCAGCACTCACGGCTCGAGCGTGTGTGCGGCTGTGGGAGGCCTGCCCCGTGGACGGGCTGCCTCTGCCCTTCGCCCCGAGATCCAGCTCCCGATGAGGATTTTCCTCCACAAGCAGCCCACCCCACCCTTGTTTCCGGGGACCCCCTACCCCCCCGCCCCACTCTGACGCTGATCAGCGTCTCTCGGGACCGGTGCCCAGAGCACACTTTGGGGGCTCCTGCAGAGGAGATGGGGCCACGGGGGTGTCCAACGGGGACCTGAGCTCAGCCGTGACCCCGAGGGCAGGGGTGGGCTCGCTCGCCTCCAGCCAACCTCCCTGAACCTCCTGCAGGGAAACAGCCCAAACCTCACCAGGGGAAGTGCCCCAGGCAGCCCTGAACAGAGGTCATGGGTCAAACCCGCCCCTCTTCAGCCAGGCCAGCCTCAGGCAAATTATGAAGGCGACAAGATTTTGCAGGACCCCCGACCCCCTTCCCTGCTCCCAGGTCTGGTGCTTGGTTTGGAAAGGACCTCAGAGGTCAATGGCATCCTTACCCCGTCCCTGGCCACCTCTGACTTCAGCCACAGCCTGGCCAGCCCCGGTGACAGTGGGAGCTGATGACTGTGGGCAGTTTAGAACTCGGCAGGGCAGGGCCTGGGGACACAGACCACGTGGAAGGCCTGCCTGCACGCTTGACCTTGGGCACCATGGCCCCTGCTCAGCTCAGCTGCCCACCAGCATGGCCATCAGCAGGCCAGGGAGGTCTGGCGGGGGCCGGGGGCCCGATGTGGGGGGTCCAGCTTCACTCCGGCACCTGCAGAGCCCCTGTGTTCTCCCACGCTTGATTTCCTGAGCCTTCAAAGAGTTGAGGGTACGAGGACCGTCCATGGAGGGACATGGAGTCATTCACCCCGGAGTTCCGTGGCCTGCATGGACTGGCGTGGGTGGGGGCTGGGTGGGGTATCGGGTCACCCCTGATGAGGCAGATGAACACCAGCAGGTGTGTGGTGAGGAGGGTCCGCAGTGTTGAGTGAGCAGCCCGGGGGGAGGGGCGGAAGTGGGGGCAGGGCGTATCTCAGGCTCACTGCGCAGGGAGGACACAGGAGCAGCACCATCATGGACGCTCCAGCTGGGAATGAAAGCCAGTCAGGCTCTGCTGTGAACACGCGGAGCTCAGGCGCCCCCGCCGCCAGCAGCTCTGAGTGTTCCCGGGCCCAGCGTGCCGTCCAGAGGGCCTGCTTCCCCCTCACTCCTGGCCACTGGCAAGTGCAGAGCTCTGCGGGGACCACGGGCTCCCGAACTTGACCTTACCACCCTTTAGGACTGACCGTTCAATTCCCAGGCGTAGTGATCAGGTTTCCAAATACCAAGTCTGGCTTGATTCTGTCTTTTTCACAATGCACAACACGGCTCTCTCGGCTTCTGCTGTGATGGGATAACAGGAACCAGAGTTACCCTCTGGTCTGAACCAACGCAACGCTGGACAAAACAGGAAAGGGCTCTCTCGGAGACGCCGGCCACGAGGAAACGGAGGGCATCACGCCTGCAAACGGAGACAAAGCCGAGCCCCCCCGGGCCCGCTCCCTGTCCGGAGACGAGGTCTAGCTTCGGACCCAGCCTGGAGTCTGGCCAGGCTGATAAGACAGACGCAGGACAGGGGAGCACGGAGCAGGAAACCGATCATTACACGAATGCAAAACCACGCAGCCCTGACGAGGTGACGCGCACAATGATGTCTGGATCCAATGAAAACTCACTAGGCATGCCAAGAAGCAGGCAAGTGTGACCCATTAGGGCAGGAAAAGTCGACTGAAACAGGGTGATGTGACGCAGATGACGGTGTTAGGAGACAGGACACGGAGGCCATCGTCCTAACTTGACCCCGTGCGTTCAAGGAGCCCTTACACAGGGCAGTGGAGAGGCTAAAAGGACCCAAATCAGAGGCATGGACACGAAAAGTGGGTGTCCGCTACGGGAAGTCACTGGATGGGATTAACAGAAGGTTTGACCTTGCAGATGAACTTGAACTTGCTGAACTAGAAGGCAGCATGAGGACCAGCCCGACTGGAGGCCCAAGAGAGTAAAACACTAAACAAAGGAGTTCGGACGGCATGATTCCCCTGACACAAAATCCTTGGACGTGAGAGCACAGAGCCCCCCTGATCTGCAGGGGCTGCTTCTGGCCCCCAGCCGGTGCCCAAGACCAGGGACAGAACCAAACCCTGCAGAGACTGTTCTCCACATACATGCCTGCAGCAAAGTGTAATTTATAAATCAGTGAGAAGTTACAATAACTCGTAACAACAGAACAATTACAAGCATTCACTGTAATTAAAGGTATGTGAATGTGGTCTGTCTCATCTCAAAATTTCTCTTGCCCTGTCCTCACCCCTCTTCCCGTGATGGTACAAGATGACACAATGCCCACGTGGTGCGGGGAGGGGTGGGGGGTGACGTAGGAGCTGCAGGAGGGTCACCTGCTTCCGGACCACAGCTCAGCGTGGGTCACCGAGATGCGGGGACTCCTGCAGTAGATGGTGACAGGTGTCACCATGCAGCTGGGGGTGGCGTGGACGGCCAGGGGCAGGCGGGAGGGACTTCACAGGAGCACGAGGAACTCTGGGGGAGTCGGACAGGTTCGATATCGAGAGAGTGGTGCAGGCTTCACGGGAGTAAACACACGTCCAACCGACCAAACCGTACCATCTGAAAACACGCAGTGTGTCATATGTTGACTGTAGCTCAATACAGCTGCTAAATATACAAGAGAGAGAAACAGAAAATACCTGAAAGGCGACCCAGAGTCCCATCTGGATGGACTCGTCATCACTGGTTTTCAGTCCCTTCTCTTTGCGGTCTGGTTTTGCTAACCGTGCCACCGTGTGTTTGCATTGCTTTCCATAGCAGTCAGGTGTTGCTGCGTAACAAATAATCCCAGCGTACTTGCTTCGCCAGCCCCAGTCCTGTGGGGCAGCAGTTAGCATGGCACAACCAGGCTGTGTCCCCTTCTGGAGGTCCTGCCTGGGGAGGCTCCTGGCCTGGGGAGGCCGCCTGCACCGCCCGGCTTGGTGGCTCTCAGGCCAGCGGGGTCACTGGCCTCCTGCAGGCCAGCGGGAGCATCCATGCCCTCTGAGTCTGGCTCAGGTGGCTGGGCTGGGCCCGTCCAAGGGATCTCCTTTCGGATTAAGTCCGCAGTGCCCAGCCAGCAACCTGAGTTACACTCACCAAGCCCTGCTTGCCATGTGAAGTGTTCACAGATGGCGCCCACACTCCACGGGGGAAAGTATTCCAGACAGGGGCCCCACACGTGGAAGTCTTGGGGCCCCTAGAATTCTGTCCTCTGTACTTTGGTTAAAAGGTTAAGTTTTCTGTAAGACAAGAGGAAGGTAACCGAGCTGCGGTCTGGCCCAGGGCCTGAGAACCAATGGAACCCTTGAGGCAGAGCTCTGGGGGGAGGCAGGCAGCAGAGGGTCCGCTGACCCACGGAAAGGCCCTCGTGTCCCGGGGAGACACCCCTCCTCAGCCTCCCGTGGCTTGGGGTGTTCGGCACAGGGAGGGCGTGCGTGGCCTGACGCTGGGCCGTTAGCCAGATGGGCAGCTGTGAGCTTCCCCGGGGCCCCGGGAGCACAGAGCCGCCGCCCTCTGGGCCTGGGTCGCCCCAGCACAGCTGCAGGGCTCGGAACAACAGCAAGCTCTCAGGCCTTGCCCTGGACCCTCAAAGCCCAATCCTTCCAAAAGCTGGCCCCTGTCAGCACCTGACGCCACCACTTCGCCATATGCCTGTTTGTTAGGACAGCGCACCGGGAGTGGTCTCCACACGGCAGCCAGGGGACGTCCTTGGAAGCCTCCCCCAGCCCACCCAGAGTGCACCCCTGGCACTGGGCACAGCTGCACCCAGTGCCGGTGGGGAGGGGGTCCCTGAGGGGAAGTGACTCCCTGTGGCCACTCTGTCCCCCTGCTGCCCACGGTCAGTCCCCAGGCCCACGCCAGGAAGAGCGAGCACATCTGGAACCTGGCTCAGCACTCCTTCGTCCCAGAAAAACCAGAAGGGCCAAAAGTGTGGGCCCTGGTGCTTCCCCCACGACCCCCCATTCCAGCCAGACGTGGAACCTGCCGGAAACAAGGCCTCCAAGGGCAGCGAGCCAGCAGTTCTGTTACTTAGTGTGGGGTTCCAGCACTTCCCCTTCATGCTCCGTGACGAGGACCTGCCCGGAGACCCTGAGAGCCGTGCCACCTCCCCCCAGGCTCCCCCACCCTCCCACCTCCGCTGGGTGCCTCCCGGGGCACCCTGTGTCCCAGCAGCACATCTTTGTGGAGAGATGACCTATCAGGTGACATGTGGAGAGGTGTTCACATCACACCTGGACGCTCATGTGTCCACAGTCCAGACAGAGAGGACGTGCTGGCTCTCCCAACAGCCGCCTGGGCCGGGCCGGGCCGGGCGGGGAGCCTGGGGAGAGCCCCACCCCCCTCGGCAGGGCCCTCCTCACGGCGGTGGGGGTGCCGGGGGGTCGCAGGGTCTGTCCAGCGCTGCGATTCCGGGACGGATGCACTCTGTCCTTGTCTCCGCGGGCCGCGTGTTTTCGAGGCACATTTCTCTCCTTCAGTCTCTCATTTTTTCCTCCCAGAACCAGCAGGGCAAAACTCAGAGGGTGCGGGGGAGACTGTTTCTTTTGGTCGATTGAACATTTTCTTTCCTTGTTCAACATTTTTCAGATTTCTGGAGATTGTTTTCCACCTCTTGATGGTGTCTGGGCCCTGGCCAACAGAAACACCCACTGCCTGCCACGGCCAAGGGTGGAGTGCAGAAGCAGAGGGCTGAAGTTTCTGTTAAATTTAGCTTCTCTTGGGCAGATTTATCTCCATTAATCATGACCAGGCAGGTCTGACTTCCCTAAACCCAGCCCCCTGGGGGAGTAAGTGCTTCCATCCCAGAGTGCGTTTCCTGGAGTGAATGCCAACACTCTCGCCCCAAACGGCCAAGCAGACGACCGCAAACCAGCAAAAACCAAAGGTAAGGCCCTGCTCACGGGTGCAGGAGCTCACAGTTCTCTGAAGCGCCAGACGGCCGGCTTCCCCATGATCCACGACGGTGACTCTGCCCAGCAATGGGGAGCCCGGCGTCCCACCTGACACCTTGCCCTGGAGCCCTGTGGTCACTCTGTCACCTGTCACCCCACCAGCCTGAGGCCACGACACTCCTAGCACAGGGTGCTGTTCCCTCCATAGCAAGTCTGGGCACACAGCTGCGTGTGAAATACTTTGGAACTGGAAAGGAAATGAAGTCTGCGGTCTTCGGATCCATACAGTCCGTGTAATGGGTTCCCCTCTTCATAATCATGTCTGTGCTGAAGTTACCGCTGACCAAAAGCATGGGGATGGGACGGTGGGGGATGCCCAAGGCCCCAGCAGGTGCGCACTTCTAGCCCCAGCCTCAGGGATGTCCCCGGGTCCTGGCGGCAGGCGCACACCTTCATGGCCTCCTTGGGAAGGACGCAGATAAAAAGGCCTGTCAGAGAGTCCAGGAAGGAAGACCTCCCAGCAGATGCTCAAGGGCAAGCATGGTAATGGCACCAGTGAACTGCGGCTTCTCCCTGGGTTCGTTCATTCAGCCAGTGCCCCTTGATGGCTGGCCCTGACCAGGCACCGTTCATTCCAGCTCTGGGGGGCACAGGGACAAAGCCCCGCCCTTCAGCACTGACCGCCCAGTTTCTCCATTGGGAAAGCCGAGACTGGTATCCAGCACTGGAGAGCAGCTCCATGGGGGACCAAGGTCCTGGCGTTTTCCAGCAGGTGCGAGGCGACTCAAGAGCCTGAGAAGTCCCTGGCGCCTGCAGGATTTAAGCAAAGTTCAGGGTCAACCAGAGGACAGGGCAGTGTGGGCGGGGCTCTGCTGTCCTGGGAGCCTGAGGTCCAGGCCACACGCCTCCAGGCAGAGCTGAGGGACGGAGAGGGGCTGGTCGTGACAACGGCCGACAGAGACGTCCACCTGCAGGGACGCTAACAGGACATGGTGCTCCTGACGGCGCCAGAGCGTGCCCAGTAATCAGACACCAGCTCCCCTCTCTCCAGCACCTTCTCCATGAAACTGCCCCAAGCCTCGGTTTCCTTCGCTGCTAAAGAGGCGGAGAGATGAGAAGGTCCCTCTGACCCTCCCCTCCCAGGCTGTGGCTGCATGTACGACACAGGACACAGATATGACACACATCTAACAGGCAAAGGGGCCGCAGTGCCCTCAGTGTGGCGTGTGAACCCCCCCAGGGGCACCCCTCCTGTGTGACCAGCAGCCCACAGGCCCAGAGCTCTGGAGACTGAGGCCCCCGCCCTCCCTGGGGCGCAGGGCAGGCTGGGCGTGACAAGTGCCCGAGGCAGCTCCTGGTAGGGCGGGTCATGTCTGGCCACCAGCCGGGGCCAGAGTGTCTGAGGGGCAACCATGTACTGCCGCGGGAAGGAGAGGACCGCCAGAGGCCGCCAGGCCACGGCCATGTTGAGCTTCTGTGCAGGGACAGGGTCCCCAGAGCGTGGGCTCCACCCCCTGGATGGAAACACCGAAACAGGAGCAGAGTGGATCCCTAACAGCAGGGGTGGGCCTGCACCACGGAGAACTCGTGAATGACCCCCCAAGGTCAGAGACCCCTGTGTCCCAGCCAGCGTGGGCCCTGCTGAGGGGGACGGGAAGGCCTGCCGGGGGCCGGCGCTGCGTTCCGAGGTGCCCGCCAGCTCTGGGCAGAGCCGGAAGGCAGCCTGGAGACGGAGGGCGGAGGACTCCCACCCAGGACGTGTCAGGGAGGCCTGGTGTCGCTGCCTGCCGACGGGTCAAGACCACAAGCATGGTGTTAGGAAGGAAGCAAAGCAGGTAACTTGCCATCACTGCAAGAGCTAATTCAGGAAATAACCACTGTCACTGTTAGGAAAGCGATCCTGAACCCAAGATGCCACTCCCTTTGTATTAGCAGAGTGAAGGCACTTCTGTGCGGGATGGGCGCACTGACCGGGACACGAGTCAGGCACCGGAACATCGGCGAACCCGCAGTGCAAGTCCCCCTGAGAATTACATGGGGGCTGTGCAAGAGACAGCCGGAAAGAAAGCAAGCAGTGACAGGGTCCCATCTGTCAGTCGGGGGAACAAGCGGACGTGTGTTTTACTTCAGATAGTATCCGGTGTCATCGACCATCACACACCGCAGCGTTTACATGAAGGCAAACCAGGGGGTCTGTCCCGCGGCCGCCCGTGGCACTCATAAACGGCCCGTGCAGGTATGTTTATAACGTCGGGCCTCACTCGCTGGCACACTGCCACACCGTCCCTGTTGGCTCCAAGGGTGTCTTTAGGGCGGGGCTTATACAGATTCCTAAGCTGGTCCAGAGCGCATCGGCATGGACAGATTTTGTGAAGTTGCCATTTAACGTCTGAAGAAAGCAATAGTGCTCATATGTTGATGGTTGCTTATAAATACATATGCTTAATATCTTTAGAGATCTCCTCCATCCGACACAACATGTGGTGAGGAAAGCCGTTCCTCCACGGTCGGCCCTCATGTGCAGACACTCTGATCAAAAGGCGGCTCTCAGGGATGGTCCCGGATCCCTGGGATTGTGCACAAATGTCTGTGTTGACATTGCTTAGTTGCATCTTCGCATGAATCATAACTCCAGCTACTCAACATTCCCGATAGTCTTTTCTGTGTACCTGTAAAAATAAGTTGGGCCAAGAGAAACCCCCCCAAAAATGCATCGTAATTTGTATTAAATTGTTCACTGTCCAAGTTGGATGTCACACGTTATGACACAGACCTTTCAGATCCAAGCCACCTGCAGGAATAGCTCCTGCATCCATGTCCTCCGCCTGGCTCCAGCACTAAACTTCTCGGCCTACAAAACAAGGTGGGCCAGTTTAGACGTCAGCAGGGCCCAGGATGTGTGTAGATGGTCAAGTGGTTGGAAGGTGCAGGAGAGAGGAGGGGGGATCCCCAGAAATTCAGCTGAGAGGCATCATGTGTCAATGCCAGCGCATTCAGCTCTCCTCCCATTTTGCCACCGTTGGTGTGTCTGCATTCTGTCACAGGACATCCTTCTCCAGTGGCCTGAGTCATCCTGCTTGGTTCCACTAAAAACCACCTTCCTCTAACAGCACCTGTAATCAACATTTTATAGTGTTGGATTTGTGGAAAAGTTAATAGCTAGAAGGAAGGAAAATCCTTCTGTTTTTGTTTTAAAACTAGTCTGAAGCAATTACAAGATTTTATGTTGCACGTGATGTATCAGAGGGGACTTCTGGTTGCACACAACAGTATGACCTGGGACCCTTTAAGCAGAAAAGCACATTTATGCTGGGCTGCTGGGACATCTTGTAAGGACAGGGCTGGCAGGCGTGGAACCAGAGAAGGGACATGCGTCCTCCCTCATCTGCTTCACACGGGCCAATGGAGCCACACGGTGGACGTGTCCTCAGTTCCACCACCCGCACAAAGTTCAACTTCTTCTCTGCTCTGGTGCACAATTCCAATGGGGGACCAGGATGGTGGCAGAAATCAGACGGCACCGTCGATTAGGGTAATTCCAGGAGGGTTTAATGAAGAGACCAGCTGCTAAGGGAACCACAAGGGACAGTGTGATGCCCCAGGCTGGTAACCGCGGGGTGGCAGGCCCCTAGCCTGAAGGGGCGAGGCAGACATGGGGAGCTGTGACCTCAGGGGGGACACAGCCAGAGACAGGGAACAGGTACCCCGGCTGGTGACCCCCACTCCCCCCCATCTCCGGCAGGGCTTCCCCACGGGCCAAACCCCACGGGGAACCGGAAGGCAGGAGGCAGCCTGACATCGGCCACACAGGGCCGCCTCCCACCGCAGAGAGCAGGTGGACCACGCCAATCAGCACCTGTATGAGCCCCGGAAGTACCTGCAAGGAAGACCCTGATTGGCCCAGCTTGGATCATGTGCCCAGCCCTGAGCCAATCGGCTGAGGCCGGGGGAGGAGTCTAGTGTACCAATAAGGCAGCCCCCATGCGCGTGCGGACGAAGGGGTGGGGCAGATGGCACCTGCGGAGACCGCGCCCCCCACGCCTCTCTTGATAACGTCGCAACCACGTCATCACATCAGCCGAAGCACGGGGCCAGCGATCCCCACGCGCGGCGCCCTCGTCCATTCTGAACACGGCGATGCCCCAATTCAGCGGGTCCCGAGCGTCCTCCATCGGCGCAGCTCTGGGCTCTGCAGGAGCGGAGGGCTGGTCCCAGCAGATCTGGGGTGGGGCGTGCCGAGCGGGGCGGGGGCAGAGCTGGGACCTGGGGCTGAGCCGGGGCGGGGGCCGGTTGCCGGCGTGGAGCCCGGGCGCTGGGCGGCACTTGGAGCCCTGGCTTTGAAGACCCCGGGAGAGGAATCGTGTATCTTGCGTGGCTGCCGTGCTGATGAGCCTCCGGGCTGGCGGCCGGCCAGAAGTCCCCGGGATCTGGACCCGGGCTGGGCTCCCTGCTCCGAGGCAGCCTGGAACCCCCCAGCCGTGCAGGAAGGCAGCGGGACGGAGGGCCGCGTGCCGGCGCCGTCCTGGGCATCCCTTAAAACGATGAACGTGGGCTCCTGCGGCCAGAGTGTCATCACTTCATGACATCTGGGCTCCACAGCCTTTCCTAGGCCCGAGACCTCTGCTGCCATCTGTCCTCCCAGGTGTAGGGGGAGGGGAGGGAAGAGCAACCAATCAAAGCCGAGCCTTGCCATCCTACCCCCTATTCTTCCCCTGCCCCTTCCAGCACCCTGAGCCCAGAAGGGTGGTCCCCTGAAGGAGCCACCTCAGACATGCTGCACGTCCCTCTGCTCCCCTCCCCACGGCTGGATTTCCAGAACCAGGAGCTAATGCTGCAGACTAGGAGCTTTGCTCCAGTGAACTCGAACCCCTGGGGATTCCCAGCCCCCAAAGGGATCGGGACCCAATAGGTCCACCTGGGGGGCAGACGGCCAACATCAGGACCAGAGACTGCCCTCCCCCTCCCTTCTCTCTGCATGTGAACTGGGTGGGCATTTCTCGTGATTCGTTCCTGCTGGCTAGCATTGTTTCAGCATGTGTCAGGGGAGAAGAAGTGCGCCCCTGCAGATCGGGGGAGGGGTCTGTAAAAAGAACAGGAGTCATCCTAAGAAAGCGCGGCTGGCATTTATTCTGCACTCCGTGTGTGCTGGGCGTCTCTGTGCCCTCTCTCCCAGGGAGGAGGGGATTATGACTCCCTTTCACAGAAGACGGCATCAAACGGGACACGGCACACAACCCGGCCCCGGGATGTGGCTGGAAGATGGTAACTTTCGTTCTGGAGAAAAGGAGCCTCCAGACTCACCAAGGTCAGCTCGGAGAGGCTGGCGGGCCTGAGAGCCCGGGCGTTGAACCACCAGGCCACCTTGCCCCACCCCTGCCAGGCAGAGAAGGTTCTGGGCTTCAGATACCACATAAGGAGGAAGCCCACGTTCGTGGGGTGGGGTAAGCACCGGATCGCCCCCAAACTGACTGGGACAGGCTTCCTGGGCTGGTGGGGTGTGGTCCTCACGCCTCTGGAGGAAGGGTTACTGTGTTGGAGCATCGAGGGAGCGGGCTCTGCTCCGGGGGCGGCCTGAGCGCAAGGTGCAGATACGGCAGAGAAACCTGGATCTAATGCTGAATGTTACTGTGCTTACATTTCTGAAAAAGAAATACTGTGTTCACCCAAAGCCCTTATTACGGCTTTCTCTGCCGGGTCCTTCAAGCCTGGGGCGGGGGTGATTCCTGAGATGCGCTCAGGAGGTCAACCTAGTGGCTCACAACTACCGTTTTCTCCCTAATGAGTAGAATAGACTGGAATAGAATGACACAGAAGATGCCAGATTGCGTGGTCCCCAGCGGGGACTGTTCTGTGAAGGGTCTCTTCTGTTACACACATTGACACATACACATCCTATAAAATATGTTCTCACTCTGTGAATGCCCTGGCTCTCACAGGGTCCAGTGAGTGGCTTGTGGGGCCACAGGGGATGTGACCGAGCCAGCTGCAGGTGGCGGGGGGTTCCCCTGCTTGGACCAACACCTCGGGAGTCAGACCTGGAGGGCTCCTGGGGGCAAGTCCCCGGGAATGGGCAGGACTCCTGGGGAGGGCTCCGGGGTCCCCTGATGCAGGTCTGACTTGACTTTAAGCCACAGTAAGCCACAGCACAGCCAACACTTGGGTTGCAGTTGGTCGTTCCATTCGTCCAAACGACACCCTTTCGGGTCAGTCACCTGCCTGTTCTATAGACAGTGAACTGAAGCCCAGGGCTGAGAGGAGGAGTGGTGAGCGACAGCAGGGGAATTCAAGAGCATCTTCTTGGCCGAGCCAGCCTGTCCTCGGATCTCGGTGAAGCTCTCTGATGGATTTCTTGAGATAGTGGGCTGCTCGAGGAGGCCTTGACCTCTGCAGGGCATTTTCCAGGAACACGACCATGTTAACTAGGGACGCGACGAGACTTCTTTTGCACTAAACAGAGTAGGGAGACACCTGTGAAACTTGTCTGGAGATGACCTCGAAGGGCGTTGGCCACGGCAGCCCGGCACGCCCTGCGACCATCTGTGATGTGGCCGGGCAGCTCTAGATCCTTCTGGATCGAGACTCCCAGATTGAAGGTGTGCTTCTCTGTAAGGCCACAGATAAGCACATCTTCCGAAGAGGGCCAGACACGGCCCTGTTTATAAAGAGAGCTGGTCTGGAAGCACTTGATAAGGAAGAACATGGGAAGTATAATAGGTCAGAAAATTTCCGCAGTTTGGAAGACGTGTGCAGGGTCTGCCATTTCTTCCTTCCCCACCATCTCTCCCCTGCTCACAGAGGGCTCTGTGCTAGTTGGTAGCTGTCAGTGCCTACGAGGCCCCAAGGAAACAGGATCACCGGGGAGAGGAGGAGGTGGGGAAGCCCAGAAGCTCTTCTAGATGCAGGGGATGTTAGGGTGGGGGGGTACTTCGTGCATTGCAACCCCAGCAAATCAGCGTCACCTTCCTGGCACATGGGAGAGGCGCGCGTCTGACCGCAGAGAGACTGCAGCGGGCGGGCAGCACGGCACTGCCCGTACATAACGGGGCGTCTGCTCGTCCCCGAGAGCCAGGCTGTCCAGAGCGGTGGGGCTGCCCCAGGAGCACAACTGAACAAGTCCAGCAGGGCCCAGAACTGAGCACACAAAGTAGTAATGACAGACAGGAAGACGGGCCCCCACCGGGGCAGAGGGAGCCTCCACGCACCCTGTTCTCTGTGCGCCCCACCTCCTGCCGGCTGCCCTCTCCCGGCCCCATGTGCTGACCCCGGGGCCAGGCCCCTCGGCTCTGCAGTGAGCTTTCCTTGCTGGGCCTGCTTCTCTCCATGCTGTGTGGTCAGAGGCAGGCAGGGCCAGGCGTGGGATGGGCTCACGGAATAGCTGGTCCCTCCCAAAATGCTGCTCCACGTGACTGCCGGCAAGATAGGCTTGGGGCCTGGACCGGACCACCCAACTGGGCCCTGAGCTCATACGTGTCGCCCGTCCTGTGCAGGTCAGGGGTGGAGCGGGCCTCCCGAAGGCTGCTCTGGGACCCAGTCCCCCTGCAGTGTCGGGAAAGGGGACACCATCAGCAGCCCGTGGGGCCGCCTTGGTGAACGGCAGCTCTTCTCTGTGGAAGCAGCTCGGGCCAGGGTCTCCGTCGGGCCTGGGGAGCCTCCACTGCCTTCCCGACTGGAACGCGGTGGGATCCCGGAACCCAGCCCTGGAACCGTATGTCTCCAGCCTCCTGGCGCCCTGCCACTCGCCGATCCTCCGTTTCTGGGGAAGTCCTCCTGTTCCTAAGACAGGTATCTAAGGCTCTCATTGGAACAAATCTGGGGTCACAGCAGGACCGCTAATTCCCAGCTGTGCTCTGCAAGGGGGCATGGAGGGGGGTCCCCACGTGTTCTCATCGCCACTCCCGTGCGCCCAGGCCCCTTGCCCGCCTCACACGCCATCGTCTTAGGCAGGCCCTACACGTGCCAGTGTGAGTCCTGTTACAGTCTTGACAGGAGGGGAAACCGAGGTCTTGCCGCAGCCCCGGCCATAAGACCGGGCTCAGGCTTGAACAGGGGGCCCGCTGGCCGGCTCGTGCCAACCACCAGCAGAGGACCCAGGCTCTCCACTAAGCACCACAGACTGAGCCGGAGAGTTGTGGGTGTGAGGAGCGCATGAGGCACACTGCCCGGCCCCTGGAGGGTCAGCCAGCCGCAGGCAGGGAGGGCGGCCGGGGGGCAGCGCAGAGCCTCCCCAGCAGGACGGGACGGACGGGCAGCCTCGGGAGTCTGCAGCAGGCCAGGTGGGGAGATGCAGACACAAGTCTTCCCATGCACGTCAGTGCCTGCTCCGTCGGGGGAAATCCAACCACGAACATTCTCTGCTGGGGTCCAGACGGCCTCCTTGCGGCCATGGACCACAGGCTTTAAAGCAGAGAAGACCACAGCGGCCTTCGTGCAGGAAGAGGGAACCGGCGGGAGTGCGCGTGGCTCTCGGCACCTCAGAGTGAGCCTCGTGCCCCCCGAGGCTGCTCTTCTACGGCCACGTGTGAGAGGCCGCCTTCCTGAGTCCAGGGGTTTCTCCATTGACACACGCACGCCAGAAGCCCCGGGCGAACTCCCCCCGGGGACAGGTAACCAGTGGCAGGACTCAGGGTCGGGATCCCACAGTGAGGGTTTCGGGGCCACACAGACGCTGCTGGTATGAGGCTGGATCGGACAGCACTGGGGCCCCGGGCACACCAAACGGGTGGGGGTCTTGCTTTACAGGTGGGGCTCACGAAGCTAGGACTGGCCTAACTACAGGGCAGGAGAGACCAGGCAGGTGCTCTGCTCTTTGCTCGAATCTCCCTCCCCCTCCTCCCTCCTCTCTCCCTGCTCCCTCCGCTTTCCCTTCCCCCTCCACAGACTCAGATGTAAAATGTAAATCTATAAAATTCTTAGGAAACAGCTCAGATGTCCATCTGCAGATGAATGGATAAATAAGATGTGGTATATATATACAATGGAATAGTATGCAGCCATCAAAAGGAATGAAATCTTGCCATTTGCATCGATGTGGATGGAACCAGAGGGTATTATGCTGAGCAAAATAAGTCAATCAGAGAAAGACATGTATCATATGACCTCACTGATATGAGGAATTTAAGAAACAAAATAGATGAACATAGGGGAAGGGAAGGAAAAATAAGACAAAAACAGAGAGGGAGACAAACCATAAGAGACTCTTTAGAGAACAAACTGAGGGTCGCTGGAGGGGAGGGGTTAGGGGGATGGGGGATGGACATTCAGGAGGGCACAGGATGTAATGAGCACTGGGTGTTGTATGCAACTGACGAATCACTAAATTCTCCCCGTGAAACTAAAAACACAACAAAAACAAACAAACAAAAAAGGAATAAAAAGGAACTTGAACTATCAAAAAAACAAAAACCCAGCACAGAAGCAGCCCTGGGGGTTGGGGCGAGGGAAGCGTTCTTAGACTTGACGCCAAAGCAGAATCCGTAAGAGGAAAAATGAGAATATTGGACTTGGTGAAACCTGCAAACTTCTGCTCCGTGAAAGCCCCTTCGGGAATCTGCGGCGTGGGCCAGGTGACAAAGGACTTGGCGTCTGCACGTGCAAGGAGCTGGAATCTCAACACTGTGCAGTTAAAAAATGCGCAAGGGACATGTGAGCAGACGTTTCAGCAAGAAGAGAGGACAATTAGCACATGAAAAGATGCTCAACATCATTAGTCACCAGGGAAATGCAAATTAAGACCCCAGTGGAATGGTGCTCCTCACTCACCTCGTGGGACAGGGGCTGGTGAAGAGGCTTCGAAAGTCCCTGAGGCAGGGTGGTGGGAGGGGGGCGGGCCCTCTGGGGAACGCTTTGGAGTTGTCTTACTAAAACCGAAACATACAGTCATAGGGTAGGATTCAACAGTCTCACTCCTGGGTACGCACCCCAGAGAAACGAAAATCATGCCCACCCCAAAATTTGTGCCCATATGTTCACGGCAACTAGGGGAGGGCAGGTGGGACCTGTGTGTGCTGACTGAGCCATTTCCTGTGTACCTACGATCACTGCAGAAGTAAAGCAAACAAGCAGACCAAACACCAGTGCCCAGGCGAGCAGGGCTGGAAGCCAAGAAGGCCCACCTCCGCGGCCCGGGGAAGCCGCCTCCCTGCTCCACTCCCCGCATCATTCCCCAGGACAGGCAGAAGGGCGTCTACACCAAATAACAAGAGAAGCAAACAAGTGTAACAGGGAAAAAGGCAGGTAAGAATGCCATATGGAAGATGTAATTATTCCAGAAACAGAAGAAAAATTATACCCAAGGTACTTTTATGTTGCAAAGAAACCAAAGAGCGGGTGAACTCCATGAATCACAACGGCCAAGAGAAGACAAAGGTGAGATGAGAAAACAGGGCTGGAAAAGACAAGAAACAAAGACAAAAAATGAAAGCCGGATCAGCTGCGCACAGGGCCCAGTAATCCCACTCGCGGACCCCTCCCCTGTGCGCGGCCCTCCCTGCAGCCCCAGGACGCCCCCTCCCCAAGGGCGGCAGACCCAGGCTGGCCGTGCCCGCGGGAGAAGCCTCACAGGTGCAGCGGGGCTAGCCGCGCCCCCAGCTGTGACGGTGGGCGGCCGGCTTCCAACCACACTGCCCGGGTGGCCGGGTCCAGGGCCTGGCTGAGACGCTACCTGTTCTATCGCGAGTCACACGGCAGTTCCAGGTGCGCCCGTCAGCCCCGGCGCCTCTCTCCTCATCGGTCTGCCGCTCGGAGCGCTGGACCCTCTGCATCCCGCAGCTTCGGAGCCCAGCCCGGGTCCTCACCCTGAGCTCTGCCAGCCACGCCTCCAGACGCTTCGGTGGGGGGAGCCACCCCTGCCTGCCCCTGGACCCCGGGACCCCCGCCCCCCATGGGGTCAGGAGCCCTGCTGGCCAGCCCCTGCGCCCCAGGCGCCTCCCCAGTACAACGGGGTCAGGGGCCCTGCCCCCAGCCTGCGCTCTCAGCTGCCGGAGCCTTAGGGACCAGGGTCCAGGCATGCTCCGGGTCTCCTGCCTCCTCATAAACACGGAGGGAGGGGGCGTCCTGTCTGACCCTCGCGTCCCTGGGACCTGCGGCATGGAGCATGACGATGGGGCTGGTCGGCCGCATGGGGGCCCACACGGGGTCCCACTGCCTGGTGGCCACCACCCACTCCAGAGGCAGGAGGAGGGGACGGGACAGGACGACGGATGGACACCTGGGCCCAAAGGTGATTCAGGGGAGACTGGGAGTGTGAAGGAGGGCACCTGCCGGGGTGCGCGGTCCCTGGACCTGCTCTCTGGGGGCCCCCTCCCCAGTGCCTGCAGAAGAAGCAAAGTGTGAGCACCCCATTTCTTGTCTGGAAACCTTACTTAATTGGCTGTGATTTTCATTTTAGAAGGCGCCCCTCACTCAGCGCATCTGACCAGGGCAGTGGTACAGCCCCCCTGCCCCAGGCCTGCAGGGTCGCTGCCCCACCGATCTCCAGAGCTCAGCGCCCTGCTCTCCACCTGCAGGGCTCATCCCCATCTTCTGGAAGGCTCTCCACTGGTCCGGTCCGTGCCTTGCGGAGGGAAGCCTCCAGGTTACACCCACCCCATGGCGGTCCGCAGCGGCCATGGCTGTCCCTGCTGCCCACCCAGGGCCTGGCACACAGTAGGTGCTCAGCACACACAGTCATTGGCCTGGTATCTCTTCTCTTCCCTTTGAGCTGGCTCTGCAGCGGCTCTCCACCTGGACCCATCCCGGGGAGCCAAATCTCCACACCAAACCCTCCAACGCTCCTTGTGAACCTGCCGCTCCCGGGCTCTCCTACGTCCCCCTCCTGCTGACCACACAAAGGACCTGTCTGGCCTGCCCCTCGGGCCGCTGCCTGGATCCCTGGACTCGCAGTCGGGGACGGTGACCTGCTGCTCTGTCCCCAGCCGCCCTCCCCTCAAGGCGGTGGCCACGCCCTCGGAGCCCCCACCCCTCCTCCACTAGTCCTGCCTCCCACACCCACGGACTCAGGAACACCCCTCCAGGACGTGCTGGAGGCTCTGCCTCCCGCTCTGTGTTTACTCTCGGGGCCCCGCTTTCCAAAGCACACCCGAGCTGTTTCCCCACGGGGAAGAGCCCAGGCATCCTGGCTGACTCCTCCCCACTCCCACTCCCCGAGAGCGTCCAGGGCCCGGTGGGCACTGCTCCTTCAAGGCCCTCACTCTCGCTCGGCTCCTCGCTGGGGCCTCTGTCCTCTCTCACCGGCCATTTGCCAGGGCCACAGGCTAGCCCGTGTCCCCACTCAGTGCCAGAGGGAACTTCCTGATACACGTCTGCACTGGCCTTCTCCTGTGAAACCCCCCTGGGTTCCTTCCTGCAGGAGGAACCGAGGCCCCAGTGGCCCAGTCCCCACCTGGTCACCCACAGCACGGCCTCCCTCAGCCAGGGGAAGGGGTCTGGCAGGTGTGGGCAGGGGGCTAGAGGTCTGTGGGGGGGGGGCTATTCGTCAGAGCCTCTGCTCTGATGTTTGCACCTCCCAGAAGCTTCCTTGCTTCCCAGGACAGGCCAGATGCTCCAACTCCCGGGCCAGGGATCTTGCGCATAACCCCAGACAGTCAGCCCACGCGCCATGTTGGCCAAGCTGCTGCACCCCGAGTCCAACCAAACCCTGATCCCGCTGCTGCTGTGAAGGCATCTGCAAAGTGTGGTTAGCACCCACCATCAGCAGCCTTTGAGCAAAGACCATCCACCATAACGTGGGTGGGCCTCATCCAATCAGTTGAAGGCCTTAAGACAAACGCTGAGGCCTCCCGGAGAAAAGGAAATCCTGCCTGGAGATGGCAGACGGCGACTTCAAGTCCTGCCTGCATTTCCAGCCCGCATCATGGGTTTCAGCCTTGCCAGCTCCACAGTCCTGTGAGCCAATTCCTTAAAACCTACATCTCTCTGGTTCTCTCGGGGGAACCCACAGCTAGGCCCACCTCTGCCCCAGGAGGAGGCAGGAACGGACAATGAGCGGACCGCGGGGGTCAGACGCGACAGCGCTATGGACAAGGAGGAGGAGAGGAGGAGGGGAGGCACCTGCCCTAGGACTGCAGCCCCTCGCAGGTGCTGTGGCCAGGGAGGTGACAGGTGGACGGGTCAGGAGGCAGGGCGGGAGCGCTTGATGGCGGGCTGCCCTTCTCCCCCGCCAGACTCAGCAGATCTGTTCCTTGTATACCCAGGTCCCACCTGTTAGGGCAGCTGTACCCCGGGGTGATCGGGAGGAACCCTGGAGAGTGTCCCGTCCAACCTCATTACAGTCCACACAAGACCACAGGGTGAGTGAGTCCACAAAGCCCCGGGGCCCTGGGTGTGTGCAGAAACTAGCCGGAGACGCCCAGGCCCCTGCTGCAGCCCAGCATCGACAGGCAGGCCAGCGGCTACCTGGCCAGGCAGTGGGCCCCAGGCGTGCCTGGAGGGGACGGACGGCACCCCGCAGCTGCTGCTGTGCCTCAGGCATGCCCAGCCAGCGCTCAGACCTGGGGCCTCAGGGCCACTTCGATCTCACGGGCTGCCGCGGGCTCTGCCACGCTGTCCTTCAACCCGCCTCGCCTGGCTGGGCCTGGTGGCCATTCCTTCATTTCCTAACACCACTGGTTTGATGCACGTCCCCGAGTGTCACACTCACCCACAGGACAGACGCCCTGAGACTGGGTTTGGGGGAAAACAGGCCCGCGGCAGCTGCTGACGGCCCACAAAGGAGAACACCACGTTTGCAGCGAAAGCCGAGCTTAGGTGCCCTTACCTGCCAAAGACGGGCAATTACGCCTTCAGTTTCAAAGGGATTAGTCAGTCTGGGTGGATCGCGAAGAAGCAGGTTTAAATAAGTGCCCACTTGTGGGTGGTCCCCTCTGTGAACCTGGCTATTTGCTACTTCCTCAAACACAGTAATTCTGTGTTCTTTCAAGCTGGCTAAATACACATCCTTCGCTCTTCGTGTGCGCACCGTAGCTTTCTCAGGCACCCGATGCCGTGTTGCACAGGGCACTCGTTACCAGCTGTGCGCTGGGCCCTCCTGGTCTCCTTGCCAAGAGGGAACTAAGAGAAGGGCGTCGCCTCAGCGCTACCGGCTTGGGGCCGGAGCTCCGCACCCTGTCGCGCCCCGACCGCACTCTCCCTGCCCGTGGGCAGGACTCTGGCCTTGCCACGTGGTTTGGGTCTTCCCCACAGAGGGAAGCAACACTGTCACCCATGGGAGGCTCGTGTGGCTGGGGGTCCAGCCCGCATCCCCGCGAACGCCTGTTCTCTACTGGGACAGCGCGACTCCACAAGCCCCCCGCTCATCCATACTGTGCTGGTTCTGCCTCCCAGGGCAGCCGGGGGCAGGGGTGTCCACAGACATAAACGGGAGCGACCGTGGCTTAGACGCCTGGCGGGTGCCCACCGGTCACAGAGCTTTGGGCGGCAGCTGGGCGGGCTAGGCAGCTTGCACAGGACCCCCGTTTTGCTGGATCACACAGGCCGAGAAAGTGTGCCCACCACCTGAACGGGGGCCAGGAGCCCCAGACCCGCCCTTCATGAGGGGCAGCCTGCTGTCGGTCTCCTTGGGCCCAGCAGGTGACTTCTTGTGTCACTTCTCTCGTGTCCCTCACTGTGACCTGGGATGTGGCCCCTGCCCCCGAGGGCCCTACTGACTCCAGCCACACAGGCTCCATCTGGCACTGTGACTTTACGTTCTCTTTGGCCTTTTCAAAGACGGCTCTGGACTATCTAGAACAGTGCTCCCAGAAAATGCCTCCTAAGATGGGCAGCGGTTGGGCCTCTGCTCTGTGCCACGCTGCAGGGTGTTACTCTGAATTCACCGTGCAGATCCCGCGAGTGAGCCAGCACGTGGCCCGCGTGTGCGGGGACGAAGGAGCCACACGTTGTCCCACGGCGCGCCCGTGGCTGAGGCCGGGTGCACGACCGGTGACCTCTGTGCTTTCTGAGCACGCACGCACATTCCACCCCAGGGCGTCCGGGCCTGCTGTTCCTCGCCTGGCCGGCTCACCCAGGAGCGCTGGCCCCGTCCCCACGGCGCTGAGGACCCCACTCCCACCGCCCTGCCCCGCGTGGCTCTGCTTCCTGAGCTCAGCACCGGCCGGCGGGGGCACACACCCATCTCCACACCGCGGCCAATCTCCTGGGCTCCCCGTGCAGCCCCACAGGCCGGCCCAAAACGGCACACGCTTGGTCTTGCACGGGCTGGAGGACATGAGACCAGACCCAAGCTGCTGTGAGAAGATCCCTAAGAAGGTCCTTCTTTGGGGTCTGTTTCCAAAAGGGAGACTCTGGTCTGAGCATGTCATCGATTTCGTTAATC
This sequence comes from Mirounga leonina, assembly GCF_011800145.1. NCBI lineage: Eukaryota > Metazoa > Chordata > Mammalia > Carnivora > Phocidae > Mirounga > Mirounga leonina. The sequence continues at coordinate 1,393,005 of NW_023270377.1, read as the reverse complement.
CATTGACCCAAAAGTCTATGCCACGAATGACCCCACCCTAGCTCTAGAAGCTTCCCTCAGTGGGGAAGACAGGCCTGTGGACCACAGTGCAGCCCGGGGGGTCTGGGGGTCCGGCAGGGTCGCTCTCGGTGGCAGGAGCGTCCGCAGCTCCTGCGGTCAGGGCTGGGAGGGTGCAGAGCCGGGGCATCCCTGCCTCGTGCCCACAGCTCTCCGAGGCCAACGACATCAGGAAGTAGCATCCCACCTGGCCCACGTCCCTTCTTCCCGTCCAGGGCTGGGGCTCTGCTAGGTCTACCTACCCCGCTGCCCACCACTTCTCGGGGGGCCTCAGGGCCATGCAGACGGCCATCACTGGGGAAAGAGGCTGCAGGCAGCAGGGCCCAGGGGGGCTCCGGCCACTAAGTGCTCATCTCCCAGCCCACGCGGGCGCCCCCAGTGCTGGCGGGAGTCCCACACACCCCTGTGAAGACGTTCTCCCGGGAGCAAGAGTTTTGTGCTCTATGGAACATGACGCGGGGCGCGTCCCGACTGTCAGCGGCGCAGGGAAGACAGAACTGACGGGCCGAAGCCTAGGATTCACCTTCAGCGCCGTCTCCCGCCTCTGGACCCTGGTCCCCGTGGCGTCCCCTGGACCTTGCCTTCTCGTGACCATCCCCCCGAGAGCACTGGGTTCCTACCTGTGAACCTGGGCACCGAGCGTCCTGTGCGTGGCTCTTGCACACCCTCCCTTCCTCCCCCTCCTCCTCACGGGCCTGTCCTCCGACCCCACCCTTGGATGCTCTCCCCGGGCGCCTCCCAGCCGGAGCCCAAAGCCACGCAGGATTCTGGTGATCGCAGTGCAAGATCACTGTCCTCATGTGGAGCTGGTCTGAGGCGTTGGCGGGGGCGGGTGGAGATCGCTAGCTGGTGGCAGAGTGACCGACCTGCTCACATGTCTCCGGATTCCCGGGACCCCGCCGCCCACGGGGGCACACGGGGGGCTTCTCTGCCCTCCATGTGTCCGCTGTGTCTCCCCTGACTCGCTCCCAGTTCCCCACGTGTGTCTGCACCAGTTAGAATCACAGATGACGTCGCACAAATGTCCCCACTCCCCTGGCAATCCTGACCCGGAGGGAGCCTCCGCCATTCTCAGAAATGGCCAGTATTGCAGTAACTGGAAACTGCCCCGTGATTAAGGGAAATGTCAACACCTGCTCACTCCGGGCTCCGAGGAGCTGACTAGGCAGTGGGTTTGTGCGGTTATTAAAATGCTGACTGTGGATCCAGCCCTCATTCTTCTGTTCAGGAGCGTTCCTTCGCGAGGATGCAGGAGGGAGGGAGGGAGGGAGGAAATGAACACAGGCAGGACGATTTTAGCTGGAGTAGCAAATTCTCCCACACACACGCACTGAAGGAGGACATCTCCAGAACCCAGGATCCGCCCGTGTCTCTGCCGGCTTTCCTCCTGGTCGCAAGGCGGCTGCGCGTGGAGACGTGAGGGTGTCCAGAGGCAGACATGCGCGTCTTGTCCTCTGCCTCCTTCTGGAAAGTGATGGACCTCTTCCAGAAGCCCCAGCAGCCATCCTGGTGTCTGCAGGGCGAGCTGGTCACGGCCCTGGGCCCCTCCAGATGACTCTGGAGCAGAGGGGCCGGGCCCCCCGGTGCTGGTCCTCCTGCAGTGAGGAGACCGCAGGGGCCGAAAGCAGGACGGCCGCCTCCCCCTGTCCACTCCCACACGGAACCCTTAACTTTATCTTTTGGCAACTCAGTTCTTAACTTTACAGACGCACAACTCACACACCCTAGAAGTCACCGTTCTAAGGGTGCCACGTGATAGTCTCGGGGACAGACAGGGTTGTGGCCGTCACACTTCCGTCATCCTGAAGGGCCCCTCGTGCGCCCTCTGCCACCAGTGTCCTTCCCACCCCTGGCGGTGAGATTCTGCCCGTTTCCCAGCCTCTAACCACGGCTCCCCCCACAGGACCACGGGACGCGTGGTGTGTTTGGACTGGCTGCGTTCCCTAAGCGCCACCTTCCAGGACGTCCACGCTGCGGTGGCTGCCACGTTTCGTCCATCCGCTCATCTGAGGTCAGCCATCTGGGTTGTCCCCGCTTTCACCGACCCTGAATGGCACCGCTGTGAACATGTGTGGACACGTGTTCTCCGTGCTCTTGGCAGACACGTGGGCGTGGCACGCTGTCACGTGGCAGTCCCCGGCTGGCCTTCTGGAGGACACACCACTCCGTTTCCAGAGCGTCCGCACCGTCCGCATTCCCATGGGCGGTGCAGAGGGACGCTGGTGTCCCCACATGCCCCCAACACGGGTCACCTTCTGGCACAAGCCCCTTCACTGTGACTGGAAGAACTGATTTGTGACACGGCTCAAAGCCGCTCCCAGCAGCCGACTCACCCCGTGGTCCCCGGAGGGGTCCTTGGAGCCGTGATTAGAGTCCCCGGGGGGCTTCCCTGCTCTCCCCCTTCCTCACAGCCCTTCCGCGCCAGATCCCCAAAGGTGCCTCGATGACTTGCTCACGTCCCGTGTGCTGTCCCTGTGGGGCCACGGTTACTGCAGGGACGGGGACAGTACCGGGTGCTCAGGTGTCCCCCAGCTCCCCACGGCCAACAGGCCCCCACCGTTGCCCTTGGGCCTCGCTTTCCTCATCTGGAAAGGGGAGCAGGAGCGGCTCACCCCTGAAGGGCTGGGACGAAGTGCGCAGAGGGCAGGCCCGGCGCCCCGAGCCGGCGTGGCTGCCACGGCGGTGACACAGCTGTTCATCCGGGAGCGGCCGGACGGCGCGCATCACCTGCCGCCTGACCCACCGCAGGCCGCGAGTTCTCGAGCACGCAGGGGACCGTGTGTGTCTCCGGGACTTGCTCAGAGCCCCCGCCTCCTGTCCTGTCAGAGGCTGCGCGCACAGCGAGGGAGCGTCCCGCGTTTGTGTGGCTGGAGGACAGGTCTCCACCAGCGACGGCTGGACGCCTTCTACTGGGGAGCAGCCGTGTGAATGACGCCCCCGCGGGGGTGCTGGCCAGGCCCCGGTTCCCACGGACACCCTCCCCCCATCAATCCTGTCTACGGGGGAGAGGAGGCTGGCCTCACGGGGCCTGTAGGGAGGGATGAAGACTGTCCGAACAACGCCAAGGAAACAGAAGGGCAGGTGTGTGTCCGAGCGCCAGTCTGAAAGTGTGCGAGCCACTCACACTCACAGCGTAACGCGGGCGTCCGGGTCTCCCCTTGGCGAGGGTTCCTGTTCAACCACAAAGCCAGGAGAAATCCGCTTGGTGGAAAGGCTTTGCCAGGCAGATGGCTCGTGTTTTCAGGGCATGGGTAATTGCAAGCTGGACACCAAGTACCCAGACGGGGGTCTGGGGGCCGGTGAGCAGCGAGGACCCTGGCTGACAGCACTCCCCGGGGGAGCATCAGAGTCTCACTGGCTCCCAACGGAGCGGGAACAGGGGTGGCTGATCGGGGTGCACAGCCTTTCAGCCCCAGTGGGTCCCAGGCACCCCAGCATTCTCTGGCACCTTACCAAGGAGGCAATTTATTCAACTGCTAGCATGTGTGTGGGTTTGGCGGGGAGAAGGCCAGCAGAACTCTGTGGAACAAAAACGTGTAAATACAAACTGGGGATGCTTCTATCCGCGGCAGTGACGCTGTTACGTTCAAGCACATTCCCCAGGGGGGCTGCTCACTTACTCCAATGTATATCTGCCATTGCTCAAAGCACTTGTGTTCTTGCCACACTTCTGTTTTGGTATTTCTAAGAAAAATCACATTTTTTAGGGGTAAAAATTGTACAAGTCCATTATAAAAGATGAGAGCCACGCAGAAAAATTTAAGAAATGGCCATATTTATAATGTCTACAGTTTCCAGACTAGAAAAGGGATGTCTCCAGGTCAACAAGAAAGGGACAGGTCTCTGCACCAGAAAGGGGCAAAAGACGCAGCCGGCCATTCATGGAAGAAATCCCAGAGTCAAGTTCATGACATGAGGCCCAAACGGATTAGTGAACAGGAAATCATGAATCCTAACCGGGGCTATCCCTTGCCCCCTCATCTGGCAGCAGTCAGGGAGGGGCTGGCGCAGGCGGGGAGGGGTGTGGGCAGGGGGAGCCCCACGGGGCTGGCAGGCGTGCCGGCTGCAGTCAGAACCGGCCAGGGACAGTGCCGTGCAGACCCCCGGGTCACAGCGGCTCGCCCGGCTACAGGCTGTCTCTGGCGCAGGTATCCAGCAGGGGCTGGGAGGGGGCTCTGCTGCCCACGGGGCCCGAGGGGGGCAGCTGCTGGAGGCCCCACCATCTAGAGCAGAGGTCAGCAAGCTTCTCCTGTCAAGGGCCAGGCAGTAAGGACTTGAGCCATACGGTCCCTCTGGCCGGGCTTCAGGTCGGCCCTGACAGAGCAGAAGAACACAGACGATGTTCTGTGGTTGCCACGTTCCACTAAAGCCTCACTTAGAAAAGCAGGTGGTGAGGTGGCCGGGGGCTATGGTTGGCAGCCCCTGATCTAAAATACTGCCGGTGCCCACGGCCAGGGAAGCGGGACCACAAGGCATCGGGATCTCACCCCGGGGCTCTCCTACTGCGGCCTGGACGTGCTGAGTCTCCCGTACGCATGGTCCAGGGGCCTGAGCGGGTCGCGAGGTTCTGCCGGGCCAGAGGGGAGGGGAGCCGGTCCTCCAAGGCCCTGGAAGGAGGAAGCAGGCCTGCCAGCAAGTTCATTCCTTGATGCATTTCCCTAAGAAATGCTCACATGGCTCTGCAAGGAGACATGTGTCCCCGAGGGGGCAAGATCATTTTCAGAAAGGAAGTGAAACCAGGGCTCTCAGAGACAGAACGCAAGTTAGCGACCGCCCTCTGCTCAGTGCTCGGTCAGACCTGCGTTATCACCCGGTGGAAAATGAGCCCAAACAACAGACAACCCTGACCCATGAGGGATACTGAAAGGAGCATAGTGTGGATGGCGGCAAACTGGTCCTTCCGCCAAGGGACGGTGCCAGTATGTGTCCCCCCGGGGGACGCTGTCAGTGGGTGTCCCCGAGGGGAATGGTATCAGTGGTGTCCCCCCAGGGGGGCGGTGCCAGTGGGGCATCCCCCGGCTAGGGCAGAATCCGCACGTTGTGCTGCCGTGGGCCCCCCAGCCTCGCAGGGCTGTGAGATAGTTTAGGGGCAGTGACAGGCTGGAATCCAGTGACTCGGAGTGTGTTGTGTAGACAAAGCAGAGTTCAATGTGGACAGACAATAATGCCCACACTGTGGGGCTGGCCCTGCAGCGGAGGCGGTCTGTGCGTCCACACGGCAGAAAGGTGCGAGTCACGCGAGACGCCGTCGCGGGCCCCACAAAGCAGCTGGACACAACCTCACCAGGTGTGGCGGCCACGTGGACGGTGTTGAGTAGAAAAACACACAGAGCAGAAGCAGGCGTGGAATCCATAACCGCGTCCGCACACACGAAACTCTGGGCGAGAATACAGCCCAAGGGCAGAGCGGCCGCCTGTCGAGGGGCTGAGCACGGAGGGCACGCAGCACCTCAGCAAACACACGAGAAAGGGTGTACACAGCCCAGCTGAGACAGAGCGCCAGGAACGCGGAGGCCCGCGACCCTGGGCTCCCCTCCCCGCCCCGAGAGAGACCCTCCTCTCGTCAGGGCAGCAACAACGGGAGGTTTCAGGAGCAGAGGAAAACAGCCCAAGCTTCTCCCTTCAGAAAAACCGCAACTCGAGCGAACATCACCTTGTGCTTCACCATTAACGTAAGTGGCAACAGGACACTTCGGTGCGTGTGTGCAAGTAGGAACACAGCTGTCCTTCCATAAAGGGGGGCCTTCCCACGAATGCGACTTCAAACTGCACTTGCAAGTACACGCAGGGGGAGCTAGTGGGCTTTCCAAACTTGAACTCTCTGCACAAGTCTGTACCTTTCATTTTGAAATCCCCTGAAATGGAACAAACGAGGCTCCAACACTGAAGGATCACGTCACGTACGTGCATGCACACGGATCACATGTATGTACACACACCATATGTACACGCATCACACACGCCCAATTCACACATCACGTGTGTGCACATGTATACCACGTATATGCATCACACATACATGTATGCACACACGTACGCAGATACGCGCAATACGATTCACACGCACACACGTATGCACACGCGTGCGCAGATACCGCACAATCCACAATTCACGCACATCCACGCAGGCACATCCTTCCTGCTCCGCTTGGAAGCACCACCTCAAGAACGCCCAGCTCCCTGCCGTTGGCCAGCTCGGTCCAGTACATACATTAGCTCATGAAGCCCTTAACAAACACGGAACTGTTGAACCTGTGTGTCCCACTTACCGCCACTTACGTGGTTCCGTGAAGCCTCTCCTTCGCGAGCTCGCACCCTCCAGCTCCGCCAGTACCACCTGGAGGCTGAGGAGGCAGCCCGCGGGCCCCACCCCTGCAGCTTCGGGGCGGGAGGGCTGGAGGCACCGAGAGCACGCGCCTCCAACGAGCGCCCGCGACCACACGCGGAGAGCCGCGGCACCCCCATCGGCCTTGTCTGCTTGGCTCCTTGCGGTTTGTAATTCGGTTACTGCGTCTTGGCTGACACTGCTTTGGTTTTCAATTGGTCTTCAGACGCCTGGAATCGTGTTTCCTTATCTTTTCTGTACTTCCGATGCTTATGTTGCTGAATCCGTGCTCTTCTCCCACTCTGCTCTCAGGCAAAGCACGGAGGAGACTTTTCTGGCCACTGGCTGTTTCTCCGCGTGGGGGTGCTGTGACCCTCCCTTGGGCATTTACCCATTTGCTTTCCCGGGCTGGCGCGCACACCGCCCGCCCTGCCCCTCGCCCTTCCCACCTTCTCGGAGCCCGAGCGACTCCGTCCAAGCACCCTGAGTTCCGCAGAGCGCCAGGCCCCCACGGCCTGGCAGGGGCTGCTTTCCGTCTGGGGCGCAGAGTTTGTGTCCTGAACGCCTCTCCCACCCTGCAGGGGTGGCAGCAGGAGGAAGGGCTCAGCCGAGCTTGGTTGGGGCGCCGGCTCGAAATCCCGTGAACTGCCCCCGGCCCGCTGGGGAGAGCAGCGGGTCCCATCCCGACCTGGGCCCCCCACGGCCCATATGTCCCGGAGCCCTGGCTTCCTCCAGAGGGTGGACCGCTGTCCAGCTCCGTTTCTGCCACACGCTGTGGTACCGCTGCCCCGACCCCACACCGGAGCTCCAGCGAGGGACTCCTCGTGCCGTGCGGCTCTGGGCCGGAGGGCGGCCCGGGCCCCACAGGGCTGCACCCCTGCTCCGCTATGGCGGCCCTGCTTCTGTCCCTGCCCCCGTCTCTAAACCACCTTGTTGGTGTCTTGCTGGGATTCTTTCTCTAATTTTTCTTAATCTCTTCCTGTCCATTCTTTTAGGGACCAGGAGGGGGACATCCTGAAATTCAACTTTGCTCTGCCGTCTTGGACATTCCTTCTGAACACCCACAAGTGGGGACAAATCTTAGTCCCTGAGAATGTATGTGGTTGGGGACAGTGTGACTGTCACCGAGAAGGGAAAAGTTAGCTCTTTAGAGCCAAGAAGGGCACACAAGTTAGATCAAAAAAGGGAGATGGAACACGAAGACCAAGAAGCCGGACTTCCCTCAGGCAGGTGCCGACCTGCACACGTTCTGGACGCTGAGACATGGGCTCCTCAGGAAAGTGAGGTGCGGCCCCAGGTGACCTCCCCCAAAGGCCTTGTCCCCGGGGACCAGCCTGCCCCCTGCCCCCTCCTCAACCCCGCTGTGGGGAGCCCAGTGAGCGGGGCACCTCGTCAGGCTAGATGAGGTGCAGGGACAGCACCAAAGATTTAAGAAAAAAAAATTACAGAAGGTAAACACAAAACTGAGGACATTCTGTCCCATTAACATAACTTTCCCCTTGGATTGGGCAAAGTTGTTCTTTTGCCTTGTTGGATAAAGGAACATCATAAAGATCATGCAAGAACCAGGAGAGACAGCATTCGCCCCATGAGGCCACCTCTCCGAGGCTCTGCCTCGGGCATGGGGTTTTCCCATTCCGAAGTACAGTGACCACCCCGAGCTGTCAGTCATACAGGACGGGAAGGGGTTTTCTGATGGGCTCCCCGGTGTTCCCGAGCGAGCAGTGAAGGCGGCGGTAGCCCTTTGCTTTCCCGGTGGGCTGTGAAAACCCCATGCCTGGGCTGGGCCAGGGCTCCCCTCGGGGCTCCCAGACACCGGGGCCTCACGGGAGCTGCTGGGACACTTGACAGCTCCAGGAAAGGGCCTTGGGACGTCCCTGCGCCCATGTCCCCTCCCCTCACCACCTGCAGGCCCCTCGCCCAGACCATCGCACACCTTCCCCAGCCTTGTGGAGAACCCTGAGACCACCGAGGTCCCTGAGCGCAGAGCGTTAGCCCAGAGGCCTGACTTCGGGCTGGGCCTCCGTGCTGCCCAGCCACCCTAACCCCAGCCTGGCCCGGAGTAATTTTCTTTGTTGGGTGCTCGGGCAGCGACTGCTCAGGTTCTGAAAGCCTCCACCGTGGAAGGAACACCTGCAGGAGACAAGGGGTAAGCTCGGCTGTCACCCCACTGCCCCCGACCCCTCTGAACAGGCTGCCCCCAGAGCTGGTGACCCCCACGGTGATGCCCCCCAGGGACCAGCCTGGTGTAGGGGTGGACACAGGAGCCACCCTCCTGACAGCCAGACCCGGCTCCTGCGAGAAGGCAGGACAGCCCTGCCTGGCACCGTGGGCCCCCTACGAGGACTCCTGATGCCAGACAGAAGGACCCATGAGCGCCCAGACCAAGGCCCCCACCTGGCAGCTCCCTGTGGCCCTGCAGCACACTCTTCGCGGACCGAGGCTCCCCGCAGATGGAGACCCCCTGGGCCCCACAGGCCTGGCGGCCCCTGCCTACCCTACTCTAGCGTCCCGCCTGCCCGCGTGTGGCCGTCAGGGGCCCCAGGAAGCGGGCTTTCCCTCCTGCATTATTGTGGTCGGGGCCTGGACCAGTCGGGGAGGTGCAGCCTCCACCACACCCGTTTGGGGGTGTTTCTGGGTGTTTCTTCACCAGAACTGGCTACTGGGATCAAGAACGATGTTTTGCAATCCAACAAAAGCCCGGGATTCCAGCAACAAGATCAAACTCTGAGGCCCGGAGGAGCTCGGCTGTACCGCCCCCTGGCCGCCCAGAGCCCCTGCACGCTCCGGGGTCCGGTGGGTCTCGGGCTGAGCTCCGTCTGTCTGTCCATCTGTCTGTCTGTCTGGGGCTGAGCTCCTCACACCGCCGGCCGCTCCCCATGTCCGAGGCCACACTGACGGAGGGACGCGCCCCCAAGCTGGGTTTGGCCGCTGCTACGGGCTCAGAGAGCGAGCAGAGGAACGCTGAGGCTTGGCTCTCAGGACCACCCCATTCAGCCCACCGGGGGGTCAACCGGCCCTGCTGTGCACGCAGAGCCTGCTCGCAAGCACTGGGTGGGCATGCTTCCCCAGGACCCAGGGCAGATCCCTGACACCGCCAAACCCAGAGGCTCTCCCCTTCCCTACTGAGCGTCGCGTCGATGACAGAATCTCATGGCTGATGACCAGCCTCCCCACAAACCCCTGCGCCCACTCCCCCGCTCCGTGCCCCCAACAACGCCGAGCCCGGCCCCTGCCGACCCCTCGGAAGGTTTGATGCGCGCGTCGTGACGGCTGCACACGTCACCTGCTTCTTAGGTAAATGCCAGTCACTGACTTCACTCACGAAAACACGAAAACGACGCCGTCCCCACTCCCATTCAGCAGCAGAAACAGGCTCATGGATGAAGCAGCCGGCCAGGGCCAGACAGCCGCTCCGTGACCTGAGCCAGAGCCGCCCGGCCACAGAGACCACGGGCGCCCCAGCACCCGCGGGTGGGCTCTGCCCGCCTCCACGGAGCTGCGAGCACAGGCCACTGACCCTGGGGACCCGGGGGTCACGGGCGAGGGCTCTGCGCTCAGCCGCCTCGGCCAGCCAGGGAGGGAGGCAGACAAGTGACTAGAAGGGAGCCCATCCCCTCCCTCCCCACCATCGGGTTAGCTCCCGTCCGAGGGAGGGCGAGGCCCTGGGCTTCGGGCTGTAGGAAGAGCACACCTCCTCCTAAAGTCAGGAACGCCGCATGTCCTCCTGGGCCTTGTCAGCGAATCCCTGGGCTGCCCTTCTAAAAAGACAGTCAAAGGGCCCTGCAGGTGCAGGGGTCACACAGCCCCATCGAGGAGTCCCGGACCTCAAGCTTCCTCACTGCATGTCCCTGGACACCTGCATAACTTCTCTGAACCTCAGGGCTCTCAGGAGGAGTAGAGCCCGGACGAGGGGTCAGGCGCCACCCAGGGTGGAGGAGCCTGAGCGGGAGGCTGCAACTCAGACCGCCTCTCCGTCTCCCACAAACGCAGGCCAGAGGGCTCAGGGTGGGAATGGGCCATGGCTGCTCTGGAGCCTCACGAAGCCTCCCACCGTCCTGGCCGTGTGGACGGGCCGCATGGGGCCTCCGTGTTCACTTGCAAGGACAGATCACACAACCTGCCCGCACAAAGCAGGCGGGAGGCCCAACAGGAAGGATCTGCCGCATGCGCAGTGCCCCGATGTTGCTGGGCACCCTCTCCCCCTGCGGCCCCCGACCCTTCCTGCCCCAGTCCAGGCCGCCACCCCTGGCCAGTGCCAGAGCTGCCGGGAGGATGGGGGGGGGAAGCTGGGGTCAGGGGCTCTCCTCTGAGGCGTGAGGGGTGCTCTGACCGCAGGCTGCGGCAGGTGCAGGAGGGCGCTGGCTCTTCCCTCACCTGCATCCCGAGACAGGGCGGCCTGACACCACGTCCTCCCCGGTGGGGCTGCACAGTAACTGCTCTGCACCAGGGGGCCGGGCGGGCTGGAGTCACACCTGCGGGGAGCTGTGGACTGCTGCCAGGGACGTGCCCTTGGGAACACAGAGCACGTTCTCCACTGAGAGCCCCTTGGGAGGCGAGGTGGGAGGGGGCAGGACCACCAGACCTGGCGGGGCCGCCCCCATAGTTCCCCGTGGTGTCTCAGGGGCCTGCAGCAGACGGACAGCCCCCAACAAGGCACTGAGTGCAGGACTGGAGACCTTGTGACCTGAGGTGGCACGAGGGACCTTGTGGGTGTGAGGAAGGATCTTGGGGTGGGCACGGTCCTGACGCTGTGCGGGGCCGATGCCATCCCAGCGTCCTCAGGAGACAGTCGGAGGACACGTGAGGACAGAAGCAGCGCTCGGCTGGGGTCAGGGGGTCCGAGAGCCAAGGGGCCGAGGCCAGGAAGCCGCCTCCCTCCGAGCCTCCAGAAGGTTCCATCAGGCAGCACCGCGATGTCGGGTTCCTGACGCCCACAGCCAGCGCAAGCTCCCGGCAGTGGGTTCCAGCCCTCGTGGAGCTTGCGGGGTTGGTCACGTCCTGCTGGGAGCTGTGCGCGGATCGCCCCAGGGACCAGCTTGGTTAGGGCCGGAGGCTGAAGCGCACGGGGGCTCGGGCCATCACAGACACGTTTCTGAGCCCGCACAGACAGCCCGGCCGGTCTCAGAGGGTGGCGGCTCCGACACCCCTCGTGGAGCACCCACGGGCCCGCACACCCCGCCACCCTCTCCGCTTCTAGGCTGGCCTCTAAAGAGGCAGGAGGCCTTGAGGCCGCACCCACGTGCACGCCGCACGCCGGCGCCCATTTCGAGAAGTGCAACTCCGAGCACGCTCTGCTGCGGCGACACACATGGGCGTCTGCGAGGCGGCCAAGGCCCAGCCCCTCCAGAACCGCGGCGCGGAAAGCCCTTCTCTCGGTTTCCCCACTCGCACCTGCACCATCCCCTGGGGGGCTCGCGGCCAAGCAGCCTTCAGGGCAGAGGGCACTGAGGGGCCGACGCCAATTTGAAGGAGGGCCCCACGGACCCCAGGGTGCCCGCTAGACGAGCAAACACATTTGCTGGAGGAGAGAAAGGGGCTAACTTAAAAAAAAAAAAAGGTCAAGGGTCTCTCAAGGTAAAAACTCTCGTTTGATTCCTTTTTTGTGCTCGTAGCAAGCGCACATGCCCTTAGACGGCGCAGGCCGCTGGGAGGTGGTGACTACCTGGCCTCCAGCGCCCCACAAACTCTGCAAAGGGAGGCCCTGAGCGCTGCGCATCGCGGCGCCGTCCCTCCGCCTCCTCCCGCCGCGGACAGCAACCCCACCTCAGACAAAGGGTTCGTTTTGCCAGCTCCTTGCGGTGGGATTTCTAGCCAGCGGGAGTTCTTTCTGCAGCTAAATTACATCCTCTCAGCAAGGCTGGTTCCCCCTTCGCAGGAGGGGCTCATTTTAATTTCGGCTTTGGCCGGTGCATAGTGAGCTCCTTTTGCTTTTCACTGCAACAGAAATGAGGTTATTACATGTATCTACTGAGAAAGCAAGCTTCACGTTAAGTCTACAAATACTAGAGACCATATACACATGGAAAGCCACCCTGAGAACAGAGTATCTAGACAAGCTCCACACCGGGGGGCTGGGCGGGCAGGACCCCAGGTTCCTTCTGCACAGCATGAAGGGCAGAGGGCAGAGGGCAGCGGGGCCTCGGAGCGTCCGGCAGGTGTCCAAGGCCTCGGGATGGCGGACAGATCACACCAACAGGACCGGAGGTTCACTGTCCCATGGCCGGCACTAGGACGGAGCGCTGTCCTGACGTGGCTCCGTGGTCCTCACCAAGGTCAGCCCCAGGTCCTATTCCACAGGTGCTGTGGGAAGCACACTGCAGCTGTGACACCGGGGGCGGGCGGGGGGGAGTACGCGTCGACGTGGGACCCAGGCCTCACCAGATGCCTCCACAAGGCGTGGCCACCACGTCCAGGCACAGGTCCGTGCAGATTCGGCTGGCAGGGTCTGCCGGGGCTTCAGGGGACGACCGAGGGTGGGGGCAGCTGGGTGCGAGGTCGGGACGGGGTTCTTCGGGAGGGGGCAGCCGCAGCTCTGAACCAAGGGCCAGATGAACAGGTGGTGGCTTTGGACCCCACTGCTGCTCAGCCCTGTGGACAGCGTGACTCCTTGGCCGCGCTGAGGGGTGGGAGGCGGGTGGGAGGCAGGCGGGAGGCAGAATCCAGGGGCAGACACTGCAGCAACTTCTCAGGCACGGGTACGGGAGAGGGGCAGCAGCAGAGGAAACCGGACCTCTGGTCAGGGTCTGCACTGCCCCATGGAGGGGCGCACCCTGGTCAGCGGCCCCCCACACCCAGACAGGCCCAGGGGACCCCTGACTGGCTCAGAGGCCGGACCCATCACCCACAGCAGCGTGTGCAAGGTGTGCAACACTCCCAGACAAGGGCATCTTCATCGCACACGGCGGCAGCTTCTCTAGAGTGAGAGCCCATGAGCAGCCAGCACGAACAGGAAGCCGGGCTACGCGCAGCCCTGACGTGAAGGTCGGTCACGGCTGCTCTGAAGGAGACTCGGCGTGGGCGTCCACCAAACCCTCCAGGTCTCCATCAGGAGACAAGGCTGGGCCAAGCACCGGGAAGTGACACAGAGCCTTTCTCAGCACCTACAAACCACCAAGTGTGCAGACCGGCAGGGAGCGCGCACCCCAGGGGTGAGACTCAGGTTCCACCGCGGCCCCGGTGCCCGTCCTAACACCCCTGTCCACCCAGTGCAAGGGCTGGGGCCCCTGGATTCACCTCATGTGTCTACAATACGAAGATTACAACGATCCTTGAGCCTCCTGCTTTTTACAGAAGGGTTCGAGTCGTGCACTCGACACTGTGATGTTCAGGGGAACGTGGTGCCTTTGGCCTGAGCACTTTGCGGAGTGTGGGGGAGTAGGTGTCCACAGCGGTGAGCCTCCCCTCCAGGAGGGCAGGCGCCCAGCCAGCGTCCCACCTGCGCTCCCTGACGGAACAGAGCTCAACAGGGACGGGGACACACTTCTGGCACAGGGTGATGCTGGGCTGCATCTCTAGGAGGAAGCTCCTGGCTGGAAAGGACCCCGCTCTCCCTCCAATTCGTTCATTCATTCTGCTGTCCCTGGCTGAGCCCCCACGGCCCTATCTCTACCCACCTCCTGACATGGCTTGCTCTGAGGCCATGTCACCATCGCCCCCATGCCCCCCAATCCGGATCCACCAGGAACAGCCACTCTGCTCTTCTGCATCAGCCCCAGGCTCGGGCCTGACCTGCTTGCCCCGCTGCTGGGTCTCAGGGCCTCACGGAGATTATGGCTTCAGTAGGCGAGTGATCCGAGCCTGCGGGCCAGGCTGCAGCTGCAGCCCCAGCAAGTCCGTGCCTGGGCTGCACGCGGTGCTGGGGACACAGGAGGCTCCGTGCACATCCGTGCAGGAGGGCTCACTACCGCACTGAACATTAACAAAGGTTAATGCCATGAAACTACACAGCACCGAACAGAGCGCTTCCAGAATGCAATGACCCGCTGGGTTTAACCAGGGAGCTTCCCAGCGCTGACTTAGAAGTGTCACTGATGAAAATGGGGTACTGTTCTGATTAAAACAATTTCCTACTTAATTAAGACTTTCAATCCAGTAGTATGGACAAATGACATGCATTTACACGTTTAAAGATAAAATTTTACTGTTTCCCGTTAGAAGAACTCTTAGTAAGCCGCCCTCAGAGATCGCGGCCCAATGGCAGCGAGCCACGCAAATGACCACAGGTTACACGGGGAAGTTCAGCCTCCTTTGAGGAGGAGTTCTTTCTTTTGAAAGATTTATTTATTTCAGAGAGAGGGAGAAAGGAGCGAGCATATGCACACGAGTGGGAGGGCAGAGGGAGAGGGAGAATCCCAAGTGGATTCGGAGCTGAGCGCGGAGCCCAACGTGGAGGACCCTCAGGACCCTGAGATCACACCTGAGCCAAAATTGAGAGCCGGATGCTTCACCGACTGAGCCACCCTGGTACCCCCTGGGGAGGGGTTTCTTTTTTTTTTTTTTTTTTTTTTTAGGCAAAACAAAGAAATTTTTTTTATTCTTATGTTAATCCCCATACATTACATCATTAGTTTTAGGTGAAGTGTTCCATGATTCATTGTTTGTGCATAACACCCAGTGCTCCATGCAGAATGTGCCCTCCTCAATACCCACCACCAGGCTAACCCCTCCTCCCACCCCCCTCCCCTCCAGAACCCTGTTTGTTTTTCAGAGTCCATCGTCTCTCATGGTTCGTCTACCCCTCCGATTTCCCCTGCTTCATTCTTCCCCACCTGCTACCTTCTTCTTTTTTTTTCTTAACATATATTGCATTATTTGTTTCAGAGGTACAGATCTGAGATTCAACAGTCTTGCACAATTCACAGTGCTTACCAGAGCACATACCCTGGGGAGGGGTTTCTAACAGGGCTCTGCAGCCCGGGGGAACGCAGGTGGGGGTCCCCGACACGGGGCATCAGAACAAACCCAGGCAGGGATCGGGGAGGACAGAGGGGAGGCCTTTCCCTGAGGATATCTCCCTGTTCAAGTGGTGGACACATCACATCACAGTGCCCTTTCCTTTATGAAATCCAAGGTAGTATTAGATGATCCCTCTTATGGGGGTGACGACTGAGAGTCTCTGCCTCTGTTTCCTGGCTCGTGATTTTCCTAACGCAAAGCCTCCGGTTCCTAGTTTTTACTTCTGTCCAGATATAAAACCAAGATTACTGGGGCACATACTTCCATTCATCGAATCCTGACCAGCCAGGGGCTGCTGCCTACACGTCTTTCCTCTAAAAGCCCAAATGCATGACAGTCGTTGTGGCTTTCGTTCTCCACCCCTACCCTGCCAAGCCCCCAAATGCTGCACCCGGTGTGAGCCTGGACCGTGCCCTCCTACGAGAAAGCAGCTGCCCGCTGCCTCTTTGTTCCGACAGGTGCACAGCTACGAACCACCGGCCCAGAAACGGGTAGCTGGTCAACAGGACACAGATCCCAAGCCAAACGAGTGGCCAGCCGGCTGCTGAAAAAAACCGGGCTCTGACAAACGAGATGGGTTTTGGCAAGCAGGACAGGAGCTTCCTTTGTCTCTGCTGTAGTCCAGAACCCAAAGTAACCAGCCTGCTGCCACACCTGCTCGTTGAGGGGGAGGCCTCCTCCCCTGCTGCTCTGGCCACGCACCTCGTCTGCAGGAGCCGGGCTGCCAGAGCCAGGCGGCCGCAGGAGCACCCGGCAAGGCCTGCTTGCAAGGTGGACATAAGTAACTAATTCCCTCTGAAAGCACGTGGCCACACAGACATCGCTCCTGGTCCTCAAAGCACTGAACCTTCCAACACGGAGTCTTTAAACACACATGGTGTCATTCCAACTCTGCAGCTTTTAGGCGTTGTAGCATTTTTGTGAAACTAAATCACGGCTGCTCTGAAGTAAGGAGACCCCACACGGGCGTCCACTAAACCCTCCAGGTCTCCATCTGGAGAGACGGCTGGGTCCCTGTTTATTTGCTTTTCTCTGCCCAGCACTCACACGGGAAGCACCGGGAAATGACACAGAGCCTTTCTCAGCACCTACAAACCACCAAGTGTGCAGGCCGGCAGGGAGCGCGCACCCCAGGGGTGAGACTCGGGCTCCATCGTGGCCCCCGGTGCCGTGCACACAAGCTGGGAGGGACGAGTCCGCGCTCGGAGAGAGCCGGCTCCCACCCAAGCAGTCCTGACCACACAGCAGGCTTGCCACCCATTGGGGACGCTGCCGTGGAGAGCGAGCTCATTACGGCCGAGACATCAGGAACAGCCAAGATAATTAAAGATGTTTTTCTTTTCCTTCCTCCTCTCCTTAATGGTTTGTGAGGCACTTAGTCCAAAGATACCCCACAGCTGGCTGGGTGCCGAGGGCTCTCCCATGCAGCGATTACAGCAGGGTGTCTCAGGGAAACGCAGAGCTTCCACACTGAAGTCTGACTCCAACTCAGACGCTGCTGGAAACTTTCTTTTCAACTGTTAAACACCCCCCCCCCCAAAAAGTAAGAAGGGAAGGGGAAAGGAAGGAAAGAGAAGAAGAGGGGAGGAGAGAAGGGGAGGGGAGGGAAGGGGAGGGAAGGCAAACAGGAGAGGAAGGAGAGGAGGGAGGAGGGGGATGATGAAGGGGAGGAGGAGAGGAAAGCAGAGGAAGGAGGGGAAGTCAGGGGAAGGAAGAAAGGGGGAGGGGAGCAGGGAAGCTGGGGAGGGGGAGGGGCTGGAGAGCGGTCTGCGGCCTCCTCTGCACTGAGCATTACTGGACGGCGGGTGGGTGCCTACTGAGCACCTGGGCGAGCATGGGGAGCGAGTGCCCGAGCGCGGCCAGCGCAGCCCGTGTGGCCGAGGAACCGAACTCTATGCTGCATGAACTTCAAGCACCTAAATTTCAACAGGCGCAGGCGGCCAGGGGCCTGTGCGCGGCCGGTGGGGCAGCTCCGAGGGAGAGGGCGCTCCGCTCACAGCCGCCAGCTGCCCTGAAACACTCACCTCTACAAGGAGCTCGCAACAAGTTTTCTTTTTGTTTTCTACGTAAAGTAAAGAAATGGGATCTTCCTCTCCATCCAGAGCTCGTTCCTGTGCTTCCTGAGCCTGTGCTCCCCTCCCAGGGAGGAATGTCAAGGCCAGCTCCGTAAACACGTGGTGACCTCTTCCTGGCTCTGGCCTCTCCCCCTCACATCGTCCCTGCTCACCCCGCCGTGGTTATGCTGCCGAATCAGGCGGGATCAGCGCTTCAGAAGCCCTCGGAGTCCTGGCCTCCGTCTCAATAAACCAAACCCATCACAGTACACGGTCAGTGACGTGTAAGCAAACACGTGTGTGCACACACATATGTGACGTGTGCGGGTGCAGAGGGAGGATGGAGGGAAACGCCGCGGCATCGGTTTCATTTCCTGATGTCTGAAGAAACCAAGTACCAACTCTACATGACACAGAACACAAGTAATGAAACGAAATTCTTCCAGTAATATGTGGTCTTTTAATAGCAGATTTTTCTTCCCAGTGATAATTATGGATCATTGCCAAATAAAGCCAGAAGGCCGCAAAGCCTCCTAAACCAAGAAGCCCCGTCCCTCACCAGCTACTCTACAGGGCAGCCTGCTCCCGGCCAGGCCGATTCTCCCACGGTGCCGTTCTCGGGCTGTTTACCTCCTCCAACCTCACACTGTAAAGCACGGAGTCCACAGGAGCGGGGCAGACGGGAAGTGTCCTCGCCATCGGGATGCAGACCGTGGAGGACGGCCCGTCACTTCAGCCAGATCCACTTGTCACCCACGTCCGCGTTGTACCCGGGGCAGTACTTGCGGCCGGGCAGCTGTGGGAGGGAAGGCCATGGTCACAAGGGTTCACAAGGCACTCGAGGCCCCAGCTCGCTGCAGCAGGGGCTCAACGGCATGTCCTGCTGCGAGTGTGAGCGCCCCGCGGGAATAGAGCCCTGCTGGCCCACGTGCGCCCACAACATGCAGCTGCCTGGGGTGGCCTCTGGCCTGGGAGGCAGCACGTCTGTTCTCAGGCTTTGAGGGTCATGATTGGAAAAACCCACTCACACCTGCAGAGAGCGCTGCTCTCGGCAGTGTTCTGGCTGGAAGAGCAAACTGGGGAGAACTCAGGTGAGTTCACGACGGGGCCCTCCGCCCTCTCTGGGGCAGGTTATGGAAGCGGACAAAGGAGGGCGGTGGACACCAGGCCCCAGCTAAGTGGGAGCTCCCAGGGGCGGGGGGAGGAAGCGGACCGGACCCGGGAGGGCTGTCTGTCGGGGCGGCAATGGGACTGGGAGGACAGAGGTCTCCTGCCGGCCCTCCCATGGGGCCCAGAGACACCACGCCACGCGGCCACAGGCCCACTCCCACAGGCAAAGGCGTCTGTGGCAAGAGCCAGGGGCCGTGGGCTCTGGTGGCCACAGTGCGGGGCAGGCCTGCGACGGAGCTGCGCACGGCCAGGGAAACACTCGAGCACCCTGTTTTGCCAAGTTACATGAGTGGGAACAAAATATTGAATTTACTTCTTCATGTTTTCAAATCAATGTGGATAAACAGATTTGTACATACTACATACAAAAATCTTCCACATTTTGCCCTTAAGTACTAAAGTATTTAAAAAACCAAATCAGTCTCCCCTTCACCTACTCAGCAAGGCAGCCAAGCGCAGCCACGGCAAGGGGAGTCCGGGGCTCCGCACGCCACCGCCAACACCGGACGGAGCTCCGACGACTGGCCGGCTTGAGGCCCCGCACCCACGCCCTCTCTCCAGTGCCGTCACGCAGGTGTGCAGGGGGATTCTGTAGCCCGCAGCGGAGGTTGGGCTGCCGGGGGCTGGCGGGGGGCTGAGCCTGTGCATTTCAGAGCGGGGGCTCTGCTTTTCGGGCCCGGGAGACCCTGTTAATGGGGCCATCCACGTGCCAGGAGCATCCTGGGAATCCAAAAGGAAGACAAAAGACGAGACCCAGCTCCCCAGGACCCCAGAGTCTTGGGGAGAGACTGGCAAGGGGGCAGGCCTCACAGCCCCACGGCCACGGCAGCACCGCAGGAGCCCAGCGGGGGGCGTGTGCGTGCAGCTGCCCGCAGAGAGGGGGGCACTCGGGGGGGGGGCAGGCGCCCAGTTTGCTGTGCAGGCTACGGGACACGGCGAGTGTTAGGAAGATGTCAGTTTTTCCGCTCTCTGATCGCAACAAGCGCTTGGGCGTAAGATGGGTGCAGCTGCCGCAGCACGCCCGGGCGAGGGCCACAGGGACTAACACCGTGTCTGGCTTCCTCGGGCCCCGGGAAGCCCTGCGTACCAGAGGAGCAGGCGGAGGGCAGGTGGTGGCCCCAGGGAAGGTGAGCGCCCAGCCTGACCGCGGACACTGCGTGGAGAAGGTGAGGGGCAGTGGGAAAGCTGGGTCTGAGGCTGCAGAGGCAGGGCTGCGCTGAGGATCCATGGGTACGCCGCCAGCACCCAGCAGCCCGGACAGAGGGGACGCCACCCCAACTGATGAGGGTGCCCAGGGAAGAGCGCAGGGAAGATGCATGGAGACACTGACCTGTGGATGAAGAGGGTCTGGGCAGGGACGGGGCAGCTCGGGGAAGCCGAGACTACGACAACGACTAACAGCACGTGTCCGTGCACACAGAGTGGGGGTGACAGAGTCCCTGTGCCAAGGAGGGCAGACTGTGTCAGGCAGAACAATGCCCCAACCCCCAGATCCTGTGCCTACAAGACCTCACACGGCACAGGGGGCTTTGCGGAGCACATGGATTGTCCACAGGGGCCCAGGGTCGGCACAAGGGGCCCAAGAGAAGGTCAGACCAGAGGAGGAGATGGGGCCACGGAAGCAGAGGCCAGGTGATGGGGCCACGAACCACAGGGTGCAGGCACCTCCAGAAGCTGGAAGTGGGCAGGAAACAGACCCTCCCCTCAAGTGTCCACGAGGAACACAGCCCTGCCAACACCCTGATCTCCTACTCCCGACCTCCGGAGCCCTGAGACAACACAGGTAAGCAGCTGCCCAGGACACACACATGGATGCTCTGCCCTTCGTGATGGAGACGCTGGGGCACTTCTGTTCACACTAGGGGGCACGCTGATGGAGAGGCCCCGGCCGCGGGAGACAGTGGGCAACCCGCTGAGAACAGGGTAAGGAGGGAGGGCAGGCCGGAGCGCCCTGGGCTCGCGCCCCCCGCCCCCGCCCGGGGCCCCCATCCAGGAACACCCAGCGAACGGCCGCCACGGCACAGCAGCCCCAGCAGGAAAGAGCAGTGTGGCTTTGCAGCGTCCCCACAGTGGCCCACCAGAAAGGGACTCCTCTTCCTGAAGGACCACCCCCAGCACTGTGTGCAGGGAACAGAGCGCTGACCTGTCAGGGGAAGAGCTCAGGAAGGCTCTCAAACGTCACCCACGCCTGCGGCGAGCCGCTCGACGGCAGCAGTCCCCAGCCTCCATCAGCGGAGCCCCCGGGGCTCGGAGGTGCCCCAGAGCGCAGCCGAGAGGAAGGGCCAGCATGCGGCAGCAGCGGGGCTCTGCTCGCGTCTTGGCAGGGCGGATGTTAAGCCACCGAGCAACTGAAGGCAGGCAGACCAGCAGCAGCTGCGCACGACCCCACACACCTGCTCCCGGGACCGCTCGGGCCGGCGGTTCGCGGGCCTCTGATTTCCAGATCCTCAGGGTCCCTTTCCAGCACGTTTAAGCTAACAGGGACCCCAGGGAGGGTTTCCGTTTGGAACATTTCACACCGAGGGAAGGCAAAAATAAGCTTTTTCTTTTCCGTTACTTCCTATCCGCATCTGCTCATTTAAATAAACCTGCAAACCACCAAAACCCAGTTCACACCTGTCACGTGAGAGAACATGCCTGCGATATCCTGAGAAGAGAGTGTGTCGCCACCCTCCCACTCAGGAACCATCCCTCCCCGCACACCTGCCTGCAGGTGCACTGCTGGGGAAAAGGGCCGTCAGCCCGCCCCGTACCTCCTACTCTTCCTCCTTCCCTCCACCAGTTCCCCAGAAGGTGGATGCCGGCCGCCCACACAGACAAGGGCCACCCCCGGTGAGCGCGGCGCTAGCTGGGGGAGCTCTGTGGGACGGGGCTGCCAGGTGCCTCCAGGGCACGGGCCTCCAGCCTTGTGCAGGAGAAATAACCACCTAGTTTATTCAAGCCACAAATATTCTAGCTTGTGTTTTTTGGTTCTCCCAGCTGAACTTACTTCTAATCTTAATTTTTTCCTTCTTGCACAGGAAAATATTTCAGAAGAAATTCTGACTAGTGGAAGGCCCCCTCTTCACTACCTACAGGTTTTCATTCAAAAGCTCTGTGAAGATATTACATCAACGGTTACTTATGAAGTGTTTAGAGGAGAAGCAGGGGAGTGGGGGAGGGGGAGGATGGGGAGGAAGGAGGAGGAGGGGTGGGGAAGAGGGGGAAGGAGAAAGGGGGGGGAAGGAAGGGGGAGGAGCAGGAGGAGGGAGGACAGGGACGGGAAGAAGGAGGAGGAGGAGGGGTGCACACACTGAAGTGGCCTGGGCGTGGCTGCAGGCACACAGGGAAGGGAGGAAGGAGGACGACCAAGGCCATCCAGCTCCCTGTCCGAAGTCCCACATGGCACACAGCACCCGAGGACAAC
Organism: Mirounga leonina; assembly: GCF_011800145.1. Classification (NCBI taxonomy): domain Eukaryota; kingdom Metazoa; phylum Chordata; class Mammalia; order Carnivora; family Phocidae; genus Mirounga; species Mirounga leonina. Next base: position 1,371,035 of record NW_023270377.1, on the reverse strand, counting down.
GGCGCCAGACATCTGACTTGGCGGCACCGTGCCCAGTCTAATACTTTCAGGAGGCTGTCTCCCCACCTTCCCCATTTTCCATTAAAAGTCGAAGAGTGAGTTTACCAAAGAGAAAAACTGCAAACCGCAAAGATGCATATTCAAAGCTCTCGTCCAGGGGGTGGCCAAGCTGCCCTGTGCCCAAAATGGTGGTGAGCTGGCCCACCTGGGGCTCTTCGTGCTGAGTGGGCCCCACGCCCCATGAGCCCAGCAGTCTGCGCCAGGGGGCCGCCCAGAGAGGCCACTGCTCTCCTGGAGGGGCATGAGGTTGGGCTTCCCCCCGGGCTCCCCCTGCGCGGCCCCCCTGATGGTTGTGGGGGAGGCATGCAGCCCCGCAGCCCAGAGACCGGGAGCCTGGATGCACAGCAGCTTGCTCCCCAGGGTCAAGTCTCCTCCTGCTGGCACAGGACAGACGAAAAGAGTCAGGGCACCACAGTGTTTGCAAAAGCATTCCCAATTTCCCCAGATTATTTAATTGTGCAAAATCTGTGTGTCAAAGGTCATGCCTAATTTCAACTAACATTTACAACTGTGGAAACTGTGATATCCCTGACCCTCCTGGTAAGTAGCACGCGACAGCTTCCTGGGCACGCCCCAGCCATGCACGCACACGCACGCACACACACACACACTGCTGGCCCGCCACCCCTAGGAGGGTACATGCAGAAGGAACTTCTCGCAGGGCTGCCTCGCAGGGGCCAGGGGCTGGGGGACAAGGAAGGTCAGTTAGTGCTAATTGCATGCTCTTCAGACGTTTGGTATTTTCTAGCACACGGAGTTCTTTCTTTCTTTCTTTTTTTCCACAAAAGAAAGGCTGAGTAGCTTGTCCAGGTCAACAGCTAGAATGTCCATGGAGCTGGACTGCAAACCCATGTCCTCCGGCTCTGAGTCCGCCCCGACCCTCTAGGCCACCAGCCCCTCTGGCCCATGCACGCACCTGTGGGCCCATCACCACCCAAGTGGCCAACCCCTGCTCTGAGCGCTCCTGATGAGAAATAACCCTTCGATGTGCCCCTCCAGATTTATGTGCTTAAGGTGAACTTGTAGAACTGGAACTGCTTACTTAAGGAGAAAATAAACAACAGATGCTGACACAGCAATCAGAATGGGTTTTAATTTAATATGCACAAGACCCTGGTCCAGATGATGACGCTCCGCTCACACTGTGTGGGTGAGTCAGGGCTCCCACATTCCCTTGTTATTTACTGCCTAGTGCAGGGTCGGCAAACTACGGCCCGCAGACCAAATCCGGCTGACGACTGTTCTGTACAAACAAGTTCGCCAGGGCTCGTCCCGCCGCTTGCTTGCACTCCGCCCGGGCAGAACTGCGTCCTTGTGACGGAGGGGGCGGGGCCTGCAAAGCTCAGCTATTTATTCTCTGGCTCGTCTTAAAAAACCATGCTGTCCGCTGCCCTAAGAGAAAGTGACCACGGCGACGAGGGGACCAGGGGACAAGTGAGCCAGGCAGCTCCAGGGGAGGCTTCAGAGGCGGCAGAAACAGGTACCTTTTGTATGCAAAGGTGGTACAAGCCGGGCTGGGATCTGTGCTGTGAGGAGGTGACACTCGAGGCTGCTCCCAGCCTCTTCGCTCTCGCACACAGCGGGGACGCTCCACAGAGCTTCCCATGCCGGGGGCTTGGACAGACCCAGCTGAGAGTACATTACACACATTCACTCATTCTCCTGGGCAAAAACTCTGAGTTCCTCTACCCATGAAGCCCACCGTGTCCTAGTGGTCTTGAGGGGCACGGATAAATCCCATTTTCTCTAACCTCATGAAATACAGAGTATGTAAAGCTAGTCAGAAAGCGGAGGCGCTGGAGGAGGGAGAAACCGGGCCTGACCCACAGGACCAGAGGCTTCAGGTACAGACAGGACGTGGTCAGCGGAGAGGAGGAAACGGCTTAGAGGGCAGGCCGGGCAGTGAGGGCGACAAGACAGTGCAGAGCACGGCCTGCAGGAGCAGCCGCACTGACCGCAGCCCACCTGGACCCCAGCAGCCCTGGCTGCAGCTCTGCTGCTGGGGACGGGCCACGTGAGGGCCACCCGACCAACCCACGCCACGTACCGGCCACAGCTTCCCCGACCACGGACACTGGACAAACAGGTCAGGCTAGCTAGCATCCGTGGGCGGAGAGCTAGAGGGCCGTGGGCAGAAAAGGAGGCCTGTCAAACTGACGGGGACGCACCTGGTCTGTGGCTGCACACGACCCTGCACGTGTCGGGTGATGTCACGGAGGCGGGCAGAGGACCCTAGAGGAAAGAGCATTCCTGGGGGCTGCTGAGTGCTCCCCTAGGGCTGAGGGACTGAGCTCCCAGCAGCCAGGGCTCACCGCACACCCGGGTACCAGGCTAACCCTTCCCTACAAGTCAGGCTGCCCAAGACTCACCAGAAAGCTAAGATACCAGGCGCCAAAGGCTTAAGCTGATTTCCATGTATCTTAGCTGCCTGCCAGAGTACACACTCTAATGCTCCTCAAAGGAACGAAACAAGATCAAGTACACAAAAACAGAGACCTCACAATGGACAGCGACCACTGTAAAGTCTCCAGCCCTGGAAAGAGAAAAATGTAACCCGTATCCAGGGGAGAAGAGATCAAGCCGACTCGGAGGTAACGAAGATGATGAATTAGAAAATAAGACCGCTGAGACAGCTATTATAAAAAGATTCAGTATGCTCAGGGAATTAAGTGAAAAGTGAAACTAATAAGAAAACCAGAGGGCGCCTGGGTGGCTCAGTCGGTTGGGCGACTGCCTTCGGCTCGGGTCGTGATCCTGGAGTCCCAGGATCAAGTCCCGCATCGGGCTCCCTGCTCGGCAGGGGGTCTGCTTCTCCCTCTGACCCTCCCCCTTCTCATGCTCTCTCTCATTCTCTCTCTCAAATAAATAAATAAAATCTTTAAAAAAAAAAAAAAGAAAGAAAAGAAAACCAGAAAACATAAAAAGAAACAAAACTTCTAAAGTTAAAAACAAAAAACAAAAAACAAGACTTCTGAAATAAAATGCCACCGGATGGGTGTGGCAGCCACAGCAGTATGCAGCTGACCTGCCCAGAGCACCTGCTCTGCCCGTGTCCACCCCCGGGCACGCTGGGCCACGCCCCACGGAAGGCACCCGCCTGCAGGACACGGGACCCCGCTGGCCCGGGGCCACCCCACCAGCCTGGCCACATCCACCTGCACCGCTGCTATGCCATGCTGCCTCCCTCCCTCTCCTGTCCCAGACGTCACACGGCGCCGAGGACTACGGGCTCCCCTGCACCTCACATCTCTCCCCTTGACCCTTCACAGGTGTTTCCCCAAAGTCTCCTCAACATCTGACCCTATCTCAGCTGCCTTTCTTGGAGGACCCAAACACAATGGAACTAATAGCACATTATATAAACACGAGAAAACATCTGTGAACTTGAAGACAGGACAACAGAAACTATTCAAGAGAAAAGAGAAAGACGACGAAAAGGCCAAAAACAAACGGATGGAGTCTCAGTGACCTGTGGCTCATGAACTATCAAGAGTCCCCAGAAGGGAAAAAGAAACAACACCTGGAGAAATCATGACTAAACATGTTACAAACAATATGGAAATGATGGACTGCTCACACCGGAGACGCTCCGTGAACCCCAAGCAGGAGAAGCACAAAGAAAACCACCCGGAAGCATGTGGTCACCAGGTGGCGGGGAAGTAGTGATAAAGAGATGGAGAGAGAGTCTCAAAAGCAGCCAGAGAGAACAGGTCCCTCCGGCACAAGGATGGCACACAGCAGGACTTCACGCTTGTCCACAGAAGCCGTGCGGCCAGGGGTCCGGGGGGTCTCAGGGTGTCGGAGGAAATGAGCGGCCAACTCAGAAGTCTACACTGGGTAACGCCATCTCCGAAAACCAACCGAAGTACGGGTATCTTCGTCGAGCAAGAGCTAACGATGCGTTGCCGGCAGACCCAGGCGGTGGGAGCAGCTACCACAGGGGGTGACTCGGGCCCCCCGAGAGCCGCCACACGGAGGCCTGGGCCTGCACAGACAGCGCACCACACAGCACAGCTATGAGCCAGGGCGAAAGGTCACAAAAACACCTTAGCTCGTTTTAAAGGTAACTGACCGTGGCACAGGCCAGGGGAGCTGGACAGAAGTCAGCCTGCCGTGCGTGGGCTGGCGGGATGTGGCTGGCTGCGCGTGAGCAGACCCTGGCGAGGGACAGGCACGCGCTGTCAGCCCAGACCAGTCGTGAACGGTGAAACCAAAAGGTGCAGTTAATGAGTCAGCAGCAGAAATAAAACAGAAGAAGATGATCAATTAAGCCAAAAGAAGCCAGGAAAAGAGAAAAGATGTAAATCTGAACCTCACTTGCTACAGGGTTGAAGTGTGAGGTGAGAAACAGCAGGTCCCCCACTCGAGGAGCCCTCGCCCCTACCCAGGGAAGCCCCGCTCCCAGGGCCAGAGGGCAGGGGCAAAGGCCGCCGAGCCACTCGCTCCCGCACGGCCCCCTCGGGCCAGTGCTCTGGGTCTTGCCGAGACGGCCGCCGGCTCTCGCAGCCCCGCTCACTAGCCAGCTCCGTCCTCTGCGGAGACGTGCGGCAAAAACCGCCGCCTGGTCAGAAATCACGCCGGGGAAGAGCGTCCGGGGAGTCCTAGGACAGGCGGCAGGATGCCCTCAGGAAACAGCCCTCAGGGGGCAGCCAGCCCCTGCGCTGGCACAGACCCCCCCCATTGGCTGAGCAGCGGGTTCTCAAGCTTCCCCAGGCAGTCCTCCCTGAGCGAGCAGGTGACCGGCTATTCCAGCCTCTGCCTCGTCTTCGCCCCTTGCTCTTCTGGGGACGCTTCCCATGGCCAGTTCTTCCTGCCCAGCTCCTGCCGCTTCCTCCAGGAGCCCCCTGACGCTGACAGGGTGACTGTCCTCTCTTCCCTCGTCTCTCCTCTCGGTGCCCAGTGCAGTCACTTGCCTGCTTGTCAGTGAGAGCGGGCAGTCACCTAATCCCACCACCAGCCCCGCCTCACACGCGCAGGCGCCACGAGGGGCAGGCGGGTGCTGTCTCCCCTTGCAAAGATGTCAAGTGACCTGCCCGTGCCACCTAGCTGCAGGCGGCAGGCTGGACCCTCAAGTCTCAAGCCCAGGAATATCTTCCACAACACCGTACACAGAGTGAATGAAACCGCAATACCTAGTGTGCGATACCTTTGGAAAATGACGTAAAAGCTTTGTCCGTCTCACCCGCACGCTGCCTTCCTTTTTTCCTGAATTCCATTCCTTCCCCCCAATGTTCCATTTGCCCCCCAGTCCGTCCGTCTGGAGCTCTGCTCTCCAGTTTCTAGCTGTGAGGCGCCTGGCGTGTTCAGGGCCCGGCCCCCACTCCACGCTGGCCTGGGGGGGGTGGGCCCTCAGGGTCTCCCACCCCATTTCAGGTTGACTGCAAAGTCCCGCTGGAGAACTTCTGGCTCCAGGCAGGTGTGTCAGGGCTGCTCACGGGAGCTCACCGTTCCTTAGCCGAGCTCTCCTGGAGAACTAAAATAGATGTGTTAATTCCAGCACCAAGTCCTTTGTTATGGGACTGTAAAAAGGTGAGTTTTTTAAAAAGGATCAAATGAAGCCCTTCCTGTTTTGGATCGGTTTCACCCCACTGGGAGTAGGAAGTGGGCTATATCAGGTACAACAGACTCTGCTCTCTCCAGATGCTCTGAGGAGCGCAAATGGCTAAGAAAGTCTGGAGTGACTTGGGGATTCCAACTTCCAACTTCTGTTAGCCATTATTGCATATAAATGATAATGAGCTCTAAGAATTTTTCATTAATTTTAAAGAACATTATAGAAATTTTTTAGTAAAGTCACTTCTATGATATACAATTTCCCCAATTTTCCATTATTGCTAAGCATAAATCAAGTCTAAAAACTCTGAAATCAACCCCCCAATCTTGTCTTATCAAAGACAGTTTTCAAAAGCCCTCTTTTTAAGAATAAGTGTCTTCTATTTTTAGCACAAACACCATGGTCTGTTACAAATACATCCATATTTAGCTGCCAAATCCATTGCCATACGAATCACAGTATCGTACACATTTTAAATGACTCATATTAGCTGTGAGTGGAAAAGCTAACTCAAGCCCTTGTTTAAATACCTGAACAGTACTCTTTCTAGAAATTCTCAAACAGAAGAACTGAGGGCACACACCGCAAAACGTGGGCACCCGTGGTTTGTCAGGTCGTTTGCGAGGACGTCACCCTGTGACTTGGCACGAGCAGAGCCCCAGACAGCACGTGATAATCTGCAGCCACACTCGGCCCAGGGCACCCGGTGAGAAGTCCGTGTCTCACACTGACTTTCCTGCCCAGGGGACGCAGGTTGTCTTCCACACGCAGGAAGCTAAACAACAGGGAGCGCGGACCGACGAGTCTCAGTCCCGCGCGCCACGAAGAGCTGCAGAAGCAGCGCACACGAGCGTGTCCTCCGGCCCCGCGAGTGAAGGGCAACTGCAGACGCCACACACGTCCCCTCACACTCGACTGAACGACTTCTAAACGGACAGTCCATAATTTAACACAAAAAGCAGGTACCAAATTAAGTCCTGAGGCCTGAACGTCAAGGGGAATCTAGGAAGCTTTCTCCGTCAGCAGGTTGAGGTCAACTGGCCCCGAGGCGTCCCGTCCACTGCAAGTCTGTCTTTATCCAAGCGAACCCCCCAGAGGCAAGAGCACACGGCGTTAACATATTCTAGCTACGAAGCATCGCTATTCTAGACAACGCTAACTTGGTGCTGAGACAAAAACAACTTGAGACAGTAAAGAAATAAGAATAGCAGGAGAGAAAGCGAAGATGCTGCTGTCCTGGCAACTGTCTCGGACACAATCGGATTTGTGGAGGGAGCTCAGTATCTTAACAGCATCTGGCCTCCCTAAATTGAAGACACCGAATCGCTAAAGCAGAAACCAATTCACGGGACTGCACAGAAATAAAAAGTGACCCAATACAGTGTTTGAAAAATGACTTAAAAAATTAGCAGGCTGCTCTGCAACATGAGCGTTCACGGGAGTGTTCACGGGTCCATTCCAATGACAGAAAGGGGGCCGAGTGAATGGGAAACGCATGGGTAAATATTCTGAGAGTCCAGACACTCGTGTCCCTCTGCAAACGTCCCTTCGGGAGAAACCTAAGACTGCCCATGCAGTCACATGGAGTATGATGGGCACATGAAAGCCACCCTGACTCCGGCCAGAGCAGCGAGAGAGCGGAACAGACACCCAGGTCACAGGATCAACAACACAAAACCAAAATTTACAAATCCTACTCATATGGAATCTTAGATCCTTTCTGTCCTGAAAAGGCCTGTCTTCACTCGTCTGCACCCCTAGGTCACCAACACAGCTAAGCAGGAAATGCTCACCCCCCACGCTGTCACGCACGGACCCCGAACCCAGGCGTGCACGGCGCCCGCCCCAGCAACCCCTCTGCTGCTCTGCACAAGGGGCTGCAACGGGCTGGAGCCGGTATGTGCCCTCCAGGGAACGTTCTGGCCTCCAGCTCAGACAGCCTCTCTGCGCCTGGCGGCTCACTCACACTTGGGAAGAACAACCCGGCCTTCCTGTGGCAGCAGCTTGAGGCCCATACGCCAACACTCGAAATTAGCTGTCCTTGTGCACAGCTGCCCCGTCAGCCCTGCCTCTCTACTCTCACCCCTGCCCCAGGTCCCCTTGTCCTATGCACCCCACCTCCATCCTAGCCAGCCCTCCAGAGGTCCTCTCCTCCTTACTGCCAACCAGCACGAGGGCATCAAGGCCCTCCAAGAATGTAGCCCATGCTGCGTCCCTGCTACTTGCCAACAGAAAGCCCTCACCGGCCAGGACAACGTCTTCCGAACCATCACCCCAAACTTCTGTCCTCCACATCTTCCCTCGTTAGGGTGCTACCCTGAGCTAACTAACCTCTGAGCCCCACTGTTTCACCTCAGAGGATTTCTTGTAATCAATGACTAATCCCAAATAAAGCCCACAGATCATCATAAATTTAGGACTGATAAAAGTCCTTTCTACGTCTTCTTTTCTTTCACATAATACGTGACTCGGTACCCCCAAACCAGCCACCCTGCCTCTAGCCTTCACAAATGTTGCTCCTTCTCCCCCAAAACGGGGGGAGGCCCCTCTTCTACTTGGCAAACCATCATCTTGTGAATCTCGAGATTCTTGGCATCTGACACTTGAATCCCTACCATGAATTTGGGAACTACACCATGTGCTGTGCTCACGTGTGTGTGGTTCCCACTGGTGGGCGAGCCCACAGGGCACAGGAACCGGGTCTGCCCCTGAGTCCTCCGCACAGTATCTGCGCTGGGCGTGCAGTGAAGGGGCACCAGATGGACACTGGCACAGGAGAGTTCCCAGCGACAGGCTGCTCTGCAGTGAGCGGCGGCCCCGCCACACCCCGGCTGCACAAACTCCATCCTCGGTGCTCAGCGGGAACCTGGGTGCCTGACTCCAGGCCGTCAGAGCAGGAAGGAAACACAGAGCTGAGCCCCCAGTCCATCAGCTCCCGAGACACGGGCCACTTTTAGGGGTGTAAGACTGCTGTGCCCAAGGACAAATGGCACCTCAGATTCTATGAGGACAAGCAAAAGTCAAAATCATGAAACCCCAAGAAGCAAAATGAACCCTGTGACCTGGACACCGCCCAGACGCAGGCCCCGGTGCCACAGAGTCTGCCCAGCCATGGGAGGAAGTGGGAATGTTCACCCCAAGGGTCTCCCTCAGCTGAGGGAGGCTTAGGTTGGGGGACCCAAGTCAGGCAGCCGGACACAGCTGGCCACCACGGGCCTGCTTTCCTTCAAGCTGACCCTCCGAACACACTGAGGCAGGCCAGCTACGGGGCAGGGGTCCAGAGTCCACGGGGGTCGCCTCCACGGCCACTGTGTGGGAGGGTGAGCACTGCCCTCCCGTCGTCCCCACTGACTGGCTTCCAAGAGAAGCCACACAGGCGACAGGATCCACAGGGACACACACCACCGCGCAAATGTGACACCAAGAACGTTCCGTAGCCGCAGATTGTTACCTGTAACAGCTCGTCACGGCATCTTCTGGGAAACTATCCCGAGACTCATCAGCTATCACATCACATGTGGACACCACACTAAACACGCATGCAAATGTAACTGCGGGAAGTCAAAGAGCCACAATCTACCCTCTACACCTGCGGCTGGAAGGAGCGCCAGGGAGGTTCACTCAGGGACAAGAGGCTGTGGAACCAGCAGCCACGTTCAGGCTGGTGTGAGCGCCGGGTGCTGGCCTGAGCTTGCGGGGCCCCACGCTCCCCCGCCGGCAGCTTCTCTCCAGCGGGGCGTGTCTCTGACGCAACAAGTGCCTGCTCCACCCTGGTCTCATGGAGTGGGGCTCCGTTCCCCTCTTGGTGGCTCCTCCCGCAGGAGCGGGCCGGCCCTGTGGGAGCACTGTGGGACTCCTCCGGGGGGGGCCCCACCCGCCTGGTGCGCCCGGATCCGTTCCGGGTCCCCGCAACCTCTGGCCCTCCTGCACCTTCTCCCTCGCTTCCTACGGGCTCTCGTCCTATAAACAGGCTGAGAACGTCTCAGCCTTTCAAAATAAAACAACGGCCCAACCAAATATGGGAAAGCCTACTTCCACCACTCTATCCCAACTCTCCCCTCAAGGTCCAGCAGCCTGCACCGCCCTGACCTGCCCACGGCACGTGAACAGGAGCCGGGCTGGCGGCCACAGGGACCGGGGGCGGCAGGGCCTGCGGCTCTAGGAGCTCCTCTGCTTCGCCTGCTTCACCCACCCCTCCGTCCCCCTCCTGCGGCAGCTCTGGCACAGTGTGCAGGAGGAAGGCCTGCCACCCACCGGCCCACCGGCCCAGGCCCCAGGCTGGCACACTGAGGCAGAGGAGGAAGGGGCAGCTGCTCTGGTGGCCCTGGCACTTCTGCTCCCCGCCAAGCCCCCCGCGTCAAATGGGTCAGCAGTCGGTTCAAACAGCTATGCCGACGGCACTTGTCACTGTCACTGCAGAATCTAATTAAATGTCATGAAAGCGGCAGAGTCTTTCTCTGACAAGGAGGCTGAAATAAAGCATGGGGGCAGGTGTAAAAGGCTGGCGGGGGGGGCGCCCTGTGTTCCCAGAGGTCCTCATGCTCTATAAGCCTGGGACGGCCACTGCGGGGAGTGCCACTGACAACCAGGACGTGGCCGACACGCGGGTTAGACCCAAGCGCCACTCCAGCGTGCAGACAGGGCGGACAGGCGTCTGGGGCGTCAGGGTGTCCCCTGGAAAGTTCTCTAGTGAGCCACCCTTTCTGGGTTCATCCAGTTCATCAGTGAATTCAGTGAACATAGGGTCAATAACAGGTGTCCATGATTAAGTGCCTGAGGCCCCACGATGAAAGCCACCGTCCGAACAAGCAGCATCTGCTCTTACAAACCCCCGTGATCCGTCAGCCCCGCTTGCACCTCACGCCCTGTCCACTTTAGAGTACAGCTTCTAGTGTGTCTACACTTGCTCCCAGCCCTGTAACCCACCACAGGTCTAGAAGGAAAGCAGTGAGACAAACAGCACACGCAGCGCCGGCCGAGGCACCGTCCCCACCCCTGCAGCCGCATCCCTCCCTCGAGCACCCTCCTGTTGGAACCCTCCGCAATTGCTATTTAGCTGTAAACCTGAACATAAGAACAGATCTGACTCCCAGGAAAAGGCAACACTGGCACCATATACAGGGGCTCTTGGGTAAGGGAACGCAGCTTGCCCCGGGGGGTCAGAGCCACGTTCCCTACCCCCCCGCCTCTCACGCAGACTCCCCAAACACCCCCCCATTTCTCTGCCCCCACCCTCAGAACCCAACCTGGCAAGCAGAGCAATCCTTCCCGCACATAATTCAGATGCTCTCTCTCTCAAAACAGCGCACTGGCTTGCAGTCTCATGAAAACGTCAACCCAGGCTTCACGGCACTCCCTACAGCCCCCTCTCATCATGTCCTGCTAGGTTCCGAGCTCACCTCCAGCCCTGCCTGCCGCCCCATCCCCTCATTTCACCACGGTGGGCTCTTCTATTCCTAGACTGCCTCCACCTCCGAAGCCCTGCCTGCAGGTGCGGCTGGGTCACCCCTCTGCAGCACACCTCCCACCTGCAGCACTTCGATGCCCCGCTGTGTATTAGTTTATCGCCTGTCCCTCCTTCCCTAACCAGGATGCAAGCTCCTTGACAGCAAGACTGTTGTAGTCCCTGATGTGGCCCCAATACTGAGAACAGTGCCTGGAACAACAAATACTTGCCGAGGGACAGGGAGTAAACGTAAAATGGGGAGGTGACAGTACTGGGGGGTGGAGGCAGTGTTAGGCTTAGCAGCAAGTGTCAGGGGTAGACTGTCACTCCTAGAAATATCTTAGTTCCCACACGACGTCTGACTATGTCTCCTGGACAGGACTCTCCGATGCTAACAGGAGACAGTTTTTCATCAGCCACATTTCCTTTCTTGCCTTCAGGTTCGGGGACTTAATGAATTCTCTATCCTGCGGGTTCACTGAGCAAACACCTATTGAGCCTGGAGAGACATAGAGCTTCCAGCTCAGATCCTCTCTAACATGGATACAGGCAGAACCAGCACCCGAACCGGCTTTCAGAGAGGCTTTCCCTTCCCAGCAAAATAACAGCCCCAAAGCCCTGAGAAAGCCCTTGATATAAAACCTCTAGAAATGCTTTTAAATGCATTGCTGAGCTCTGCAAGAAATCACAAGGGGCTAGAAATGAAGAGCAGGCTGAAAACCAGAGTGGCGAGCTGAAGCCTCCGTGGCCCTGGGGACGTGGGAAGAGCTGCCGGGAGACGGAAGGCAAAGCCGCTGGTCCGTGCGTCGGTCCGTGCAAGGTGGGGCATGGGGAGGGGCTTCCTTACCGAAGCACAGCTCCTGGAGGGCAGCACCCTCCGTGGAAGGCAGAAGGGAAGGGAGCCCCCACACTGCAAGGAGACCTCAGCTGCCACCTGGGGAATCCGTGGCCACGGTCTGTCCTCGCACGGGGGTGGGGGTTCCAGTCTCACCACCTCGGGGGCCTGGAGCCCCTGCAGGTCAGGAGTCTCGGGGCTGGCAGTAGCAAACTGTCCTCACGGGAGCGAGGAGGCCAGAGCTACTGAACAGCGTCAGATGCCCGGGTGAATGAAATGTCAGGGGCATACGCACACCAAAAGAGCATCATTGTTTCTCCCAATTCAAACTTAACTGGGCATCCTGTATTTAGGAGGGACTCTCACTAGGTGCCCACCAAGAGAGGCCCACGAAGCAAGAACTTAGTGTCCAGAGTCTCTAAAACACAGAAGGGATTAAGCCCTCACAGGTTAGAATTAGAGGAAACGATAAATGACGAAGTCTGAAGGTCCTCCAAACCTGGTATTACCAGATGCAGAACAGAAGGAACTATACTTGAAATGCTTAAAGAAAAAGAAGCCGTTGAAAAATATAAGAAATAATATCCCATCCACAAGATTCAGAAAGTGCTGGTGTAAGTAAAAAGGAAATTTAAACCCTGACCCAAAACAGCAAAGACAGAAAGAGCAGAAACATCCTAAAAGAGAAAGGGAGACTGTAACACTTAATTAAAAACAAAAGGTCAGCACACTGCTCCTGCTTCCAAGAATCAGAAGTGCTCTCCAATAATTCTTAACCACAAGTACCAGCAAGTTCACGGTCTACTATAAAATATGCATAATACATAATGGATGTATTACAACGTGCAGAGCACCACGCCCCCGTTTCCTAAGTGTCTATACAAGCACACTGAAAATACATTTTAAGTTCCTCATGAAATTATGAGATGTGACTTCAGTAATTTTATTACCTTTATTACATGAGTCAGGTTTACAGAAACTTCTCATGCTGTTGGTGTTTAACTAAAACACATTTTCAACATTAAAAATATTTTTTTTCCTAGAAAACGAGAAACAGCCTAGCAGGACAGTCATCTTCTGAGGGTCCATGCCATAAAGGCGCCCACCGACCCACTTGTTCCAGGAAGTAAGTAGCCACAGAATGCCCTCCGCTCCGACACCAAACAATTCCTCCTCTTGAAAGAAACAAGTCTTTGAAACATCCCCACACTGCTCACTTGTCTTCCAGCAGGAAACCAAGCAGCGTGTCAGGTGTCTCGGAGGCCGACCAGCCGTACCTGCTGCTCCCTCGAGCATTTCTAGATGGGAGCTCTGCAGCCTGGCCAGGGACCCCTTTTCTGGGAGCCACGGATCTCCCCAGCCCCGCAGCAGCTGCGTGTGAGATCAGCACAAGGGCTTCATCGCTCATCCCTACACCACCTGCATGGCCGCAGCCGGGGGGTCAAGGCCAACACCAGCGGTGACGTGGTGTGTGTGCGGTCCGTGATGTGATGGGAACGGGACTTCACCTCTCCAAAAACACAAAGGGGCTAACCCTGAAAAAATCGTCAGACAAACCCCACCGGAGGGACAGTCTATAAAATACCTGACTGTCCTTTAAAACTGTCATAAAGACTAAACACAAGGAAATGTGACAGTCACAGCCAAACAGAGCTTTTGGAGACATGACAACTCAGTCCTGTGGTCCCTGGATGGGGTCCTGAAACAGAAACAGGGCATCAGGGAGACACAGGGCATCAAATGTGGTGTGGACTCCAGTGAACAGTACTGGACAGACGCTGGTCCGTCCCCTGCCACAATACACCACTCACCTAAGACGTCATCATGGGAAACGGGGTGTGAACTCTCCAGCAGCTTCACAACTTCCCTGCAAATCTAACACTGTTCTAAAAGTGCTTCTTTAAAATGCTTAAACATTTCTAAAATTCTTTTAATGCTTAGAAATTTTTAAAGATTAATTAAAAATTTCAGCATTTCTAAGCATTTAACTAAAATTATAAGTCCAATAGAATAGATTCTCTTAATACTCACAAATTAAAAATAAGACACTAACACATGGAACACAATAACGATGGAAAACTGCCGAATCCCCCAGCATGTCTGTGGTTAAAATGGCTGACATACTCAGCTCCTGGGGGACCGATGCAGACGACGCGCCCCTCCTGAGCCACGAGGAGAGACGGGCACCGTGTGGAAAGCACCTGTGTGCAAAGGCACCAAGGCAGGGAGGTCCCAGGCCCCAGGGAGGAAAGCTGAGGAGGCGGGCTGCCTGGTCCCTGCAGGGACCCCCTCCCCAGGACCCACCCACTCCTGCAGGGATAACTGGGAGCCCGAAGACCCCCAGCGGAAGGGCCGGTGGAGACAGAAGGGCAGGTCAGGACCCACCCCAGGGCGGGGCCCCACTGAGCTTGCCCTCCTCAGGAAGGGCAAAGGGCAAGCAGAGCGGACCTCACAAACCTATGCTGGGCATCAGGTGGCTTGGTCTGGGGATGGACTCCAGCAACCTGCCCAAAGTTCAGTGCCTGCCAGGAGATAGCACCTGCGTCTTCCCAAGGTAAGAGAACGTCATCCAGAGTGTCCAGCCATCTTCACGATGACTGGCACTTAAAGGAAAGAAAAACAAGGCACACGGAAAAACAGGCCGGAATGACCAACCATGAAAGGACCAGGAGAGAGCCAGGCAATTTAAACGGATCGAAAAGAGGTCCAGACAGTGCGGTTACCAGATAGCTTTGTGATGAATGTGCTCAAGTAATCAGGGGACAAAATAATTTCAGCAGATAACTCGACATAATAAAAAATGGAAATTCTAGACTCAAACAGGGCTAGGATTACAATTAAACATGGAAATAAAGAAAGGCGGGTCTAGGAGCAGATGAGAAAGAGCTGGGAAGACTAGCACCTTGGAAGCCCCATGAGAAGAACATGCCCGGCTGAAGCTCTCGGAGAAACGGGATGGAAACCACACGGAAGAGCACCTGCTCACAGAACGCGTGCAAAGGTCCACAGGGCTGACTGGGGCCCCAGAAGGGGAGCCCTCGGAGAGGAGTGCGGGCCACACGGAAGAGGTCCTAGCAAGTCTTTGAAAACTGAGAAAAACATCAGCCAAAGAATGTTAGAGACCCCAAGCAGAGCAGAGACGAAAGTAGAGACGCACAGACGCTGGCAGGGGCTGGGACGAAGGCGCTCAGCGTGACACACGAGCGTGTGTGAGACAGGTCACACACCGGTTACCTCAGGAAGCGCATACTCTGAGGCCGCGGGCGCCAGGCCCCTCGCCCTGTGAGAAGCCTACGGGTGGGCACGAGGAGGCCAGACCCTGCTGCGCTACCCCGGGACGGACGGGGCTGCCGCGAGCTCAGTCGCCGGCACCCAGGAGCAGAGGTCAACAGAGGCGTATGGGCCAAAGAGGGGACCCTGGCAGTCCGCGGCGACACAACCCAGGAAGTGGATGCCCAGGGACAAGAGAGAGCCCTCGTTTGCAGTGGGACAAAGCGGCACTGGCGGAATTAGGAAGGCGACAGTTGGATGACCATCACATTAATAGCTGAGCCACCAGGTGAAAGTCTGACGAGGAAATGCACATTGACAAAGTTTCAAAGTACTTCCCCCTGAAAATATATAAGTTACAAGGAGTAAGAGAGCAACTGACAGTGGAGACAGCACCTCCGCCAAGTGACCCTAATTGGCACGACCCGCCAGGGGACCCACGGAGCCCTGGGCGGAGAAGACGTGATCAATTCCATGAGGCTCCTACGGAAGGCCGACAGCCGAAGCCAGTCCTGGGCAAAGAGCAAACAAAACCAAACGGAGGGACGTTCAAACACTGCCTTTCCTGCCCTCCTCAGAAGTTCTCCTGCACCAGGTCCTTCTGCTCTACAGAGCATCTCTGGGACACCGGGTGACCTTGAAGGGTCTACGGATTAGAGTTCGGGAGTTCGGGACATATGACCGTGAACCTCCTGGCCTTGACAGCTACTCTGTGGTTGTGAAGGAGAATGTCCATCTGCAAGAAGGACGCCTTAAAGCCATGGTTCTCTCCTTAGAACAGATCCTGGGCCCCACCCCCCGAAGATCTGTGCAGGAGGCCTGGCACGGGGCATGAGAGCCTTCATCCCCACGAGGGCCGGGTGGGGCTGACGCAGGCGCCCTACGCTGAGAACCACCTCTGCACTGACTGCAGCTAAGAGGGCATCTGGAGCGCTCATGATGGTTCAGCCAACGTTATTTTTCTACTCTTGTTAATTTTGTAAACTTGAAACATTCCAAAATAAAAAACAGATAAAATGAGGATCATGAAAACCATTTAGGAAGAAAATTTTCTGTCAGCCAGGATTCTTCAGGCTGTGGAGTGAGAGCACAGACAGCAGGGGGGACGGGGCAAAGCTGCAGGGGCACCGACCACAGACAACGACGAGCATCATGTCTCCAGGGCCCACAGCGCTCAGGGAAGTGAGACAGATGACAAAAACAGCACAAAAGACAAGAGTTGGGCAAATGGGAGGAAAAAGCCCCAAGACCCCTGTTCCAGAACTAGAGACCTAGCTCCCCGTGGACTTCAATACATCAAGGATGGATATTTAATTACCAGACTGGCTACTAAAAACCACTAAGAGAATGACAGCTAGGAAGCGAACAGAGGGAGGAAGCAGAATGAAAACAAAAACCCCCTAATCCAAAAGAGGGCCAGAAAGGAAAAAACAGAGACAGCAGGTAAGAAACACACAAACATGGAGAAGGAGGAGCTCCTCAGACACAAGCCCATGAGCAGCTGCACTGAGTGTGGACAGGGACAGTCCCAGCATGCAGACGGGACGAAATGCGAAGCCAAGCATTTCAGGGTGCACAGCGCCTGCCAGACACCCAGCCAGGCGGGAAGGCCGCCGGGGGAAGACCGCAGAAGGCGCCGCGCAGCTGGTGAAGAAAGCAAACTTTGGAGACGAGCGCCGCCCACAACAAGGGAGGCTTCAGGGCACACAGAGCAGCGCAACCGCCTGGAACCGCGGGAAGGAGCCAATCCTCCACAGCGGTGGACTTGGACACAGCCTGCCCAGCAGACCCGCAGGAGACCCAGACCAGCATGGGGGAAGGCGACGTGAGCCCCGCCACGACATGCGTCACCTCGAGACTCCAGCAGGGTGCCACACACAGCATAGAGGAAGGGGCGCTCTCCTCTGAGACCACAAAACGTCACCAAACTGACCAAATGCTGAACCAAAAAGTAAGTCTCAATCACATCCAAGGACTGAAATTATACAAAGTATGTTTCTAACTAGAGTAGAATTAAGCTGGAAATCAGTAACAAAAAGATAATTAGAAAGATCCCAACTGCTTTTAAGTTATCCAGTATAATTCAAATTAGCATATTGGTCAGAACAGAAATCAGATTAAAATTAGAAAATATTCTGAGTTGAATAAGGAAAACCCAACATCAAGACTTAGGAGATCAAGCCAAATCCAGAAGGCAACATGTGCAGCCTTAAACGTATCTATTCAAGAGCAAGACAGGATGAAAAATCAACGATGTCCCTATTCATCTTAAAAAGTTTGAAAAACAGCAAATAGAAAAAATAAAGAACAGTCATCACTGAACCAGAATGTGTAACATACGTGATACCAATTAGGTCCTTGAATGACACGCTCCTTCCAAGAGCAAAGGAGGAGGGAAACACCAGGACCAGCGACAGGGATGAAGACGGGGACGACGGGCACTCTCAGGCCTGACCGAGTTAAAAGCACAAAAGAGGGCATTTTAAACAACTCCATGCAAGAAACTAGAAAATTTAAATGCCATGGGGGCAGAAAATACCTTGATAAATACAACTTTCCCAAGGACGAACAGAATACTGAATATTCCGTGTCTATGAAAGAAACTGAATCCAGAGTGTAGAATATTCCAGTGGAGCCCCACCAGTCAATCCCTGTCACGCTGAAGGAAGACGTGATGCTCATCTTGCACAAACTCTCCCACAGAGTAGAAATGACGGTACCACCTCAACTGAGTGTCGATGTCAGCATGAGGCAGACAATACAACCACTCTCAGGAGCATGTCACAAGAAAGGGAAATTATCATCCAGTCTCTCAAGAATATAGGTACAAAAATCCTAAATTAAAAATGTGAATTAGGGGACGCCTGGGTGGCTCAGTTGGTTGAGCGACTGCCTTCGGCTCAGGTCGTGATCCCGGGGTCCTGGGATTGAGCCCCGCATCGGACTCCCTGCTCGGCAGGGGATCTGCTTCTCCCTTTCCCTCTGCCGCTCCCACTGCTCGTGCTCTCCTGCTCTCTCTCTGTCAAATAAAATCTTTAAATAATAAAAATAAATTAAAAAAATTTTTTTAAATGTGAATTAGGCTCAGCTGCATATGAAGAGGATAATACACACAAAAGTGGGACTTATTCCACAAAACCAAGGTTGGTCTCACATTAGAGAATCAATCAATATAACTGACCACATGAACAGAAAAAGGAGAAAAAAAATCATCCAGGGCAGACACATGATAAAACTCAATACCCAGACGTGACCGAAATTCAACTAATCATAAAATGCAACTTCCGTAAGTTCTTAAGAAAGAACATCGATGTTAATCCAGAGCAGACATAAGCCCTGCTGGTGGATTACTGAGCACATCCTCCGTGAGCAGGACGAAGACCGGGACAGCCACCGCTGTACCTACTCACCCACGAACTACAGACCCATCGAGGCAAGGGGAAGAGACGGCGGTATAAAGATTAGGGAGAAACAGAGCTGTCATGACTTGCCAGCATGCACTTCTCTTTTCCTTCTCACATGCTGGGACTTTTAAATGTCCACTTTCCATACGGAGGTAATTCTAACAGTCCCTGTGTGTCCGCAACTGTCATTACGATGGCTGGGGCTGGGGGTCAGCTGGGAGTTGACCTGCTCTGAGCAGGGCCGCTGGAGGTCCCACCCACTGCAAGAACACCCTCCATGGCGTGGCAGGCTGTTCCACCACGGAGGAGCCAAACCTGGTCTTGTCTGCTGCACACGCCCCACCTGTTCTCGACGGCAGGGCACGGCCCCCACCCAATCCCCACGCAGGGTGATGAGAGTCGCACGTGCTCTGAGGACCAGTCCTACTCTCTTGGGATAGTCCGGCTCACTCTTTCCCGCCTATACACAAAGAAATATATACAAAGCTACCTTCACTAACAGACATCCACCAAGAGAAGAAATTCCTGTAGGTACCACCAATCCCCCACTTGTAAAAGCAGTGACTGAAATAAACATACACTCGAATGCACGCTCCCTGAAGACAGTGACGTGGTCTGGTTCTCTGCTGTCCCCTCAACCTCTTGACCTCACGGTCTTCCTTTCTCTACCTGTCCTCACCACCGGTGACCTCAACCAGCAATGTGACGCCAAACATCGATCATACGCCGACAACCCCCTCCTATCTGCAAACCCCAACTCACCACATGTAACCACCTGTTCAACACCTCTTCGTGGGTATCATAAGCATCTCAAACATGTCCGTCAAATTCTTCACCCTTCCCCGAAACCTGTATTTCTACATCTTGCGACACCTGCCGGTTCCAATTCGAGTTCTGGTTCCCGAAGCCAAAACCCAGCAAACACCTTACTTTCCTCTTTCTTCCAACATGAAGTTTCAACAGACTCCGTTGGTTGTACCCATAATCTGACCACTTCTTGAACCTTCTGTGATGACCATCATGGTCCAAGCTCGTACTACCCCTTGGTCTACATTCCTATTAAGCCTCTTAACTGGCCTCCCAGCCTCTGTGCATGCCCCTGTTCAATCCAGCGTCAGGTCAGAAACCAGAATGTTCCCATCACGAAGTATGTCATACACATCCTCCCTCCGCTGCTGCAGAGCCCCACTGGCCCAGGAGGCCTCCTCCCTGTGTCTGCAACGTGCTGGAAATGCCATGCCTCACCTCTGTCCCTGCCCGTCTCCCCGCCCGGGCCTTTCCCCACCTCACCCCACCGGCTCCCCTCACCTCCCGCCGCTCTCCAGGGCTCCAGGAGCATGACTCAGGCTCTCCAAATCCAGCCCCCACCTCCTCAGGCTCCGCCCTACCCTCTTCTGGGGACTGAATTGTCTCCACAGCACCCGTCACCATCACCTAACACGTTCTCTGTTCTACTGTTTCCTTCCGCTCTGACGTACACCCCATGAGGGCAGCCATGTCCCCAGTGTCTAGGACAAGTGTGGCCCCTGGCGCGCACTCACAAAGTGTTCAGTGGAAAGAGTAACTGCGCTGATGAACAAAGGCCGTGAATGGGTGGGAGAACCAGATGAAAGGGCCTGGTGCCCACAGAACTGCAGTGAGTGGAGCTCGGCCACTCAACTCACCTGAGGCCCCGCCCCACTCGGGTCACAGCTGCACGCCAAATCCCTTGCTTACATTTAGAAAAACCGAATACATTCAGAGAGGAAACCTTATCAGTAACACAAGTGGAAAGCCAGCATCACTCATAAACGAGAGGACATTAGAAAAAGTTACTCATCGTCACCACATGTCGGTGACTCCAAACTCTCTGAGCTTGCAGCCTACTGTTTCCTCGTTTAAAAGTGAGGTCACCAAAAGTAAGAAATGTTCAAGACCTATTATCAGTAAATCAACACACTGACAGAACCAGATGAATCTTTTAAAAATTTAAAAGGGCAAAGATTTCTCACTAGGTAATCGAGTATTTATGTGATTTTAAATCCCCCGTGCCTGCGCCACCTTATAGCCCACAGCATCGGTGCTCTGGACCAACAAACAACTTCGGGGGGACGGCGGCGGGCGCCCTCGGGGCTGCGGAAGCCAGAGCGCCCGTGTCCCAGGGCCCGGCGGGGGCCCCAGCGGTGGGGGCGGTGGCAGGGCCGGAAGGGTGGGCCACGGGTTTTGCACGCAAGCTCGCTAGACACGGGAAGGCAGAGGAAGCCAGAGCGCCAATCCAAGCACCAGGGTGGCTGCCTGGACGGAGGTGGGAGACGTGACAACACAGAACAAAATGCACCAACGTCACTCAGCAGGACGTTGGTGCAAACGAGGCACCGGGGGGGGGGCGGGCAGCACAGCCCCCAGACAGCACAGCCCCCGCTGCCGCCACCGTCCTGCAGAGCGCCGCGCACCTGCTCGCCAACAGTGGTCAGAAGAGACCCGCAAACATACTAACTGTGGGTACTGCTGAGTGACAGCCTCTGGTTTTGTGTACTTCCCCAAATCCCTACAACGGATACAAGCACTTCCAGAACAACCAGAAGAACTTCTATTACGGAAAATGTCAAGATCTCAAGTGAGAGAGCAAGCGATGGGATATACCCGGACATCCAGTCAGTGCTTCAGGCCATCCGCATGCATCAGAGAACTGTAGCAGGGCAAAAACATTTAAGATTTACACTTACTAAATGTTGGCTGCTCAGCCTGGGGATCTAATTTAAATATAATCCTTTCACACACCTGCCAACGACAAACCCTGACCGCAGCTGATGTAGAAATGGATCGTGCCCTAGTCCTGCACTGACGTCAGGACTCCCAGAGAAGTCTCTCCCCCATCTGCTGGCTTCTACAACATAACTTGTAAGTGTCCTCTAAGTTCATGGAATTTTGCCTGAAATGACTCTCCACAAACAACTCTGAAAACAAATAATTCACTAAAAAGGTATGGAAACCAGAAAAGACCAGTAACACAGAGCCTCCTGAGCCCTGCCTCGTCCTGACCCAGCTCTGTGCCCCACCCCTGCGCTCTCCCACCTGCTCTGCGGACCTCCTGCAGACACGCACGTCTCCATTCTTTACGCACGGACATACCCTAAGGAGCAGGGCGACAGCCCAAGTACAATCTGACATTGAAGAAATGTAGACGGGAGCTAGAGATCAGGCAGCGTGTCCCTATCAAGACAACACACTGACAAAGAAGACGACACGTCTCCCCTGCCGAGGGAGGAGTACGCCAGCGTTAGATACGACGGTGAGGAGGAGAAGGGGAGAATTACTTCAATGAAAAGGAAGCTCTTTCACCGAAACAGGCAAAAAACAACAAAAGCCACTCTTCGGGGACGTGACCTTGGTGCCAGTCACGGGGCCCACAGCAGACAGCTCACTTGGCTTCAAAACCTCACCTCTATGAATCTCTGGAAGACGCGGTCACTCTGGTGAGCTCCGATCGTGACTTCCGGGACGTAGATAGGAATGGTTGTGTAATTCAGCACCTCCAGCTTATTCTGAACCCTACAAAGTAAGACAAATACAGATCACACTAAGCCATCGAAACAAACATAACAAAAGAAGCTGTCAGGCTGATTTTTCAAAAAAATGCATACAAATAAATGCCCTTCCTCCCCAGGCGGCCTCTGGACGCAAACCTTCATCCCAAAGACCATGAGGTCTGTGCGCAGCTGCTTTTCTGACATGACCCTCAGAGCCTGAGGGAGAGTCTTCCAAAGGCCTGAGCCGCCACAGAGGACCACCTTTCGGGAATGGATGAGGTTTGGGAGACACTGTGCTTCGCACACAAGAGCAGCATCACCAAAACGCCACACCCCACGCCGCCCACAGCGGTGCCAGGACTTAGGCAGCCCTCAGTAAACGTGCAAATTCAATGACTCTTGAGGGGAAGGCAGCCAATAACTCCAGTCCCCCCAGATTTACCACACAGCATCCTGCTGCCCTCCTGGGCAGACTGCAGGAGCAGAAGGGCCACGGGGAAGCCAGGAGCACGGGGTGGGGCGGGCCCACACAGGACGCCCGGGTGCACCCTCGCCTGGAAAGGTCTCACGCTCTGCCTTGCTCGGCACCGACAAATACAAATTATCAGATCTGCTCCTTGTTTCACCATTTGACTTTGCTGAACGCTAAAATATTTATACTGTGCTATGACTGCTTATTTCAAATTAAATTTAGTCTGAATATGACCACTATACTTGAAGATGAAAAGCATTTTGGGGGCTTTTTGAAACAAACATTTAAATAAAGTCTCCTTTCTTAAGGGCTCAGAACAAAGCAAATAATTACTTTAAATGACCATTTTCCCATGAATGAGTTATAATGGCAGAAGAAGTTTTCTGTTTATAACGGTCCAAATGGAAGTTCTTTAAATGCATCTGGCTTTCAGCTACTTTGTGATAAAGAGTCCAGACCCACATACCCAAGGCCAGTGCCCCCTGGCAGCCGGGGCAGATGGCCATGGTCAGAACGCCCCGATCCGATCCGGGGCCGGTGCTCCGCAGGCCCCTCCCGCCGAGGACCGCGGTGCACGGAGAACCTGCGGCAGGTTGAACGAGAGCGGAGAGCAGGAATGGGCACGTCCTGCTTGTCACCGGTACAAACTGTGTCAGTCCTACATGGACTGATAATCTGGCAACAAAGAGCACCTGAGGAAATGCACCCGGGGAACTGTCTCTTCCCAGGTGCATCTCCACGATCACATTAACTGGCTACGA
>NW_023270377.1:1280769-1347714 GCF_011800145.1 Mirounga leonina | reverse complement strand
AACAGAATTATTCTCATTTTATAAAGATAATTCTTTAAAGTGATCTGAGCATAAACAATTTCCACTAAAAATGAAAATCAGTGTTTTTAAATGTTAACAGGTATCAAGGTGGAGTATGATTGGTTTCCTCAATAGTTTGAAAAGCCTACGACATTCTGGGCCATCGGAGAGAACGTGCTGGCCGGGAGCTGGTGTGCGACATGCAGAGCGCAGCACC
Source organism: Mirounga leonina (assembly GCF_011800145.1). Classification (NCBI taxonomy): domain Eukaryota; kingdom Metazoa; phylum Chordata; class Mammalia; order Carnivora; family Phocidae; genus Mirounga; species Mirounga leonina. The sequence goes on along the minus strand of NW_023270377.1, from coordinate 1,347,497 downwards.
GTCTATACCCCGTCGGGCAGAAGTACCATTTCCACGAAACCCCCAACACACCGTCTCTTTCAACAAATAGCTTCCAACTGTTTCTGAACATTAAAAAAATAATCTGCTGCAACTGTCTACGACTTGCTCAAACTTGGCTAAAGCGCTCTGTCAACGACACCCCATGAGCTTCCGCAGCGACTGCTGGATGAACCTATGGTGTCTTGTCTCCTGTAAACGCCGAGTCGTAACCTTCCATCAACTCGATTTACTCTAGATTGAAGATAAGTAAGGAACAGAGATGACGGGAAGCATTTTATGACCCAGGGAGCACAAAGCGGAGAAAGAAAACATTCTGTTCACAAAGCACTTAGTCTAATTGAGGAGAATTCAAATACTGGCTGAGGATAACATATCCTCTTCACATCATAAGCCAAAGCACCCGAAGAAGAAGATAAAGTGCAGCGGAGCCTAGTTTACAACACAAGGCGGTGTGCCGCATATTCTAAAAGAGTGAGGCAAGACGAGACAGAAAAAACACGTAGTAAATTATGTTTTACGACTAACACTGGTTCCCAATTAACAGAATGTCTATCCTCGCTCCTAAAACATGTCCACAGTCTATCTGTTGGCTTGTCCTGAACTACAAAGCCCTGTTTGAACACTACGCTCTGATACCAAACTTGTACCCCACAGACTTTGCAGCCCTGGGATCTCCTACAAGGACTTGTTCCAGAGTCACAAGAAACAGAAGCGTCCGTGATGAAGCAAACGGGGTGAGCGGGAGGGTGGTCCAGACTCTGGGGAAGCAGGAGGAAGGGGCTCAGAGCCCCGCACACGCGGAGCCCGGCCTGGTGACCGGAGTCATCAACCCAGGAATGGAATGGACCAAGGTGGGTGCCAGCCAGGAAGTTATGGAGTATGCATAGGAACACACAATGTTATCCAGGTCGACAAATACAGTCCCTGTCTCTCAGCATAAGCGCACACACACATAATCACACACCGGCACATGTAACTGAAATGGAACAAAAATGCTCTAAACCAATAATCTGGTCAGGTTCTAGACAAAATGAGTATAACTGGTAAATGGCATGTTTACAGTAATTATCTTAGAAAATTGGTCAAAATTTTCATTTGAGTCCCCCAAATTAAGAAATGACACTCACATGAAAATAAACATGATTACCATTGCACACTGTTGTGAAATATCCGGGGCGCAGGGGCAGGGGAGCGATGGACCAGGAGAAGGAGCGGACAGACCATTTACAGCAAAATAAAACAGTGAATTGAATGCTATAATCTGTAAACTTCAAGGAAATTACTGAATCCTTCTCTATGCTCTGGCAAAAACACAACTAAGTAACTTCTAAAATCATGATCTTGGTGAAGTGGAGAGAGGGTATTCGGGGGGTAAAGGGTGAATATAGCCAGACTTAGACATAAGCTAGGATTCTCAGAAAATTACTGGGCAGGTGGGGGAGGGAACAGATTCAGGAAAAGGGAGAACCAGATGATCAGGACTCTGAATTACTTCTCAGAAATGAAATTTGGATTCGTGAATAAACAAAGGTAGGCCACCGAAGGATCCGGAGTGAAGGGAAAACAGGGCCACTGTGACATTCTTATGAAAATTAGCCTGGTGGGTGTGTTGCACACAGAACAAGCAGTAGGAAGAAATAATTAATGGCAGGATAAAGATCAAGAATGAGGGGATCAAACCCCAAAGGCAGCAGAAGTCATGAAAGAAGAGGAGAGGGGGAGAAACCACCAGGGACAAACACAAGGGCCTTAGTGTGTTACTTAGGGTGTGCGGGTAAGTGGGCCGCCCGGGAAGGGAGGGTCCTGGCAGCATGACAGCTGAAGGAGGAGGAGGTGACGAGCCCACCAGGATGGAAGCCTGAGCCGCTGAGAGGGCAGGCAGCACGGTTTGCAAGCTGGACCGCAGGCAGGGTCACGTCGGCCCCTCCGCACCGTGCAGGTCAGTGCCCCTGAGCTGTGGCTTCCCCAGCTGTAAAGTGAGGGGAGCGCCCACCGGGCAGGAGTGCCGTGGCATCGGGAAATGTTTCTGGAACACTCTCTGGACACAGCGCTGACCTGTAACTGCGATTCAGGCTAACACCTCGAGGCTTCAGACCTAGAGGCAAACACTACACGGCTGCTGGAAGAAAGGGTACAGGGTCTCCAGCAAGGGTCAGAACGATACCACATATAATCCCATTTACGTAACTTTACAAAAACATTTACATCCATCAGCATCTAGACAAAATGAACCAGAACTTTCAAGAACAGAGACTTCCAGTTTCAGCTCCAATGAGGAAAGAGCTTGAAAGTCATCACTTCCGTCCTTACAACAACAAGAAAACATCGCTGCAAATCAAATCCTCGTCCCGGAAGAAGAGCTCTGACAGATGTCAGCATGCGGATGAAGGGAGGAAGTGCGATGCTCTGCTCCGAGGTCCCCGCACCACCCTGGAGGCGGCAGGGCCATGGGAAAGTGCACCGAGATGACTGCACGTGGAGCCCGGAAGCCCCACAGCCACGACAACCACGCTGCAAGAAGTGCAACTGCTCTGCTAGGGGAGAGGAGCATGGAATCATCCAGAAGGCTCAGGCATAGCCAGAGAAGGCAGGAAAACGAAGGAAAACAAAGAACAAATGCAACAAATGTAAAACTTTTCATGACAAGACACAGTAAATGTTAATCCACATACGTCAACACTCCTTTTAAATGTAAATGGTCCAAACACAGCAATTAAGACACAGAGACTGTCAGAACAGAGAAAAACACAGGACCAAATCTACGTTGGCTACAAGACACCCACGGTAAACAAAGACTCGGGTTCAAAGGAAAGGGATGGAGGAAGACGCCTACGCGAACCAAAGCTGGAACAGCACGACCCATTCAGACACGACAGACTGCAGAACAAGAATAATCATGAGGGATGAAGCGTGGCGTTCTGTAGTGAGGAAGGGGTCAGTTCTCCACCAAGACCTAACAACCCTGAACACCTAACAGCAGAGCATCAAAGTACGTGAGGTGAAAACACACGTCAGCGGAGAAAGGGCCACATGCTCCCGTGGCCAGAGACCTCACCGCCCCCTCCCTCGCTGGCAGAGAAGCCTGGGGCACGTAGATGAGCTGAACACCCCCACCCACAATGCAGCCTGGTCTCCCCGACACTGACAGAACATTCCACTCAACAGCAGGATGCGCATTCTTCTCACGCTCGACCAGAACGTGAATCCAGAAGGAAAGCATGCCTGACCACGTAAAGCCCCCGCACCCATGCAAACAAGGAGACATCACACGCAGTGTCTTCTCAGATCACAAGGGCAATTAAACAGGAGGGACGCCGACAAGCAGATGGCACGTATGATGAAGATCTGAAATCGAGCATCTAGACCTCTGAAAAATAGTAATAATAAAAAGTAGAGCAGGAATCAGACTGAAAACAGAGAAATAGAGAAATTCAAGAAAACAAAAGGCTGTTTTGTTAAAAAGATCAATAAATGTGAAGAGAAAACTCACAAAGGACAAATAAATGAGTAATAAAAACACACTGAAGTTCAGTGTTTATAAAATGCAAAGTAAAGCCAACACTTCTCTTTGGCATCAGAATCACAAGTTTCTGTCTGCTTTTTGTTCGAACTACATGGTCTGTGTAGGACTTGGGGAAGATGGTCAAGCTCACAGCATGTGTTTTCCAGAGAACAGTTCTCATACACGGAGAGTTGTAAGGTGTGTGCACACGCCCTCACCCCATGCACTCAGCTTTACTCCCAACGTGGAGCAAAATAGGTGCAACGTGCTGGAACCACATGGGGACCGGACCTGACCCTGTGAGGTGAGCGGGCGTGACTCCGACCTCTAATCCACTGGCTTCCACCCACCTTTTCTGTGTTCTCCACCCTGCCTCACCCACGTTAAATCTCTCACCGTCACACTAATTCACTTTTGTACATTCTCCTACTCGCCGATCCTGTTGGAATCCAGAACCCTGCCTACTCCCTGCCGGCCCCTGGGCAGCTGCAGCAGCGGGAAAGCGCTCCCTCCACCGGACGTCAGGACCGCCGCGCTGCCTCGGTCCGTCCTCCCCACGCCGACGCCTAGACAATGCTTCCTACCTTTCCTCCCTCCTCAGACCTCCAACACATCCTTCCCCCACCCAACTGCCACTGTGGTTGATGACCCACTTCCCATCACTAGGAAGACAGATTGACCGTCCAAGAACGTCCACATGCCCAAGGCACATCCCCACTCGCCCGGCCCCTGCTCACACCCCTCTGCCCCCAGGCCATGCCTTCGGAGGCCACCCCAAAACCATAGGATCTTTCCTGTGAGCTGCTATTTCTTCCATCTTAAGCATACAACAAAAAAACTGCTAAAAATGACTAAAATTTTAGGTCCTACTTTTAATAACTAAATCAATAGGTCCAACTTGAGAAATTATTGAAATACATGGACTCTATATGTGCAGACATTTGGGTGCATCCAAGCATATCAGTCATACCAAGAGAAACACCGTGAGCTAGCAAACTCCCCAGCACATAGAGGAAGCTCTGACCCTTGGGGCCCAGCTCTGGCAGAGCTTATCCAACGGGCTGACAGGTAGAGTGGTCACCAGGCAGGATGGACACCATCCGTGGACTCAACACTCAGACTGGTGCTCCTCAAACTGATGCCGCCCGGCCACCGTGTGTGTCCAGCATGGCGGAGCAGAAGCCGATGCTGAGCCTCCAGCACGGCCCGTCCCTGGGGACAAATGAGGAAGTCAGTAACACGGGGTCCCACCCTTCATGAAGGGGCAGCCACCGACCCTCCCAGGAAACTTCCATTTCCTGGGTTCAGATGTGCCTTCCTGCCCAAGACCTGTCTGCCAGAAGCCCAGCTCATGTGCACGTGGAATGCCCTTCCACGGTCCTAAACAGAGCAGGCCTGAGACTGCGGTCTCCCTCGGCTGGGAGGGCTCAGAGTCTCACAAACGCTACCTTAAGGCTGGGGCACCACACACTGGGCACCAGGTTACAATGTGATTTATGGGGAGCACCAGCCTTCCTTCTGGAGGTCAGAACTTGAGCAGCTGACAAGGCCAACATGACCAGCACCCAATAAAAACTCTGGGCACCGAGTGTCTAATGGGCTCTGTGGGCAGACACTGCCCAAGCCCATGTTACTGCTTTTCTCGTGCCCAACGAAGCAGCTCATTTGGCACGTCCCTCCTGCGAGGGAGGGAGCCTCGATCACCGGCGCGTGGACTGCTCCAGATTTGCCGTGTCCTTCTCCTCACTGACCAGCTAGGTATCCTTGCTGATTCCCTGTGAAAACCTTAGCCATGAGCGCAACCACCTGCTGTGATTCCTGAGTCCTTCCAGTGAGTTCCCGAGTGTGGGGTTGCGCTCAGGGCCCCTCAAAACACATGGTATACTGAGTTGAATAGTGTCCCCCCAAAATTCATGTCCACTTGGAACCTCTGAATGGGATCTTATTTGGAAACAGGGTCTTTGCAGAGAGAAGTTAAAATGTGATCACAGGGGACTGGCATGAGTCCTAATCCCACGACTGGTGAATTTATAGCCAGAGAGAAATGTAGACAGAGACACAGACACACAGGGAAGCACGTCCTGTGAGGACAGAGGCAGAGTGGGAGTGATGAAGCCACATGCCAAGGAATGCCGAGGTACACCAGCAGCCACCAGAAGCTGGAAGAGGCAGGAAGGATTCTTCCTAGAACCTGAAGAGCAGGGTGGCCCTGCCAACACCTGGACTTCGGACTTCCGGACTCCAGAACTAGGAGACTAAACTTCCGCTGCTTTCATCACCCCCAGCGTGTGGCTGCTTGTCACGGTAGCCCCAGGGCACTCACACACACGGTCACCGGCCTGATGCTGCCTGACCAAGGAACTCATTTCATGGCCCAGGAGGTGTGGCAACGGCCCCACGCGTAAGACACTCACTGTCCTGACAGAACAGCGAACGGTCCCTTGAAGGGCGTCAAGGCCCTCGCTGGAGAAAGCACTCTGTGGCGTGTCTGCGAGAGTCGGGGCGCTGCTCAGCAAGCGAACCAGCAACAGACTGACAGCCATCTCCCCACCATCCTGGGCCCGGGGGCTGGAGGACAAAGTGCCCAGAGGAGATACAAGCAGGAGTTTTGATTCTAAATCCTCTAAATCTGGAACAGTGCTTGGCACATGGTGGAAGCAAAATATCTGTTGAATTAATATTGGAAATCAATTAATTGTCAGACTGGAGAATGCAAGAGCCTGTTTGAAGGGAATAGGAAATACACCTCATTATTGGTGGTACCGTTAACACCTAACTTAAAGTAGAATTCCTTCAAAATTCTCTAAGTTTCTACAGCAGGCGAGGGACTGCACTCAAAACTCCAGCCCCTTGTCCTATCTGGCCGGTTCCCAAAAGCACGGAACTTACAGCATCCGCAGATGGTGAAGAGTACGGTCATCCTGCTTGAGCCACGGCCCTTTGTCGTACTTGAGGTATTCAATATCCTCCACCACCTGAGACAAAAACAATTCCAATTTAATGCAGAGTCCCATTCTGAAAATTTAAAGGTGGTAACATTTTAATCCAGTATGAGCCACGGGTATCTAGCAGGAACAATCACCGAAGTCAAAAGGAAAGGAAGTCGGACAGATGGCCTTCAGTGCAGAAATGAGATTGGGTGCTGACCCTCAGTGTGGGCACCCAGCCCAGTGGACACTGGGGTCAGGGGGTGGTGCTGACCCTCAGTGTGGGCGCCTGGCCCAGCTAACACATGGGTGGTGTAGAAATTACATGGGAGGCTGGGAGAAGCAGCACAGGACAAAAAAAGACTCAAGACCAGGGGACCCAGTATTAGTGACAGACTACTCATTTCCTCCCCAGGGACTTCATTCCAGAACACAAGACCTAGCCACTGAAAGCAACAAGAGAACAAGAAAATTGACACATTTCCTAGAGAGCTCCAATAACCTGTTTCCAGCCCCCCACACACAGCCTGCAGTCTGACCTCCCGGAGGGACAGTCTTTTCAGATGCATTCTGCCCCAAACACGCCAAATTCAGGGTCCTCTCCTAACTTTCAGGAATTTTGAGTATGAACTCAAAACACAACATGGTCTTACAGAGCAAATGCATTCTTCTACTCAGACCCCTGGCATCTGAACAGACTATCAGGGTGTGAAAACAGCCTAAACACAAACACATCCACACCACAGATACAGAAGGACATAGAATGTAATCCATCCGAGCGGAATGGGCCGAGGGCCATCGTCAGAGCTATCCCGGAGCCGGACTGGGAAGTGGCCTCCGGTCCTCAGGGAGTACGCTCCTCTCTGTGGAAAAGACCTGTCTCCGTAGCTTTCTCCTCCTCCCACGCCCAGAGCCGGCCAGGCAGTCAACTCCGCAGAGCCGTTTCCTATCATCTCCTAGGCCTCAACCCCAAGTCATAAAACCGGCATTTTCTTCTAGAATTTTTACACCCTTTGTTTTGCTTTTTAGTAATTTATGATTAATATATAATACATGGGACATTTTTTTGCCTAATGGATGATCCATTGTCTCAACGCCATTTAAGAAATAATCCATTTTCTTCTACTTCATTTTTCTTATTCTTTAAAGTGCCGCCTTTACCAAAGTCAAGTCACACACACACTTGTTTTTCCACTCCCTGTTCTGTTCCATTCCTGCATTAATACCTCAGCGCTTTCATCACCATAATTTTTCAATATGTTTTTGTATTTGGGAAGGCAAATGTTCCCGCATTATCCTTTTTCAATTTTTTTGGCTATTACTCGTTAAGTTCTCTTGAAAACTGCACGGAGATGGACTCGAATTTTACAAAATGCACTTACTAATGTACCTTCCACAATTTTAAGATCCTAGAAACTGAATTATTTAAATGAAAATCAAAATCTCACTGGGCTGCCTTAGTACCTCTTTTAGCTTATGAAATACAGACATTTCTAAGACCAGTAGGAGCTGAACTGATTATCTGATTTACAAGAACCTTATATATGAATCAAATTTAAAAATAATTATAAACTTTTCAGCCCATTTCTTACCTTTTCTGCATCTTGAGCTTCCCTTGCACTATACTGTAAAACCTCACATTTCTCACTGTAAGAAAAGGCAAGAAGAAATTCAGTGTAAATTTCCAAGCTTATGCTAATGCACAAATGAATACATGACAGTAAAGTCTACCGCTACAAACACTAAAGCTGGCCATTCTTTGAAGGGGACAATGAGCTGCTCCCGTGGCCTCAATGGCTGAGGAGGGCCTGCTAGCTCCCGACTGGACAGTGATGACAGCAGGTGTGTGTCCCGACTTCCCTTCTGGCTACCCGCCCCCCCACGGGCATGAGAGACCAGGGGCTGAGGGTGGCAGGGTGCAGGGGTCACCGCCGCCGCCGCAGGTCCATTACCAGACAGGACAAAGGCACCCAGTGCCTCACCAAGACGTGGGCGCAGAGCAGCCAAGTGGTGGAGGAGGAAGGACGGGCACTCGAGCTGCTAGAATCCAGGAGACAAACCGACTCCGCAGCAGGAAGGCAGCAGCTCAGTTCCCTTAGTCCTTGGCCCTTCGTCTGGACACTGAAAAATCATAGCTAGGTCCCGAAAAGAAGGAGACAGCAGGATGCTCTTTCCAGCACTTCTGCCCATGCCCCCACCACGTTTGACGCAGACAGCTGGCTGCCCGCCCGGGAGACAACTGGAAGCCAACAGACGGGTAAGTCTGCACCTGACAAATGAAGAGGCTGCCTCTGCTACCACCTCCAGACCAACCCGTGGGAGACCTGAGGCCTTGACGCTGGCCAGAGAGGCCAGCGAGGCCGCCCAGACTGGAGGCCCATCACTGCAGAAACGTCTGACCCTCTTCCAGCAAAGGGGCCAGCAGAATGTCAAGGACAGACTACTACTCCCCCCGGGGTCACCTGCATGGCACACAAGAGGATTACACAAGGGACACTGTCTCGTTTAGGAGTCTACAGCACAGCACCCCCTACTGATGGGGTGTAAATCCATAGGGAGTCCAAGACTTCACAAGCTATGCTCAACCTGAAATCCACATCTGACCCTCCACAGTGGTACCCAGCTTCTCCAACCACGAACCCCGTCAGCAGGCCACAGCTTAATGAGCTCAGTGCAGCTGAAGCACTTGTATGGGTATCACTGCTGTGGACCCATACGAACCCCCAGCTTCTCAGGTGCTGTGATTACAGACACGCCTGTATCAGACACTCAAAGGAAGTCGTCCGACTGGATGACCGTTCCTCGCTGCAGCCAGATCACTGCATTTCCTGTCTCACTACAGACGCATGAAAACGTCAGAAACCACAGGCACAATGACGATGGATCCAGAAAGCCAGAAATCCGCCCTCGTGGCTGGAGCACACGCTGCCCCTCATGCGAGAGCCCAGCATAGTCCCCCCCAAGGGCCCCGCCTCCCACCGTTGCTGAAGAGAAAGGCACAAAGGGCAGTGATCTCCCCCCACAAGCCACACGGAGTCCGACGTAAACCACGTGTGCAGGAGACAGAGTCGTGGACACTCCCTGATGATCGGGGAGGCCGGCTGGCCCGGAAGCATCACTGTCTGCCACACAGCAATGTAAGTGCTCACCATTTGGCTTCCCTGGCGTAGCAGTCACAAGCATGAGCACGACAGGTCAGGAAAGCAGTGACAGGTGCCTCCGGCGCACAGGACAGCACACTTCCGAAGCCCCGCCAGGCGGCAGGCGCTGCGTGGGTGTGCAAGGGGACAAAGACAGGACTCCAGACCATCTACTGAAAACAACTTACAGAGCCAATTTCATAGCCTAACGTTTCCATCTTCCATGTGACTCAATTCAACGAACATTTATTTTCTGGGTGCCTATAACAAGCAGAGTCCCACAGCCAATGCCTCAGTAACAGACAAACTGACAGAGGACACAGGACACAGCAACCCCTCATTCCCACCGGCTTGTCTGTGAAGGGAGGCCGAAACAGAGGGTGGCCAACAAGGGTGTCAGAGATTCAGGGACACCGTCAAGGCCTAAGGAGGGAATTCAAAGCCACCTGATCCCCCAGGCCCACTCTCCCAGGAACCGCCGGGCCTCCCGGGAACAGCAGTGCTGATGGTGACGTTTACAAACAGAGCAGAGTAAATGTCTCTTCACGAGTGAATACACGGAGGTTTGCCAAACCCAGCTATAGCTCAAGCTTAAATACATTCAAAATCAAGGTAATGAAGATAAAAAACATATTCTCCAACAATTTTAAGCATAAATGTTGACAGAGTCAGAAAATACATATTCCTATGGTAGTTCACTGTGCCTCCTAAATTCTCTCAATATGACTCTGGCCAAAGCCGCACTGTTCTTCACGCGTTCACAAAGGACACATAACAAGACCGCGTCCTGGTCGTGAAAGAAGAGCTGACACAAGAGAGACCAGCTCGGGTGCAGACAGGCATTCAGAGCCCCTCGGATGGCGGCCACCAATCGTACCCAGTAAATCCGCTTTGCTTCAAATACTGACATTCAAGCTCAAACACACTTCTTATTTAATTTTGATTTTATTGCTAAATTACTAACATTCTAACAATTTTATCTTCTAAGGTTAGCCGCTATAAATATATAATATGTAACTAAATGACTTTAAATAAACAGACCCAGAAAATCTAAAACTGTTTCTGTGGGGAAACACCTCCTGAATTCTAAAACACAAAGACTTATAAACTTTAGATAACCTATTCATGATAGGTTTCTTAAAATTTCATGTAAAAATTGTTAGTTCTAGTCAAATTTCCCAGTGAATTTCCAAGAGAAAACCTCAAGAGGCAAGTACATCACCGAGCTGAAGCAGGATTCTGGTCTACAATCGAACACTTACGTAACACAGGCTGCACAGAAACTTTCACGTAGGTGTCCTTTTAAATGTGACAAATGACCTCTAATGTAAGGGTTTCCGCAACTCCACACAGCTTGAGCTATGACAGCAGACAGACCATGTATGTTCAGAAGACAGAGCTGACACAGCAGGACCACGAGGGGAGAAACCAATGCCCGCGGCATAATGAGTCTCTGTGGCAGAAGAGCGCATGACCTACAGTTTTTAAAAATCTATACTATGCTATTCATTTGGAAAAATCAAATTAAATCCCACACAGACATTCACAGATCCATCCACTGTTCTCATCATACAAACTGCTGAAAGCGAGCTCCATTAGACTCTCCTGAAAGCAGGCGAGGGGATGGTCCCCAGCCGGGAGGCCAGCCCGCGCGCGGTGTCTTCAGGTGAGCACGCTAGTCTGCAGCGCGACCGTCGGCCGCGGAAAGGTGCCCGCTTCTCACGGAGACAAGTGCATAACCTCGAGCCTGTCCTGTTTGCTACCACGTGCTACACGTGTTACTTGAGAAACACACACCTACCCGAAGCGCCTCTTCTTCCCTTCACCTTGGTCTGCCCGGTGCACAGCGAGACAGGACTAGCAAAGCAAGAGCGCCGCCGTCGGCCATGCGGGGACATGGCCGGGGCAGGTATCCGTGCCGGAACAGAGACGAATAAATCCACAGCGCGGCTGCTTACGAGCGCAGCAGCACGACTCGGTGCCCACCGCCGACCGACCCAGCCCCACAAACACGGCCAGACACTCCGCTCAGACGTGCACTTTTCCCTTTCAGGTGGTCGATGCTGGTGACAAAGAAAGCAAGCAAGCAACCTGGAAACTTGGTAAGGATTACAATGCAAAACAGAGGTCCATTTTCTCCATGTGGAAGTCTAAACCTCCTGACCCATGGTGGCGCGAGCCCCCTGGACTTGAGAAACATCCACCCCCCCTGGGAAGAAAGGAGGGGAGCTCATTCCCCCAAAGTGCGAGTCTCCGCTGCTCATCAGAGGGGAACGCGCTGTCCTACTGGGACTTAGCAGAGGCCGTGAAGGCCCCATATTAAGTCATAAGAACACAACACTCCACACCAGAGCACCTCACATCCTCAGCGCTGCCTGCTACCAAGGACTCTGAATGCCAAGCTGGGGACGCTTCTCAGTGATGCACGGAACACCCTGACCTGTCCGATTTCTCAAAGTGGCCCGCGGGCAATGACACCGTGGGGAAGGCCTGCACATCAACTCCCAGGCCGACAGCATTTGTGACGCTGTGCTGAGACTCATGGAGCTCAGCACATTGAGAGGGGGTGGGGGCACTGAGTAAGGAGCAGCCGTGTCCACCCTTAGGAACTGTCGTGTTAGTCACTGCCGAGCAACGACTTCCGCACTCCGTGAGCAGCCACAAGGCCTGCAACCGACTACGGTGGTAGTTACGCAAAATGCAGAACAAACACAGTATCGCCTGCCCCGACTTGTAAAGATCTGAGCACTGTTCTGCTCCACACAGGGATTTGGCCAGAGAGAAGCGTGCTCGGCTGGGCTACCCAGCCAGGGAGGAAGCAGTTGGATGCTCAACACGGAAAGCGGCGCCCCCTGGGCCGTGCAGAGGCGCACGTGAGCCATGGAACACAGCACGTGAGGCTTCAGGAGCGAACTCCCACTGCAAATCAAGTCTGAGCAACCAAATGATGCAAGGAACGCTTACGATGGCCGCTAAACATACTTCGTGATCAGGAAGCCCTCGAGGAGAAGTTCTTGAAAATAACCTCAAAGTAAAGGAAAACCTCACCCTGATGACAAGTTGAATTCAGGCATTATTATCTAAAAATTCTATTTGAGAATTTGTCAGGACACCCTTTCTCAGTTGATGTTTTGTAGTCAGAAGATCTCAGAGTTTTGGAACTGACATGCGAGGGTCAACCATCTCTGCTTCTTCTGCTTATTCACATATGTCTATACATTCTCCTGAGCATAGATTTACAAACCTGATTTTTTTCTACACCTCTGATCCTCTAAACAGGGCAGTACAACAGGAAGACAGGGACCCAGAGCTCACCCTGCTCTGTACTGCTGCTAGGAAACAGCACAAGAGAGAGGCAGGAATGTAAGCATCAACACTTATGGTTAAAAAAACTAGTTTTCAATTTACAAATCCAACGTTTCTTCCAAAGTTACTATAACTTTGTTTTTAATCACAATTTTATACATTAAAGTCTTAAACAAAGGCATGAGATTTTTGGGCATCAAGAGGCTTAAGTTTAAAACAGTTTAAGACAAGCTACTAGAGATCAACAGAAGAGATCAAACACCTCCTTCCAGTGGGACTCGAGGGACAGTGGCCCCCGACTTCCCTCTCACACACCGGCAGCCAAGGACCACAGGACGACGAGCAGAGTGGGGGAACACTTCCCTTTGTGCTTTCAGAAAAGAAACAATGAGAGCGGGAGGAAGGAAAGAAACAGGAGGATCTGGTGGGATTTCATTTAATCCAAACCACCATTAAGAATAACTTTTGAAAGGATCTACAGGGATTTCTTGTCCTCCATGAATTCTCTGTACGGATTCAAGCAGCACTTTCGAGCAAGCCTTCCAGGAAAACAGCAATGTCTGGCTGCCCCCTCAGGTCAAAACACAGGAGTTCTCTGATGCTAACACCCCATCGTGGAATATAGCATGGCTTTATTTCCAGCCTCAAATGATCTTAGAAATAAAACAAAGAAGTATGGACTGAAAAACCAAAAAACCCCCACCAATCAAGCTGAAATGTGTGCTGTCATTTTTGCTTATAAACATGCGATTAAAACACCCCAGACATGGGGCGCCTGGGTGGCTCAGTCATTAAGTGTCTGCCTTCAGCTCAGGTCATGATCCCGGGGTCCTGGGATTGAGCCCTGCATTGGGCTCCCTGCTCCGCGGGAAGCCTGCTTCTCTCTCTGACTCTGCCTGCCGCTCCCCCTGCTTGTATTCCCTCTCTTGCTGTGTCTCTCTCTGTCAAATAAATAAATAAAATCTTAAAAATAAATAAATAAAATAAAATAAAACACCCCAGACAACATCCATTGTAGTAAGAGTGAACTCCTGGGCTGCTGGGAACAGGGAACCATGTGTGGAGATGTTGCAGTCATAGAAATCAATCATGCATTTAGCTCACCTCATCTCCGGCAGGAAGGTTTTCTTATAGGAGTTCTCGATGTCCTGCAGATAGGCGGAGCTGATCTTCATTTCATGTGGCTTTAAAAAAAGCAGGAAAAAACAAGTGGAACGTTTAGACTTTTACTTGTGCACCTGTAAAAGGGAAAAACAAGCAACAAACACGGTTTTCTTGGAACAACTCATGGGTGTTGCAGAGATTATAGGAAAGAGGCCTTGGTATTGATCAGGGTCATCCTCACTGTACCACAGCGATGCACCCACATTTGCCCAGGGAATGCCATGGCATAACCTTTCAGAGACGTTAAGATGCATGCTTAGAATGGGATCAGGAAGAACTCCCTTGGCACGTACAGCATGGCATGGGATATGGTACACACACACACGTACAGCACACGTATGAGGACACGCGTGCACATGTATACAGAGCCTGGCAGCTAAGACCATGACAACAGGGGGACTGGCCCACTTCTCCCCCAGCCCTCACACCCTCCTCTCCTCCACCGACTCCCTCCTGCCTTCTCCCCTCACTCCTCACACACCCCAACCACCTCTCGCACTTCCTCCACTGCTCGCCTCCCCTGTCCCCTGAAGCGTGCTAAGCCAAATTCAGAAACTGAAACCTCCACGTCTGAGCAGCCAGTCTCAGTATCTAAAACCTTGCAGTGTAGCAATGCTATGGGCAAGTCACGTTGTCTTCTATCTCGTGTTTCTTCATGGCACTGACCTCCACCTGGTACCTTCCTCTGCTTCCCTGTTTGCTGTTGACCCCCACACGCAACTCTACACCTGCATCACTGCATCAGAAAGAAGATCTATTCTCTCCCAGGAGAAAACACTCCAAGCGGGAGCGATGTCTGCAGACAAGAACCAGACCGAGCGGCAGTGACGTCTTCGTGCTCCGTGTCCTGCCTCGGGCCTGCCGGGCCAGGGAGCAACAGCAATCCCCGGCTTCAGGCCATCGAACGCAGGCCCAGCCAGCACCACACGCACAGAGACCGAGGCCCCACCGTTCTAGTCACTACGCAGGGGAAGGAGGGAGAGGGGCTCAACCTGAGCTAGGAGGGAAGAGCTGAAAGGATACCAGAAATCACATTTGATCCGCAGACAGAGAATAGGGTGCAGAAACCCCACTAGAGTACTGGAAGGTGCAGGGCACAGGGGCCTGCCACCAGGACACTAACCCTCTTCAAGGGGTGGCTTAGGGGACAGGTGACGGCGGGATGGTGCTCAGGGCTGCAGGGCACTGCTGGAGGGCAGTGACTGACCAGGGCCCCCTTCCACCCTCCACACAAGGGCCCACGTTCAGGGGCCCCACTGTGTGGGCCACCCATCTCTGTGAAGGCCCGCAGCGCCTGACAGCAAACTGCCGTGACCACCACCAGGAAGGGCTGATCTGCAAGGACACGTCGAGATAACGAGGACACGTAAATGAGCGTGGGCTGCAACTGAAAAGCTGAATTACGTTTCCTTTCTTCTGAATCCGACTCTGGATCTCTGGAACGGGCGTGTCGATGTAGATCACCACGTGAGGAGGCAGATATTCCCTGATGGTGACCTTCTTCACCTCGTTGTAGTGGTCCACACCTGCACACGAGAGAGAGGCACGTCTGTCACACACAGGCCACCGCAGGCACTCCCAACACGCGCGCCTGCGAGTGAAAGGGCAGAGAGAGATGCAGTGCCCAGAGCCACGTCAGTCGGTGAGTCACAAAAGCACAGCTGTCAGCACGGGCAGCGTGCCCGCGACACGGGGCCCCTGCAGGTGCTGGGATGGCAGCCCCGCCCCGCAGCGCTTCTCGTCCCCGCAGAACGCAAGCACCGGGCCCGGAGACCGCACGCCACAGCCACAGAGCGGGACGATGGGACTTACACGCCGGCCTTCGGAACATCCTAAAGGCCGGATTCTAAGGGCATCCTGGCCACAGAGAAGGCCGGGGAGGGCACACAAGCGTCCCCTCTGGCAGCCTGCAGCGGGAACGCGTCACATACACCCGCTGTGCAGCAGTAACAGATACGGTCTCATCTTCTCCAGCAAGTACAGACCTTTCTTACTTTCTTTTTCAAATAACTCAACTGAAAAATGGGAAGCTACATTTACTTGGTTTCAGTGTATTTCAGTAAACTTAACCAGCTACGCAGAACTACCTACTGAGGCAGATTTAGTAACACAAAATAAAACAGAAAGCAAGGCCGAGAGAGCACCCTCCCTGGGTTACTGCTGTGCAGGACAGCCATGTACAACCCGTGGGGCTAAAGAACACACGTGCTGTTTGGAGGACACCCTGCACCTCGAGGTCCTCTGGCGCACAAGGACCCTACCAGAAAGGCAGCGCGCACGCTGGGTCACTGGAATGAAACCACCACCCTTGCCCGCCACAAGAGCAACACCAAGAAACTGCCACCTCTGCAGAAGTTCACATGGTGGGGTGCCTGGGTGGCTCAGTTGGTTGAGCGACTGCCTTCGGCTCAGGTCATGATCCTGGAGTCCCGGGATCGAGTCCTGCATCGGGCTCCCTGCTCGGTGGGGAGCCTGCTTCTCCCTCTGACCCTCCCCCATCTCATGTGCTCTCTGTCTCTCTCATTCTGTCTCAAATAAATAAATTTTTAAAAAAAATCTTAAAAAAAAAAAAAAAAAAAAAGAAGTTCACATGGTGGAAACTTCCAGAAGCGACCAACTTCAGGGCTCACACTAGGAGCCACAGAAAGACAACCATTTTGCTCTAGAGGAAATGTTCAGGTGACCACAGCAGTGAGTCCGGTTTCAGCAGCCTCACAAGACAGACCTTTGGCCCAGGTCAGCAGGGGTCTGAGCTGGAGGAAAACAAAGATACACAGGTGGTGCCATGACAGTGAGTGACCGAGGCTCCCGTGGGGGCACTGTTCTCCCGTCCGCGCAGGAAACAGCCGGCCTCATCTCGGCTTCCCACCTGGGCAGCCCGAAGCCAGGCCAGCCACACCCGCCCTCAGGCAAGCATCCTGCTCCGTATTCCTGTGAGCACTCCCACTTCGGAGGCAACCTTCCACCTCGCGGTACCATCTACTCTGAAGTCCTCTGTTCCCCCCGACCCAACACGGAAACGACTCTCACTAGTCATCGGCCTCCCCCAGGGACCTCTTCAGTTTCTGTCCCACGAAACCCTGCACACTCCATGTGACGACTGTCCCCCTGCCACCCTCACAGACCCCACTCAGCTTAATTCTGCAGCAGGCTTCCCTCCCCAGAAACCCAGAAGCCCAAGGATCCTGGCCTCAGTGCTTGCCTCTCACTCTGGGCTTTCCGGGGACGAGTGCATCCCTGGTCCAGGCCAATCTCCCCAAACCACATCTGTGATACACAGCCACCTGCCAGAATCTCCCCCCAGCCATCTCGTGGGGACCTCAAACTCAGCACACCCGCGCAGGACCTCCTTCCCAGCCCGCCGCCACTTCCCACCCTATTCACGGGGCAAGAAGCCTGGTGAATCCACTTTTACTCCCCACCTTCCTCCCGCAAAGCTGCCCACCCAGTGTGGCCGTCATCCTAACGTGTGCCATCCTGCTCTGACCTCCCCCACCTCAAGCCTCCTTCCCTTTGATTTCCCGTCCCCAAACGCATCCCTCAGATGAACGAACTCGACACAGCCACATCCTTCCCGCACCTAACACCTTCGGTGGCTCCTCAGTACTTTCAGGAAAAAGCCAAGCATCCTCTGTGGGAGCGCAAGCCTCTCCTTGTGCCCCCCCATCTGCCTCTCCTGGGCCCCCCGCCGGCAGCACCGGCCTTCCCCACCATCAACACCGCAGGCGCCTCCAGCCACGCTTCCCCCAGCTAAGCCGCCGCCCTGCTGCCCTGCTGCCCTGGGCTCCCTCCTCCAGGACACTGCTGCTGACAGCACCCCGTCTCCTGGCCAGTGAAGAGTCCTCCTGTGGGCCCCCACAGCCCCTGGAGGAACAGGCATCGATGCTGCTTTCATGCCCGCCCCGGCCAGGACGGCAAGAGCCTTCCTTGTCTTCTGTCGTCTTCCCCCTGGCAGCAAGGACAAAGCCTGGCACCCCAGAAACACTGGCCAACGGACTTCAACTGCTGCTTGGAGAGCCCGGTGAGGACCGGTGCCCTGGTCAGAAGCAAGGCGCTGGCTGCTGCTTCTGCAAGCAGAGGCAAGCCGCCCTCACGGCAGAACATGCAAGCAGACAGAGTGGAGCGCCTCAATCCCGAATCTCTTCTGGCTTGCCCAGCTCTCCCCATTCACTAACCAGCCCCCCGGACTCGGCCCCCCAGGGCTAAGCTGGCCGCCAGCTCCAGGCAGCCGAGCACTCAGGTGACAATGTCCACGGGCAGACTGAGCACAGGGCCCCCCACCTCTGCCCTGGCACACGCCTCCTTAGACACCCCGACCCCACCCTGACATGCTTCCCTAACTCCTCGGTCAGGCCACCTTTGACCAGTCCCCACCCTTGTCCGTGTCCACTGTCAGACCTCCAACAACCCCCACACGGTGCTGCTGTCCCTGGAAGCACCAGAACAGGGCCACAGCAGACAGAAGGAAAAGACAATGAGATGCTGGCTGTCACACAGGTGCGGGCACAAGAAAAACAGACATCCTAATGACATACAAAATCATACACTAGAAACTGGTTAGTTCAGCGAAATTAAAGTAGATCAGAGACAGTGGCAAGGCTGAAGAGAGACAGGGCCGGGGAGATGCGATTTTGGGCAAGGTTGGGTGGAGCCCCTCTGCTTTCACCGGGAGATAGGAATTTAGGAGGAAAAGGGGGTGGAAGGAACCCTCTTTCTTCCTGTTAATGTAACAAGTAATGGCACTTACACATGTATTTAACAGACGTGCAGAGTGCACACTAACTGCACAGGAAGTCTGCAAGAGCCTTTACAAAGCGACACAACCCATCCAGAAAGGCCCGCCTGCAGCCCCGACTCACACTGCTTCCGGATGAATCCCTGGTTATACATCGCCTCCAAGAAAACAAAGTCACTGAAGATGGAGCGCTCCAATACAACACCTTGTCCTGTTAGAAACGGGGAAACAAAATCAAAAGTCAGACAGATAAAAACCAAGGCACTGGAAATGAGTAACTTCATTTTTAGAAAGGCAAAAGTTATTTACAACACCCTTTGCATACCAAATATTTTCAAAAGCACAGACGTGCTCTTCTAAGTGAGAAATCATTTTCAAAAGTGAGAACACTTCTGGTTCAGGCAAAGTAACATTGTCTCACCCTGTCAGCTATAACCTATCCAGTTACAAGGAAGGCATTTCTGTCTGAAACCACAGCTTTCCCATCCCATCTACCCACCCCAATCCCGCCCCGGCCCGACCACTCGGCCAGAACCCAGCGGCATCCACGACTCTCCCCCCGTGCCCCGTGCCCAATTCAGGAGTAACCACCAGCTTCCTCCCAAGCACATCTTGAACCCGACCGTTGTGCACAGCTTCCACAGCTCCCCCCACAGAGCAAGGCCTCCCAGCAGCTGGCAAGCTCCCAGCCCCAG
Organism: Mirounga leonina; assembly: GCF_011800145.1. Lineage (NCBI taxonomy): Eukaryota > Metazoa > Chordata > Mammalia > Carnivora > Phocidae > Mirounga > Mirounga leonina. Next base: position 1,328,007 of record NW_023270377.1, on the reverse strand, counting down.
CCACCAGCTAGGCCCTGCCTCCGCCCTGGCCCCCGGCCACTCTCCCAGCAACAGATGGGCACCGTCAGAGCTTGAGCCAGCTCACACCTCCAGAGGAAAAGCCACCTTGCCCAGGCAACTTCTCTGACCCCATCCTGTCCACTCCGAGCCCACTCAAGGCACTCACGTCACAGTGGCCTCCTGTGACCACAGCCGCTCTGAGCACTGTCCCCACCCGGCTCCAGCCAGTGTCCTTGCACTCGGCCCTGCTGCGTCACCTCCCCACGTGGAAGCACGGCCCCGGCCCCACTGCAAAGCCCTTCAAGCCTCTCACTACCGGACGCGACACTGAACGTACGCACGTTTACGCTTTCTCTCCCTACCACAGTGTCAGCTCCAGCAGGCGGCAGCCTTCGCTCCTCCGCCCAGGCTCCTAGAACGCACCCAGCCCACGGCAGGCACTTACACAATGTGCAATGATTAATGGAACACAGGAAGAAACGGGGTTTCATTTAAAGTGCTCCTTCTTCACTCTAAGAAACAGGGAGTCCTGAGATAGGGTTGAAGTATGCTTCGAGAAGAATCTGGGGTAAGCCAAGTCTCAGTATTACATCCAAGGACCAAGCAGTTCCTACGAGCCAGGTCCTGGTACAGACCATCGTAAGGGAGACCGCATTCTTTCTCAGGAGCAGCACTAACCAAAATCAGGGCTTACGTTCATCTGAGGAAAAGCGTCACTAAGAAAATTTTGGAAAAGCAAGACAGTCACTAGACTCCTTTGTAAGTGTTCAGATAGAGCGACTCCCGCACCTCGGGGCACGCACTGTGTACAGGGACCCTGCTGGCTCAGCGCAGGTCTGTGGACAGTGCCGTCCATTCCCGGGGGCCCTCGTTACAAGACCTTCCCGCTCACACCCATGACGCACCCCCCGAGGCGGCAGCGGAGCTGTCCGTAGATGAGCTCACCGGGTAACTGACGGCCGCCCCAGTGTGGCCACCACAGCCGTAAGAGGCGGGCACAAGGCTCCTGGGCGCAGACACACTGTTTGCCACCCACAGCTTCAGCGCCTCCGAGGCCTGGGGCTCTGGCCAAGCACGGCAGGGTCTGCGCGCCCCGCACGCTCGGCGGGAGGGGCCAAGTTTAATGCACGCTGCCGGTACCCAGGATGCTGCCATCCCTCCCGGACCGGACCCTGTTCTGCGCTGACTTTACGCCCTGACCACTGCTGCTTGTCTCCCCAATCCCGAACAGTGCCTGCCCCCCTATCGGCCCTTGTCCATTTCTTGCCGGCTTCCAGAAACACAGCCCCCTTTCACCGGACGGGCCCGTGGGGCCCTGTGTGCTCTGCCTCCCCACCTCTGCACTTTCTCCAGGGTTAGGAGCGACCAGGGGATGGTGAATCCCAGACCATCCCTGGCCCTCAGAAACAGGCCTGTTTGGGGTGTCCCATCTCTGCGTGACCACGGCTCCACCGCACGAGTGTGATTCCTCTTTGTCACAGCCCTTTACAGGCTCTCTTTCCTGCATCTGTGGATACCTCTCCCCCATGAGCCTAGAGCAGCGGCTCGGAAATTCCCGACACTCCATAAACCTCACCCCAGTGCACAGAAATGAAATAATATTAAGCGCGCTTTATTCTGAAGCAGGAATAATGTGAACCTCGGGGAGTTTATGATCTTATTAAGAAGACAGAACTTGCCTCATCAAATACCCTCAAAGAAAAGCCCTACTTAGTGGCAATCTAAAACGGCGGGACCGCACAACAGGGGGGCCGCACCCGTGCTCAGCAGGTGCTCCAAGGCGTCCGCGTACTGCAGGAGGCGGCTGGCGTACAGCCAGGACTGCAGGCGGTAGCTGTTGCCGTCATTGCTCTTCGGGTCGTCGTAGAACTTCTCCACGCTGCAGCTGCCGCTGAGCTCTATGTCCAGGGCCCTCCCATCTCCCGTGGTGCTGTCTGCGTAATGCACCCCTACCTCCGGGAAGTGCTTTAAGCCTGAGAAGAAGAAATGCGACATGAGCGTGTCACCTGCCCTCAGTAGGCAGCCGGGACTCACAGAAACAAAGCCCCATCCGGACACATCGCAGAGGCTGGTCGGTTAGGACCCGGGCAAAGTTACCCTCACGCCTGTGTCTACACAGGATGCTGAAGACAATGTGTCCAGAACAGCTGCGTTACAGGGTCCCCCTGGTGCCCCCGCGGGAGAGCCTCCCAAAAAGGAGAGCGGGCCCAGCGCTGCAGGAGCCCCTCACGTATGAGCGGGCACCAGCCAGTCAACTACTGCAGGAAAGTACGACAGACAGACATCTTGACCAGGAGTCAGGGAACAGGGTTCAAAGCCTGGCTTTGCGCTAACCAGCCATGTGACAGCAGCTTCTTATCCATCTGGGAATGACAGCAGTAATCACGGCCCTACTCAGAGGAGTGCTACCAAGCTCAAATAAGACCGCTCATGTGAAAATGCTCTGCGGACATTATCAAGAAAAAATTCCAATTCAAATTGACAACAGTATGGGTTTTTAAAATGTTCATTAAACTTAACACATTAAAAACAGCTTTTAATGTATTTTAAAAATGTAAAATACATACCCAGGGCCCAATTCTACCTAGTCAATGCTAAAGTAAAATCGAACTCAGATAAGCAACCGTGCACCTGGGAGGAAGGTACTCCACAAGACAGAAGTCCGTACCTAATTTCTCTGCTATTTCTTTCGCAAGCTTGCCTTTTCCAGAACATATATTGCCATCTACAGTTATCACCTTGCTGCGTTCTGTGAATCTTTTGGTTGTTCTTTCGCCGAGTATGTACGCCAAAGGGCCATACCGTAGCCTGCACCGTACACTTGTGTGAATTCTCGCCTGAAAAACACAACAGCATGCGGTTACTGCAGCAGCTATTAGGTAAAAATGCCAAGAAGACCCCTGGTGACAAAAATGCCAACATCTGCATTTTTATTACCTACTGACTTGTTTAATTATCGGTCTCCCTACCCCACCCCCAGTGTAAGTTCATAAGGATAGGGGAACTGTCTGTTGTGTTCACTGCTAAATCCTCAGGGCCTGGAACAGAATATGCATACCGTGTTCAATAAAAGTTGGATGGATGGATGGATGGATGGATGGATGAAAGGATGGATGGATGAAAGGAAGGCAGGGAGGAAGGAAGGAAAGGGAAATAAGAGAGAAAGGGAACAGAGCATTTTTCTAGGCCAGACTTCTATCCTGAGCTCTGGACCCAGTTACCTGCCTTTAAACAGCTCCATCTAGAGGTCCTGAAAATATCTGAAAGCTAGCAGGCTTAAAACTGAAATTTAACATCCATACCCTAACCCCCAAATCTGCTTTCCCTCCCACAGTCCCTATCCACTATCCAGCAAGCAAATCGGAGCACACATGGGAATCACTTTGGGTATCCTCCACCTTCCTCCAACCCTATCATTACTCACAAAATCCTACTGACCTTAACTCTTAAACCTCTCTGGAGCCAACCGTCTCCTCCTTATCCCCGCCACAATGCTTTTGCAGACATCTCACATCTCTCGTCTACGGTGCAATGCCTGCCGCATGTCCTATCTCCAACAAATCCAGTCCATTCTCTGCTCAAAAGGCAAATGATCTACCCCCACCACCACACGCACAAAACACACACACACATCAAGAAAGAAACACAATCAAAAGGCAAACAACTAAGAAAATCCTTAGCGTATATATAGATTGTATGGATCAATGAGGAATATTGATAGAATAAGGAAAAATAGGAATGCACAGCTTATTTTGAAAGATTAAAAATAGCCAAAAACCACATGAAAAAAATGTTCACTCACTTATTTATTCATTCAACAAGTATTTATTAGGAGCCTACACAATGCAAAGCATGTTTTCTAGACAACGGATTTATGGAAATGAGCCAAAGGATTCAATGGGACAACAAAACAAAGAAGTAATTACAGTTGAGCCTTGAGCAATGCAGGAGCTGGGGTGCCGACCTCCTCTCTTCTGTGCACTTGAAAATCCATGTACAACTTTTGACTCCCCAAAAACTTAACTACTAATACCCTACTGTTGACTGGAAGCCTTACTGATAACATGAACAACTGAATACACATATCTTGTTACATGTATTATTCACTGTTTTCTTACAATAAAGTAAGCTAGAGAAAACATTAAGATCATAAAGAAGAGAAAATACATTTACAATACTGTACTTATCAAAAAAAATCAAGTAAGTGGACCCATGCAGTTGAAACTTGTGTTGTTCAGGAGTCCACCGCACAGAGCATATTAAATAATCGCCATGGAGGGCAGCACGGCATACGGGATGGGCCACAGACTATACTGGGAGGCCAGGGAGCCTTTGAAGAGTGACATTTGAACAAAGACTGGAAGGTGCCAAGTGGATATTTGGAAGAGGGTCTTTCAGGCAGAGGAAACAGTAAGCAGAAAAGTCCTGGAGCCAAAGCACTGCAAGATCAGCAAGGCCAGCGCAGCTTATGCCAAGTGGACTAGGGAATGGATGAGGTGAGTAAGGGGGTGTTAATCATAACGTACCTCGCACCCTACAAATTAATCACTCTTTCCTCCAGGCTACCTATGAGCCACGTGCAAACTGCTCCCATGTGTGTGCACGACTTGATCGTCTCACAGATGTGGCACAAAGCAGGTGCACGGCAACGTTTGATCAAGCAATCAGCCACTTACTGACTGCAATCTTTAGAAAGTGCTTTCTATAGAATTATGGTACAATTCTCTAAAATTTCCCATCCTCAGTCCCGTTTACTGCTCTCTAGAATCATACAGAATAGATCTTTCATGACACATTTCCAGTTCCTTCCACTCTTCAAGTAACAAGGCATATACCCTTTCCATCTTACTCATTTTTCTCTGGACTTGCTGAAGTTCATCTACATCCCCTGTAAAAGTACCAGGAAGCGAACACACTGTTACAAGGGGGTCTGTCTAGTGCTTGCACTGCAGCAGAGTATGACCCCCTTAATTCTGGGCCCCCCACTTCCACTAACACAACTCCCAGAACACTGGGTATTAAGAAGGTAACCACTTTTCCACGTTTCTTCTCTTTGGTGGCCTGAGTCACCTCCCGAAAACACGCACGTGACTTTTTACAAGACTCTGACACTGCTCTACTCAAAATCCTTCGCGCAGAATCTTTAGCACGGAGATCAAGCAAGTCCCTTTACAGTCACTCGGACACGGACGCAGGGCCAGGCACGAGCAAGCGAGGAAGCGATTCTACAAGCACCGTTATAAATAGTCTCGCAAGGGTTCCGGCCTCGGTTCTTCGGCTTCTTGCGTTCCCTCCGCCTGACGTCATCCCGCCGGTGTCCACCGTGGGAAGTTCCCCTAAGCCGTCCTCATCTAAGCCAAGAGCCTCTTCGGCTTCTGCTCCACGGCACAGCCCCGCGGCGCCGGGCCAGGGCTGAGCCCTAGCTGCGTTTGACCGCGCCGCGCCGTTCGTCAGCGGACAAACCACCCCGGGCTCTCCCCGGCTCTCCCACGCCTGCTCGCGCGTCCAGCGCCCAACTGCACGGAGGCACCTGCAAGCCGACCTCCCGCGCCAGGGCAGCCAGCCAGGCGGCCGATTCACCTCCGTCCCCAGCGTTCTGCTTGCAGAACGTGGCCTGGAGAAGCTCCCGGCCCCTGTGAGCTCTGCCGCAACTCAGGACCCACGCCGGGGGCAGCGCGGGTCCCCCGGACAGTGACCCTAAAGCCGCTGCCCAGACGCCCGGGCAGCCGAGGAAGGGTCGGCGCCGGGAGGACAGGCCAGCACCCCGCCCCCCGCCCGCCTGCTCCCCGCCTCACCACGCGCTGGGCGACCACCGCCAGGCCCTGCGCCGACGCCGACGCCGACGCGGGGACCACTCTCAGCAGCCTCGAGGCCATTGCTCCGCGGTCGGCCCCGGCTCAAGGACCCGAGGGGACGCGGTCGCGACGGGGTCCTCTTCCGCGGCCGGCGCGCCGCCGTGACGTCACGGCCGGGCTGCCCGGGCGGCGCCTGCCGGGAGCTTCCGGGCGACGGGCGCAGGCGCCGAGAGCGGGGTCTGGGCTGCCGGCCGCTGGCCGCACGGGGCGGGCTGCCCTCCGCCTGCGCCCCGCGCGGGCCTTGCAGGGTCCGGCCGCCCGACCTGGGCCTGGGGCCGCGACAGAGGCTCTGGAGACCCTCTGCGGGGGTTCCGAGGTCGTGCGGGGCGCGGAGCCGAGGCCTCCCCCGGGCTGGCAGCTGCTGCGCCCGGGACGCCCCCCGCCCTCCCACATTCCCCGGGCGGGCAGGTGCAGACCTCAAAGTCACCTGGACCTCTCTCGGTGGCCCGAAGCCCGTCCGAGCCCGGAAGGTAGCTCGGGACCGGGCGGGGCAGGGGCGGGAGGCAGCCACGATGGCGGACATGGCTCCTCCGCCCCGGGGCGCCGGGCAGGGGTCCCCGTCCTCGTCCTCCCGGCTGGGTTACGAGGGCCCCCAGGCCTGATGGGGCCTGTACACCTTGGATGGCATCCGAGCGCACAAGCGCAGCGGGCTCTCGGTTAACTGCAGTCCTTCCGGGGCTCAGGTTAGCACGAGTTGACTTTAACGCGAGGTTTCTTTCCTACTGGCCTTACGTTCGGGAGGGTTTTAGCGTCGCACGTTGTCGGGCTCATGGTTCTTAACTCCCGAAGTTTTCTGTCGTTTAACTGCCATTTGGTTCTCAACTTTTCGGAATGATAGGGCGGGAATGCGGTTCTGGAAACGAAGGTCTTGCAGCAGATATTTCCTAATTCGAAAATTCCTGCTGGGCTGAAATGCAGAGCCCTAGTCCGCGGAGCCAGAGTGACTTAGAAGATCTGGGATGGGCCCTGAACTGCGATGGAAATGGTCTGCATTGAGAGAAACACGGTTCTAAACCCTTCGTTCCCAGAGAGCAGGGGCCATGTCCACGTCCTGCCCCGTGTCCCCAGCCCCAAGCAAAGCTCCTGACACGTTGCAGGTGCACCTCCAGTAAGCAGGTGCGACCAGGGAGCCCTAAGCCCTCCAGCCCCATGGGGTCACCACCTACCAAGGCCTCCCTCCACATCCTGTCTCGGGTCAGAGTTCAGGGAAGGGCTCTCTGTCCTCTTCTCATCTTGCTTTGTTATCTATCCCATTCACCTGTTGCCTCTAGCGCTCCAGTTTTCTTGCCCAGCTTTACCCTAGATGAAGACACATCTTTTATGTTCTTTCCCAAGACAAAGCCCTTGTGTGAGCAACTGGTCCTGAGGGCAGAGTGAGACAGAGAGAGAGACCGCAGTCACACATCCCTGCCAGGTGATGCATGGTCAGGCCTCGCAGGCCCTCTCCACCACTGTTTTGGGAGCTGCCTCCCGTCAAGGCCTCTTCCAGACCTGGCCTCCTCTCCTCCCTGGTACCTCCTCCAGGGATGGATCCTGAGACAGAACGACAGGGGACAGAGTCCGTGGGGCACAGCTCTGAACACTAACATTCATGATGAATATTGAAGTAAGAGATATTATATATAATGCTTCCCAACTACTCTTTGTAAATCAAAATTTATTTAAACAGGTTAATCTTGTAACTACAGTAAGTTAAGCTCTTGGTACACAGAAATAGATAATATGTTTCAAGTGTTCCTCGTTGTGAGACCATTCATAAACACTGTTATGGGACTTTGGTAGCCAGCTCCAACCAGTACTGTCTTTCCCTGTCCAGAAACACTGGAAAAGGAAAACATGCACTCAGGAAATTCACTTCCAAGTGAGCTTCATTTATAAATATCCTGCAAGTTACACTTCTGTCCAGCTGCAGTTTGAGTGACTGTATAATCACTACCACAGTGAAACCAAATGAGAGAAAATTCAATGTTGATTCATAAGAAAAAGTTGACGTTTCTGGATCAAGAGGAGATACTTGCTCTATCCTGAGATCACATGCCCTTTGAGACTTTACTAATGAGAGTCACGTTTATGAGGTATACACTTACAGAACACTATCCCCCAAATCCTAACCTGTCCAGTGTCCATCTGAGATACTACATAATACCTGAGGGTCAGCACCGACTAGCCGTGTAAAGCACATGATGGAAACCTCACCAGACCCGGGCAGTTCCGTGCATGCATCCGGCTGCAGGTACAGCCTGATCTAGGTCTCAAGCAGTATTCTCCCTGGGTCACCTCTGACTTCTGCTTCCCTGAGAACTTGGTACCCCACAAAACCCCGAGCATGGATGTTTGTGGCCGTTGTGTTATAATAGCCAGATGCTGGAGTCAGGTGGGACGTCCTTCAGAGGGGGAGTGGTGAGCAGACTGACAGGTGCACACCAGGGAGCGCGGTCAGCACTGAAGTGGAAAAGAAGAACAAATGAGGAATCGCTACGTGGAGAATGACTCCCGAGAAGGTGTAACTCCATTTACACAACATCTTGAAATGACGTTTCGGAGACAGTACACATTAGTAGCTGCAGGGGTCAGCAGTGGAGGTAGGTTTGCAGGGAGAGGGAGGGAAGTGATGCACTTATAAAAGACCGGCTTGAGGAATCCGTGTGGCGTTGGGCAGTGCAGTGTCTTGATTGTGGTGGTGGACCCAAAACCTACACAGATGAAAACATTCTGTAAAACTTAGCACACACACTGACGCAGACACGAATAAGTACGGGAAATGCGGGAAGTCTGAAGAAGGTGAGTGGACCACATGAGCATCCACGTCCTGGTGGTGATACTGTATGACAGTTATGCAAATGTGATTGTTGGGAGAAATTGGGCAAAGTTTACAAAGGATCTCTGTGTTATTTCTTAACAACTGCGTGTGAATCTGCAATTACCTCAGTAAAGTCTTTAATAAAGATGTCAGTAGTGTTTATATGGGACTTCTCTGTTCTGTCCCATCATCTGTGTGTCTCAACAATACCACAGACTGAGGACTAGCTATAGAGTAAGTCTCTAAATCGATAGGCTAATTCCTCCAACTTTATTCTCCTTCGAAATTGGTTTAGCTGTTCTACTTCTTTTGCCTCTTCATCTAAAGTTTAGGATCGTCTTCTCTGCGTTTACAGAAACTCTTGCTGCAGTTTGGGTAGTAATTGTGTTAAAACTGTGTAGCAGTTTGGGGACGATGGGCCTCTTGCTGTGCTGACTCCTCCCACCCCTGCGCAGCAGACGCCCCGCATCTATTTGCGCCCTCTCTAACTCCTGCGGCTGGCACCGCACACCTTCCAGCATGGGAGTTCGGCAGTTTTGGTAGGTCTGCACCTAAGTACTTGAAAAACGTTTAGTGCTTTCGGATGATATTTTAAATTTTGTGTTCCTCGTGTTCGTTGCTAGTACATGACACAGCTGGCTCTTGTGTGCTCAGTTTGTATCCCGTGGCCTTGCTGAAACACTGTTAGTTCTAGAAGATGGTGTGTCGATTCCTATGCAGACAGCTGTGTCATCTGTCAGGAGCGGTTTTATTTCATTCCTTCCGACCTGGACGCCCTTCACGTCTTTTCCCGTCTTTGCTGCACCAGCTGGAACTCCGGTTCTGTGGGGGGCCGCGGTGGCAAGAGCCGACCTCCTTGCATTCTTAGGGGGAAACACTCAGGTTTTGGTCATGTGTGATGCCAACTCCAGGAGACTTGTAAATGCTCTTCAGGAAGTTGGAGCAGCTCCCTCGGTCCTTTGTTTCCTGAGAATTGTTCATTGTTACCATGAATGACGTTAGATTCTGTTAAGCAGTTTCTCTGCATCTGTTGATAGAAGCATGTGCCTTTTCTGCTCTAGCCTGTTAATACAGTGGATCTCAGTGATTGGATTTTGAATCCTGAACCAACCTTGTATCCCTGGACTAAACCCCAATGGTCATATTGTGTCATACTTTTTGTATATTGCTGAATCCCATTTGCAAATATTTTAAAACAATTTTACATGTATATTCATGAGAGAGATGGGCTGTAGTTTTCACTTTGGACCATCTTTGTAAGGCTATAGTATCAGGATAATACTGGATTCATAACATTACCTGGGAAGTGTTCCTGTTTTACTTTCCCCAACCACTTCTTGTTGGTGGACTCCTGACTGGCCCCTTTGCCAGTGATGCTGGGCTCAGCTGGTGGCACTGGGGGGACTGTCCATCCACACAGAGGAAGAAGGAGCCCCCTGGGCTGGGACTCCTGTACTCAGCACATCTGTCCTTCAGGTGTAAAGGGGGAAACAAAGACATTCTGAGGGGAAGGAACACTGAGAGACGTTTCCAGCAGACCCCACCCCTAAAGTGTGGCTACAGGAGAACCGTGGCGTGAGCGTAAACAGAATAGACCTCCTTCATGAGCTTCTCACATCCCGTCGGATGGTTGAAGCATGTCTTTGTGGAGGAAACAGAACAATCACATGGAGAAATTGGGGAGGGTACAAGGACGTCAACAAAAGTTGACTATTCGCCCGAAGTGGTAAAGCAGGGATATGACAGATTGTGAGCAACCGCGAAAGAAACCGCACGATACAGAACGGCACTGCCCAAACACCACCTCCTAAGCAAGTGGAATTATTATTATGACACTATAACTAAATCAAGATGGATCTCTAAAAAATATAAAGGTTTCCAACCAAAAGGTAAGAGGAAAGAAGCAGAGGAAAGAAAGAAAAAGGAAAACAGACATAAGCACTAACAATTACTCGATAACCTAAATTATCCAAATTGATTTTGTAATTTCAAAACTGCCCCCCCCCCCAAAAAAAAATTCCCACACCCAGATGATTTCACTGGAGAATTTTGCCAAACATTTGAAGACTTAACTCTATACAGTCTCCTCTGGAAAATAGAGGAAGAGGGAATGCTCCCCAGCCCATTTTATGGTACCCAGACAGAGAAAGATAGCACCAAAAGAAAGAAAAAAACATAGGCCAATATTTCTCATGAACTTAGACGCAAAAATTCACAATTCACAAAATGTTATCAGATTGAATCCAGCAATGAATAAAAAATGAAGACCACACCACCACCAAATGGGATTTGTTTAAAGGTTGCAAAGCTGATTTGATATTCAAAGTCAGTCACTGCAATCCGCCTTAACAGGTAAAGAAGAAAAATCAGTGGTCAGAACACCTGCAGTAGAAGACACATTTGACAAAATACAACACTCATTCACGTTTAAGAAAAACAAAAACATAACAAAACAGACCGTCCTGGCAAGCAGGGAAGAAGGGAGGAGCTGCTTCAACTTGGTAAGGAACGTCTACAAACCCCACAGCTGACATCACACTTGATGGTGAAGGGCTGATTCTTTCTTATATGAGAGGAAGCAGCAAAGATACCCGCTTTCCCTGCTCTCATTCACCAGGGCCTTGGAATCCTAAACAGTACAGAAAGGCAGGAATAAAAAGGATATGAAAGGAAGAAATTACACTGCCTTTATTCATAGATTACATGATTGGCTAGGTAGAAAATCCAAAGCAATATACCCCAAAGAGCCCCTAGGACTAATAAATGAGGTCTGTGAGCTTGCAGGTTACAAGGTCAATGCACAAAAATCTGCATTTCTATATATTACGAACAAATAAGTGGAGGCTGAAATTTAAAAATGCAATACCATTTATGATTGCTCCAGAAAAAAAAAAATGTAATACTTACGTATCATCTAGCAAAGCATGTATAGGATCTGTATGCTGCAAACCACAAACCACCAGAGAAAGCAGTCAGAGAAAACCAATCGCTGGAGAGACTTGCTGTGTCACTGTGTTGGAAGACTCAGCAGAGCAACAATGCCAGTTCTCCTCAAAATGATTGTAGGCTTCATGCAGTTCCTACCAAAACCCCGTCAAGATCCTTTGTACACATAAACAAGCTTATTATGAAATTTATAAGGAAACATACAGGCCCTAGAATAGCCGTAATCATTTTGAAAAAGAATAAAGTGGGGGGAACCAATCATTCTTGCAATGTTAAGAATTTACTAAATAGTAAAAAAAAAAAAAAAAAAAGAATTTACTAAATAGCTACATTTCTCAAGCCCGTGCAGTATTGGTGGAGGGACAAACACATAGATCAACAGAACAGAGGACCAGAAATAAGCCAACACAGATACCCTCACCTGATGTTTTATAAAGGTACAAATGCAATTCAGTAAAGGAAGGATAGCTTCTTGCACAATGGTGTCACAGAAACTGGACATCCTTGATATGACCTTCACACCATATGCAAAAATTAACTCAAAACAGATCACAGATCTAAATGTAAATGTGACTATACAGCTTTTAGAAAACAGTCCTAGAATAAAACCTTCAGGACCCGGGATGAGGGGAAGAATTCTTGGACTTGACATCAAGAGCATGATACACAGAAGGAAAACAAGCTACATTGGAACTCAGCAAAATTTAAATGTTTGTTCTACAGGGACTTTACCAAACAGGCAGACATCAGATGGGGAGGAAAACGTGTGCAATTTGACAAAGGATTTGCATCTAGAATATGTAAAGAGCTCCCAAAACTGAACATTAACAATCCACTTAAAAAATGGGAGGCATGCCTGGATGGCTCAGTTAATTAAGCACCCAACTCTTGATTTTGGCTCAGGTCATGATCTCAGGGTCCTGGGATCAAGCGCTATATTGGGCTTCCCACTCAGCTTGGAGTCTGCTTGAGATTCTCTCTCTCCCTCTGCCCCTCCTCCTGCTAGTGCTCTCTCTCTCAAATAAATCTTAAAAAAAAAAAAAGTAGGAAAGAGATGTGAACAGACTTCACTGACAAGGACATGCGGATGGCCAGTAAGCACAGGAAAGGATGCTCAACATCATTAGCAGTTAGAGAAATGTAAATCAAACCACAATGAGACACCACTGCGTACTTTCCAGAAAGGCTAAGTAAGACACGGTGATGACACTGATGCTGGAGAAGATGCCCAAACTGCTCACTTGCTCACTGCTGGCAGGAACAGAAAATGGCACAGCCTCTCTGCCAAAGTGTTGGCAGTTCCCTTTAGCACTAAAAATTAGCTATAATACAACAATGATGCAAATGAGCACTTGTTCTCCTGGGCATTTACCCCAGAGAAATGAGAACTTAGCTTCACAGAGAGACTTGTACTTGAGTGTTGCTTGCACGTTCACGCCTCACAGCTGGCAACCGGGAACACCCCCGCGTGTCCTTCAACAGGTGAACGGTTCAGCCGTGGTGCAGAACACTTGTTGGCAACAAACACAGACTGTTGACACACAGCCTGGATGGACCTCCAGAGAATTTTGTTGAATGGAAAGAACCAATCTCAAAAGATTGCACACGCTATGATTCTGTTTATGTAACATCCTTGAAATAACAACATTATAGAGACAGAGAACAGATTCGTGGTTGCCAGAGGCTGGGACATCAAGTGTGTGTCCTGTGCTGATGGAAACATTCCACATGCTATGAAGGTGGTAGTCCACAAAGCTACACGGGTGATAAAACTACGGAGCTACATGTGTGCACACACATGCACACACACATGAAGATGAGTGCATGTATAACTGGTGGGATGTGAATCCATTCTGTGGGTTGCATTGAAGTCAGTGTCCTGATACTGAGCTGAGCTAGTCATGCAGGATGGTGTCATCCAGGAAGGCTGGGCAAAGCACACAGAGAACCTCCCTCCATATTTCTCTGCAACTTCCTGTAAATCTCTCATTATTTCAAAAAAGAAAGTTTAAAAATTGTGTTCTATGGACCAGCAACAAAGGAACAGAGGTAATTTAATTTAAAAAATAAAAAATAGGGTGCCTGGGTGGCTCAGTTGGTTAAGCGACTGCCTTCGGCTCAGGTCATGATCCTGGAGTCCCGGGATCGAGTCCCGCATCGGGCTCCTTGCTCAGCAGGGGGTCTGCTTCTCCCTCTGATCCTCCCCCCTCTCATGTGCTCTCTCTCTCTCTCTCATTCTCTCTCTCAAATAAATAAATAAAATCTTTAAAAAATAAAATAAATAAAAAATAAGTGTTGGGGAGGCTCCAGACTGCTGGGACCCTCACACACTGCTCATGGGAGCGAAAAGTCGGTGCACCCACCCTGGAAAACAGTTTGGCAGTCCCTACTAAACCTACCAAAACACATACCTCATGTTGCAGCAATTATCGGTGTCATTTACGTGTACCTCAGTCCAGCCTACGCACACAGCTAGCAAAACTCAGTGTACGTTAGTGAAAAGAAATGTTCACCACGGTATTAGCCATAATAATAATAATAATAGGCATCATCCCTAACACTGTCCACAGAGTCAATGCATAGTGCACTGTGATACGTTTACATGGTGCAATATTACACATGATATGCTTGAATCATTGCTACATGCAAAAACATCAAGGATTCACTCAAGCATCATAATGAAAGAAACATAAAAGCATCTTCACAACTGCATTCATAAAAACATCAAAAAATACCCAAAGTGACCGCTGCCCTTTGTGAAAACAAAAACAGATAAAGGTTTATTATTTCTGTGTGGTTCTATAGTTTGCTATATTTCATTTGCAGATTTACTTTAAAAAGCATAAAGTGCAATATAAGATAGCATTTTATTATCACTACAGATTAGATTTCAGGATGTTTGACTGTCCTATTGTGAAGAGTGACCTAGCCCAAGAGCCTTTTTCAAGGCAGCCTTAAATTCCTTGTTCCTCAGACAGTAGATCAACGGGTTGATTATTGGGGTGAGGACAGTGTAAACAGCAGAGATGAGCTTGTTGGAGCTCCGGGAATCGATGGCCTGGGGCCGGATGTACATGAAGATCATGGCCGTATAGAAGATGGTGACCACGGTGAGGTGGGAGGCACAAGTGGAGAAGGCTCTCCAGCGGCCAGTGGCCGAGGGGATGCGCAGGACAGCCAGGGTGATGTGTCCATAGGAGAGCACGGTGGCCATGAGGGGAAACACCAGGATGATGAAGGCAAGGATGAAGTCCACCAGCTCTGCAGTCGAGAAGTCTGTGCAGGCTAGTTTGAGGATAGGGGAAATGTCACAGAAGAAGTGGTTCACGATATTGGAGCCACAGAACGTGGCGCTGGAGATAAAGTACACCTTGATGGCGGAGATGGAGAAGCCGCTCACAAAGGAGAAGACCACCAGCTGGACGCAGAGCCCCATGGTCATGATGACTTGGTAGCACAGGGGGTGGCAGATGGCCACGTAGCGATCATAGGCCATGGAGGCCAGGAGCACGCATTCAGTGCACACCAAGGAGCTGAAGAAGTAGAGCTGAGTCATGCACCCAACAAAGGAGATGTGTTTCTGCTGCAGGAGGAAACCACCCAGCATCTTGGGGTTGATGTCAGATACGTACCAGATCTCCAGAAAAGACATGGAGCCCAGAAAGTAGTACATGGGCCTGTGGAGGGAGGAGCTGGTCCGGACGGTGAGGATGATGGCCAGGTTCTCCACCAGCACAAAGAGGTAGGTGAGCAGGAAGAGGAGGAAGAGCACATACTGCAGCCGAGGGGCCGTGGGGAAGCCCACCAGGATGAACATGCTGACCTGGGTGACATTCTCTCCCCTCATCCTTGTGTGCTGGGAGCCTGCAAAACACCACCATTCCAGAGTGAGGGGCTGTGGGGCCTCGGGGGGAGAAGGCAGAGCTCACCCTGCAGGAGAGTTTCAGCCCAGAGATCGGACGCCTGGCTCCATGAGCAGTGGAGGGAGCAGAAACTGTCTCCAAGTGAAGCCTTTCCCATCAGGAAGTTCCTGGTGTCCTTGGGGCTGGTCACGCTAAGAGTGGGGCTCTGAAATGCCCACCCACGTCCTCCCCCAAGTATCCCACGGTGGTCCTGTTTCCCTACAACCTGGAGTTCTCCAAAGATTCTAAAGACGATAGGCTCTCTGCAGCCAGTGTTACCTGGGCCTGTCATTGGTCATCGGGCACGCTCTTTCTAAATCAGTGGATACTGAACCTTCCACCTGGTTTCAGAGTTGATTTTGTAAGAGGAAGGGACAGCAGCAGGGCTCATGGGACGGTGGGATATGGTGTCCCAGTTTAGCCAGACCCTGGACCCAGACATACCCACAGGGCTGGGGGTCTTTGGGAGTAGCGGAAGTCTCCCGGGCCAAGAGGGGAGAGTGGTCATATATCTATCTTTGTGCCATCTCAAAACCCCTGAAAATATGACAAAGGAGTAAAAAGCTAAAAACTCAGGGACGCCTGGGTTGCTCAGTCGGTTAAGCATCTGCCTTCAGCTCAAGTCATGATCCTGGGGTCCTGGGATCGAGCCTGCTGTGTGTGGGGCTCCCCGATCAGCAGGGAGCCTCCTTCTCCCTCTGCCCCTCACCCTGTTTATGCTCGCTTGTGCTCTCTCTCTCTCTCTCTCTCAAATAAATAAATAAATAAACCTTAAAAAGAAGATAAAAACCCATAACATCAGAACATCAAAAGAGACCAGAAGGGGGATATCAGCAAGGGAAGGATTTTGAACCAATTCTGGAGGAAAGAAAGCAGATGGCAGAAAGGTGGCTGGGGCAGCAAGAGTAGAGAAGTCTACCAACAAAAAGGAGAATTACAGACCAATATCCCTGATGAACATGGATACCAAAATACTTGGCAAGATCCTAGTCAATAGGATCCAACAGTACATTAAAAGGATTATTCACCACAACCAGGTGGGATTTATTCTTGGGATGCAAGTGTGATTCAACATTCGCAAATCAATCAATGCGATAGGTCACATTAATAAAAGAAAAGAAAAGAACCATATGATCCTCTCGATCGATGCAGAGAAAGCATTTGACAAAATACAGCATCCTTTCCTGATTAAAACTCTTCAAAATACAGGGATTGAGGGAACATATCTCAATATCATAAAAGCCATCTATGAAAAGCCCCCAGCAAATATCATTCTCAATGGGGAAAAACTGAGAGCTTTTCCCTTAAGGTCAGGAACACGACAAGGATGTCCACTCTTGCCATTATTGTTCAACATAGTACTAGAAGTCCTAGCCTCAGCAATCAGACAACAAAAAGAAATAAAAGGCATTCAAATTGGCAAAGAAGAAGTCAAATTCTCACTCTTCACAGATGACATGATACTTTATGTGGAAAACCCAAAAGACCCCATCCCCAAATTACTAGAACTCATATAGTAATTCAGCAATGTGGCAGGATACAAAATTAATGCACAGAAATCAGTTGCATTTCTATACACTAACAACGTAACAAGAAAGAGAAATTAGAGCATCGATTCCATTTACAACAGTTCCAAAAACCATAAGATAGGTCATAAGATAGGAATAAACCTAACCAAAGAGGTAAAGGATCTGTACTCTAGAAACTATAGAATACTTATGAAAGAAATTGAGAAAGACACAAAGAAATGGAAAAACACTCCATGCTCATGGATTGGAAGAATAAACATTGTTAAAATGTCTATGCTGCCCAGAGCAATTTACACTTTCAGTGCAATCCCTATCAAAATACTGTCGACATTTTTCACAGAGCTGGAACAAACAATCCTAAAATTTGTATGGAACCAGAAAAGACCCCGAATAGCCAGAGGAATGTTGAAGAAGAAAAGCAAAGCTGGCGGCATCACAATTCCGGACTTCCAGCTCTATTACAAAGCTGTCATCATCAAGACAGTATGGTACTGGCACAAAAACAGACACATAGATCAATGGAACAGAATAGAGAGCCCAGAAATAGACCCTCAACTCTATGGTCAACTAGTCTTTGACAAAGCAGGAAAGAATGTCCAATGGGAAAAAGACAGTCTCTTCAACAAATGGTGTTGGGAAAATTGGACAACAACATGCAGAAGAATAAAACTGGACCACTCTCTTACACCACACACAAAGATAAACTCAAAATGGATGAAAGACCTCAATGTGACACAGAAATCCATCAAAATCCTCTGACTTCAGCCACAGCAACTTCTTTCAAGACACGTCAGATGTCTGACAGGTGTGATAGGGAAAGGTGGAGGGGGTAAAAACCGGGCTCCTACATGCAGTTTGCTTCCAGAACAGTCTAGTGGCTGCCTCCACATGGCCCTCCCCATCCTGTGTGTGGGTCCCCAGAGGCGGCCTTGATGGGACAAAGGGCCATGTCACCCTCATCGTCCTCATCACTGACCAAGTATTTTAACATGAAACACGTCCTGTCATGGTCACCAGGACCCTGGAAAACAAGGCTGACATCTTCACATTCAGATGAGTCAGACTCAAAGCAAAATGTTTGGGGGTTCACCCGGGATCGTGGCAGCACCAGGACACAAACCCGGGCCCTCTGACCCCATGGCTGCCACTTCTCCCACCAGATATCAACAAGAGAGAAAACAAACCCATCTGGCTGTGGCCAGAAATCTGGAATTGTTAAGACGGATAGATGGTGTTGCAGGCTGCCTTCTGACAGGACTCTAATAGGCTATGCAAACCAAAGGTCACAAAAAGAAAGTATTTTTCAGCAGGACAGGCAGACAATGCCCTTTAAGAAAGAAATGCTGGCTATGTATGTTTGTCACATCCGTACTTGGAATACCGTGCAGTCACTGAGAAGGAACCCATTTCTCTACAGACATGGAATGATTTCCAAGACACACAGTTAGATTTTCTAGATATTCTTAGCAGCACGTACAGTGGGCCTCCACTGGTGTACGTAAGGGCACATACGTGGGACGACTGTGTGTGGCCGTCACACAGGGAACTCGGCATGCCCGTTGCCCTGGCTGGGAAGCAGGTGGCTGGAACACAGTGGCAGACGGAAAGCTTTCTATGGTATATTTTTGCTACTTTTTCCATTTTGTTTCATGTGTGTTATCTATTCAAAACAGTAATCTGTTACTTATTTTTAAATTCTCAAATTCTCCTGTAAAAAGAAGATGTTATGTGCTGGATTAAACATTCAGCAGGTAAACATTTCCCTAAGCCGCGGTTCCACATCCATGCGGAAAACACACAGACAGACTGGGCCACTGGAAGTGTGCCTCTCATGATTGGCAAAAGCCTCAAATGTGGTATCATGCAGAATAATGATGCAACAAGGAGGTGCAATGAGAAAGTACAGAATCACAACAAAATCATCTTCTTCCCAAAAGAGTAGAGAAATGAAAACACAGAAAGGAAAACCTGAAGAGAAGTATAATAGAAACATAGCTGACCCTTGAGCAAGTGGGGGTGATGGGCACTGACCCCCATGCCATCAAAGATCCGTGTTATAGCTTCTGACTCCCCAGAAATCTAACTATGGATAGCCCGCTGGTGACCGGGAGCCTTACCGACACCATCAACAGTCAATGAACACGTATGTTGTATGTTTGTATGTTGTATGTATTATACACGGTATTCTTACAATAAACTCAGCTAGAGGAAAGAAAATGTGATTAAGAAAATCATACATTGGGGCACCTGGGTGGCTCAGTCGTTAAGCGTCTGCCTTCGGCTCAGGTCATGATCCCAGGGTCCTGGGATGGAGCCCTGCATCGGGTTCCCTGCTCGGCGGGAAGCCTGCTTCTCCCTCTCCCACTCCCCCTGTTTGTGTTCCCTCTCTCACTGTCTCTCTCTCTGTCAAATAAATAAATAAATAAGAATCTTAAAAAAAAAGAAAATCATACATTTACGGAACTATAGTGTATTTATCAAAAAAATCCGCATATAAGTGGACTGCTCAGTTCAAACCTCTGTTGTGCCAAGTTCAACTGTGTATTAATGGCATTATCAGGGCATGAATAAGTAGGCAAATTATTAAGAATCTAGATAACTTAATATGAATCTAACAGATCCTTAGAGAAAAATGTGTAGGAAATACCTGGTCAGTGCCTGGCCTGCAGAGAGCATTTCGTAACAGTGGTAGTAACATGCACAGGAGTTGAATTAATTAAATGCAGTAAGACAGTTTTCTTGTCCATTTACTGGTTAAACCATAATGTACACCATAATGGGGTGCGGGATGGAACTGCGCAAAGTGGAGGCCCCCAGCCTCGTGCTCACCTTGCTTATGCCTGGGGTGCTCCCGGCCCTCCCCCACCCCGGCTGGTCCTGCTCTTGGGCCTGTCACCACACACCCGCCATCATGGTAGCTCTGTTCCCCTGTTTGCACCTGCCTGTGTTCTTGGTCTCTGCCCGCTGCACTTCCCAAGGCAAGAGCTATGCCTCCTCGCTCCCCACTGGACCGGGCACCAAGCATGATTGCCGACACACAAGATGAGCTCCACGAACCCTAAGGGGGTGGGAAGCATGGGACAGAAGAGTTGCAGATGATAATGCGATCCAGCCAAAGATGCTGAAGGAGAGATGGTACCACACAGCTGCTCCCTCTTCCCTCTCTTCTTAGTCCTCAAATCCCAGAGAACTTTCTTAGAAAATACAAAAATAGAGGGAAACCCTCATGATGCAGGAAGCTAGGGAGGAGAGCGGGCCATGCCCCAAGCACCTAGAAGATGTCACCAGACTCCTGAACACAGAAGAGAAGAAATGCTAATGAAGCCATGCACCCACAGAGCGTGCAGGAGCCCCATGGCTCAGGGGACACGAGGCGGGAATGTGACCTGGGTTCTCTGACTAGGAGGGCTGGGAGGAGCAAGCTGTATGACTCGTGGAGGGCCATTTGTCACTGCAAATAAGCAGGACTTACAGGGCTGCCTTGTGGCTGGCCCTGGGCTCCGGAGGTTGTAACCGGGTCAGGGCGCCAGCAACCCTAGGTCCCAGGGGAGACCAATTTTGGAACCTCAAGGAAAAAATCCTAAAGGCAACTAGACAGAATAAAATACATTTTATAAAATGGAAGATCACCAGAGTTAGCTTTACTCTTCACCCAATCTTTAGAGCCCAGGAAACAATACCGAAACCTCTACACACTTCGGGGACGGACAGCTGGCCGGTCTAGCAGAAGGATGAAGGCTGTGGGTGAGAACACGGTGTCCAAACCCATTGCATGAGATGCTCTCCACACGACCCGTTCTGAACACGGGGCTGACCAGTGCTTCCTCCGCAGGAAACTCAAGCATCACAGCTGCCAACCTCAGAAGGGGCAGTCCCAGCCCAGGCTACCAGCACACAGAGAGAGACAGGGAGGGAGAGCCAACAAGCCAACACAGCCACTCTCTGACTGTTGTCACCAGGGTTACAGAACAAAATGGGAATGTCAGTCCTTGTGGGTCGAGAAGACAGACAAAGCAAAATAATAATGAGAATTCACTGGGGAAAAAAAAGAGACAGAAACTGGATTTACAGACATCAGGGAAAACCCGGGACAGGCAATGATTATAATGAGGAAAATCTGTGTTTGTTGCCTTGTTTTTTCCAGAGGCGGACATCAAACTGGCATGTTTGTATAACATCAGTAACATCAGTTCTTAACATTTTTTGAAGTAAGCAATAGTCTCCAAAAGGATGTGGACCCTATAAATCCTGAAAGGACAATACTAAAACGGAGAAGTAAAGGAAACACCAAGAAAGCGTGTAAATAAGGTGGGACGGCCACAGGAAAAGAAATGCATTGGCCGCAACAATAAATGTAAACAGAATAAAATTTGGCAAAAAGAGAAGACTCCGAGCATGTGAGAAAGGATCTATGACAGAATATGTGTTATTACAGAATATGTGTATTCTGCAGAACAAAACACTCGGGAAGGTTGAAGTTACAGGCTTAGCTCAGGCATGTCAGACAAACAACAAGAAAGCCTGATTTCAGGATTAATACTGGATCAGGTAACACTCAAGACCTCAAATGGTCCGTCTTCTTTATGAACCTTCTAGTCCCTGATATGACCTCCACACACTCTGCGGTGGCTCTGGTGTAGAGAAAAGTAGCCGGAAGGAAGGAGGCCACAGACGAGCATGTGTCACTCATGCCGCGACAGACCCACAGCAAGAGCAGGTGAGGATGTAGAGTGTCAGAATAACATGATTTATAGGCTGATTGGAGGGCTATTAATTCAGTACCTTGAAAAAAGGGATGTGCCCACAGAAAATTTGGGAAAAAATTACCATATTTTCAAAGTAGACATCATAGATTTCCCCAATTTCTTAGAAGTGATGGAACAAAAAAATCAAAATCAGTTAACATCAGACTAAACACAACTGCAAACTCTGTGGAAACAAAGACAGCGCTCTGCTAACGAGCTCCCACATCGGCGAGACAGTCAGAACCACGGTCATAGAGCGGGTAGGAAGTGACACGGCAACACTCACGTGTGTGACCTGGCCAGACTGGAATCCGTGCGCGAGTCTGTGCCTCTAAATGCTTTTACTGTTTAGCCAGAAAGGAGGGGAAAATTAAGCAAGTATTCAACTCAAAAAGTCAGAAAATGTATTAAGCCAATCTGAGGACAAACAGGAAAGAATGGGAAATTCTGTTTTAATTAGGAAAAAGAATAGGACTGATCAACAGAGGCAAGAATGGGCTTGGAGGTAGCCTCGGAGTGGGGAACAGTAACACAAAGCCCAGCTCATCCAATAAACGTGAAAATAGGGAACATGCAGACACCATTTTAATGATGAAAGAAGGTACCAACTACAGACAGAGATTCATCAAGTGCTAAGAGAAGGATTGGCAGCATCTATAAAGCACCTACTGTGTGTCCTTGAGTGGCCATACCCACGAGCTTCCCCGGCTCCTGAAAGCAGCTGTGGAATGCAAAGGTCAGGGTCTGGGGCAGAGGGAGGACTTTCTGAGAGACTGACAAGTGGAAACAGAAAGCCTGACGTCATCACGATAGAGATTTGGGGATTGTTGAAGTCATTGCCAAGGAAACCAACGGGCCCAGATGCTCCTTCCCTCACCTGCACTTCCAATTCCCCCGGCGCTGGGCTTTTCCTATAAACTGTTATAGGGCAGGGAAAGAGCTTCCTAATGCGGATTCCTAATAGCACAGAAACCTGGCAAGCATTGCACAAAAGGAACACTACATGTCGACCACCTCGCTTGTTTCTACTACAACAAAATTCCAATAACATTCTAGCATATAGGGCAATATATTAAAAAGGCACACACCACCCACAACCATGATCTATTTCAGGGCTGCACGGAGAGCTCACAGTTAGCAAATCTGTTAGAATGATCACCGTGACAGTCCAGCTGATGCTGAAAAGCTTTGATTGAAAACTATTCCAATGTTTTATACATTTGTCACCTGGGAGAAATGGTTTGGATTAATATGATAAAGAATCCCTGCCTCAGCCAATAGCCTACAGCATCCATGCAGCCGAATACAAGAGTCACTCCAATCCCACTGAGATGGGAATGGAGACGAGTCCTCATGCAAACATGCTGGAACCCACCTCATAAGGGAGTAAAGAAATAGACAAAACTATCCTTGTTTCCACATAACCTGGCTTTTAACCTAGAAAGCCAAAACATTATTACAATTGATTAAGGGATTTCAAAATGAGTATTAAAAATATAGTCATCCTGTATGCCAGCAATCACTAATAAGAACGCTCCATGATGAAAAAAATATACTATTGCAAGGATATCAATATCTCCAAATTGACTTCAAAAATTCACTCAATTATTGTTGAAATCTCACCAAATCTTATTTTTCTTAAAACAGGAAGAAATAATTCTTAAAATCATCTGAAAATATGAACACATGGGAAAAGCCGTGAAAATTCAAAAAAAGGAAGACTAATGAAGGGGACTTGCTATTTTGGATCGACCATAAAAATGAAGATACTGCTTTAATGAAAGAAATATTAAGAATGGTGACCGCCACCTTGTAAACCAATACAGAAATAATACAGAAAGCACTAAAACCACAACTGAGGGTATCCAGGGATGTAATCAGCAAGGTAAGGGTGGATCGCTTAGTAAATGAGGCCGAGGTAGTGGGTTACATATCTGTTTAAAAAAACAGTGGGGCTTCTTCTCCCTGTTACATCAGGAACTGAATTTCCGACGGCCGCAGCATCGGGGGCGTGCCGGCCGGTCCTGCAACCCCTGGGCTCCCTTCCTATGGACACGGGGGACACAAGCACAGACCGGACACCTGCAGGCAGCGTCCGCTCACAGGTGGCTCGCTAGGAAGAACTCAATCCAGGATGATTGCTGACATTTCAGACGAACGTCGGCGGGAGGCCACTGTGGCACAGCGAGAATCTGAACGACATCTGTACCATCGCCGTCCCAGACACCCCTGTGCTACTCTGTTTCCACTCTATCCTGCACTTTCCTTCAGAAGTCTTGACAACTTTCACTGTAACCATCGTTCTGGAAAACCAGAACATTCTTGTCGACGCACAGATTTCTGGTTTCTCTTGACCAACTGGAAGATCAGGGGCGACGTGGCCTCACGCTGCTGCGCGCCCACCACGGGCAGGACCCTCTCTGCACTGCGCAAGGTCTGCCCGCCTCCCGCCCGCCGTGGGCGGCACCTACCAGCTCCTCTGCTACCCACCGAGCGGTGGGGTGTGGAGCTGCTGCCGCTCCCCCTGCTCCCCAAGGGCTCTCCTCTCCTTTGTGTTGGCTCTGCTGGGGCTTTGCCCCTCTTAGAGAAAGAAAGAAGTCTCCTCTCTCACATAAATGCTCACCTACAGCCATGGTCTGGTTCCTGCCTTCCCCCACCACCAGCTGGCCTCTGTCCCTGCACATCCCGGGCTGGCTGTCCTGCAGATGCCCGGGACCAACCTGTCACTAGTTTCTGGGCATGCGTTTCACTCCCCACCTCTTCTGCACTTGGCAGTGTGGCCCCAGCCTTCTGTTCTCGCTGTCCACACTGAGCACGAACACCTGCCTCATGTCCTCCATGTCATGCCCAGGTGACCACCCCCGGTCCTCCCTGGTCTCTCTGCAGATTCCACTCGGGCATCCAGCCAACGACAGGAGACCCTCACTGGCCACGGAGTTCACACCCTTCTTGGGTTCTTTGTCTCAGGAGATGGCACCACGATCTACCCCACTGTCCAGGCCAGAAATCCAGCTTCCGCTCCACTCTGCGCTCTTCCCTGCCCCCACAGCTACACGGGCACGGAGTCCTACACACGGCACTTCCTAAATGTCTCCAGAACCGGCTCTCTTGCCTCCACACTCTCCCCGCATCCAGCATCCATCGCCCCCACCCTGGATAACTGCCACTGCCTCAGCTGGCCTTCCTCCAGTCTTTCCTGCCTCCCCCTGGTCTGGTGTCCACGTGGCAGAGAATGGCATGTGAGGCACTGTCCCAGCCACGTCCATCAAGCGTCCTTGGCATAAAAGCCACTCCCTGTGCTCCTGCCCCTCGTGAGCCACAGCATCCTGCCTGGGGGATCACCGCCAGTCCCGAGAGCAACTCGCTAAGTGCCCTGCTGCCCTGTCCCTGGGTAGGACTCAGTGCAGACGCAGCCTCCTCCTGAAGGGCTCCCATGAGCCCCCAGCACTGCAGCCAGATGCCGCCCAGAAATGGAGAATCCTAGGGTGTCTTCTAGGCATTGGCCTTCATTAGTGTTTGGGTGTAGAGGGAAAAGCACACCTTTGGAAAGAGGAAGATGAGGAGCGTGGCTTCAGATGCACTGCAGCAGAAGTTTCCACCAGCCGTGCGGGCCTCCCGTGCAAGCCCAGGGTGTCCGAGCCCATGGAGAGCCAGGGCAGGGTGTCACCTGGGGCTTACCATTTATTCATCCACCCAGTATTTCCCGAGTGCCTACTATGTGGCAGTCACAGTGTCAAGGCCATTGGGATAAATCGGGAGAGAAAGCAATCTTAGCCTTCTGCTTTTGTGAAGAGTAAGTTCTAGTGGAGGCAGAGAAGACAGACCATAACTAATACTGACCACATAGAAGTAACTGCTTAGCATGCAGGAAAGCACGGGGCGGAGAGTGGTCGGGGTGGCACGGCTGGGGTGCTGGGGGCCGGAGCCAGGGTCATGAGAAGGCAACTCTGGGGCAGATGAGTGTTAGCCATGGGGCTGTCGTGGGGACACGGGAGCCATGTGTGGAGTGCATGGAGGGCAGCGTGGGAAGTGCACAGAGCAAGAATCTAAGCAACAGCATTTAAACAAGAGTCTTCCAGAAGGTGACTTGGGGTAGGTCAGGGACAGTGTTGGGGAAACCTGCTCAGGTCCTGAGGTATGAGCAGCAGTAGAGGGAAGAGCCCATGACAGAAGGTCTGGGGGCTTCGAAACTGAGAATGTGCCCCAATCCCTTTCCACACCCCTCCCTGAATCCTCAGACCAGCAGAGTCCCACCCTGATGCAATGTGTAGGGGTGAGGGCTCTGTCCAACTGCTAGTTTAGGGTGGAGCTTGGGTTTTGTCCAGGATTCGAGCTGAAGTTCGTGCCTCAGTGTAGGTTAGGGCTGGGGCTACCTGATGCGTCCGCTCAGGTTCACGGGTCCCACCATGACTGGGTCAGGGCCAGGGAAACAGTCCTGCCAAAGGGTAGACGCCTCCCCCAAGCCCTAGTCCACCTGGTGGCACAGAGCATTTAAGGGACACCATCTCCGTGTTTCTTTGAATCCTTTTGCACTTCTTGCATATCCCAAACTTCCCAATTTTAAGGCAAAGGTCATTTCTGGTCTCTTCAAAGACAGGGTAACTGGAGGTTTGAAGAAGTGAGAGCTGGAAGTGGGGGCAGTGAAAGGGAGAATGGGCAGGGGGAGGCGAGGGGCAGGGGGGAGGTGGGCAGGGCAGTCCTCCCCTGAAGCTGGGACCCATCGGCACCCTGACGGGGGCAAAGGCAGGGTTGAGGCGGTGTTCTGGAAGCAGCACCCGCTGCCGCCCTGCTTCTCCCACCAACCAGGTCCCTCCTTCTCTGGCTTTGCAGCAAACTGGGAGCCGGTTTTGTTGACACCAGGCAGGACAAGTGGCCCCTTCTGAAACGTTCCTCCATGCCCACTTTCAGAGGACTGCAGGTTCCTTGCAAGGACAAAGGCGACAAGAGGGGACAGGCAGGGCGGGCTGAGGGGCAGGGGGCAGAGAGCAGGCATCACCTGTGTGCTGCGTGCGCTTGGGGCTGAGAATGTGGGCCAGGCAGACCTGGGTGGTCTCTCCGGATCCTGGAGCAGGGAGGAGGGCACCACTGCAGGAGGGGCAGGCAAAGCAGACAGTGGACAAAGCGGGCAGTGGGAGGAGGGGCTGTGCCACTCAGTGGAGGATTTCAGAGCTCAGAGGGAGAGGAGGACGCTGGAGATACTGGTGAGGTTGGGGGTGAAGCACGGGCATGCAGGAGCGCGGGGGGAGGAAGTCCCCACACCGCCCACTCAGGGCCAGGAGCCAGTGCCGGTGAGGGGTGGCTCAGTCCTGGCCTCACTCCTGCCATTTCCCTGAAGGACCTGGTCCAGGAGCCGCCCCGACCACCACCTCACTGAGAGGAAGGATGCCATGGGGACCTACCTGGGACAGCTGCAGGCAGCACTGGCCTCCCTTCTCTCTGACACCCTGAGTGGGCAGCCCCTGGCGAGGCCTGGCCAGCCCCCAGAGCAACTGCTGGTTTAAAGGAGGCGCCAGGGAGAAGGGACTGTTGGCTCCCTTCCCCATCATGCACGGATGTGGGGACCCCAGGGTCTAATTACCCCGCTATTGAGAGGTAACTGCCCCACACTGCCAATTAGCACAGAACCTCATGTCGGCGGGCCTCTGGGCCCTGGTGACGGCAGTTGGCTGGGGGCCGAGCCCTGTCTGGCTTCTCCTCTGGCCAGCCCCCATGCCCTGTCCAGGGTCCAGGCCCCCTGACCAAACATCCTCCCCTGTCCGCTCAATCTCTGGCCACACAGCACCGTCTCCACCAGGACCTCTGGTACGCTTCCCTTCAGGGCTGGGGAGGGATATGACTCCTGCGCGGGACAGAGGACTTTTCTGGGGTCAGCGACCAGGGCCTGGTCCAGGGAGATGAACTCAGTGAGACACTGCTTTACCCCAGAGTTCGTGAATATTACTATTCACAAGGGGACAAGGAAATGCGAGTTTCTGGCATAAGATAAGAAGTTTTCCCACAAATTCAATCAACCTAAACACCACTGATCAGTCTAAGCCAAAAGAGCTCCATCTGGAAACGTTTCCCAAGCTGGCGGAAGACACGGAGCAACCTAGAGCCTCGCTGGCCGAGGGGGTCTGGGGGCCACACTTGGAGAGCCACTGAGCTCAGGCACAAGGGAGAAGGATGCAATGGGGACGGTTCGCCAGCGTTTTTCCTCCTCTCAGGAAAGCAGCCGATAGAAAGAGCAAAGGATGGTCCGGTTACAAAACAGGCAGACGAACGGGCACTTCATCAAAGAGGATAAGAGGATGCAAAGAAGCACTTGGAAAATGTACAGCCCCCTTAGCTGTCAGCAGAATGCAAATCAAAGCCATGCAGAGACCGGGTGCACACCTGTCAGTGTGGTGAAAATAAAGCAGTGACAGCACCCAGTGCCGGGGGCGCGCAGGCCGCGGGGGGTGCCCGCCTGGGCGCGTGAGGTCCTGCGGGTGCGGGGGCGCGCAGGCCACGGACGGTGTCAGCCTGGGTCGTGAGGTCCTGCCAGTCTGGAAGGCAGCTTAACAGTTTCTTACAACATTATAAAGTGAAATGTTTGCTCACACAGAAACCTGGACACAAATGTTCACAGCAGCTCTGTTCATAATTGCCAAAAGCTGGAAAGGACCCAGACGCCCTTCAGCAAGTGAATGGACAAGCAAGGGGTGGTGCGTGCACACACGAGTGCAGCGGGACAACACACACAAACCCAGCCCTCCAGCAGTGTGGACGAAACCCACGTTTGTGTTTGCCGCCCATCTGCACATCGGAGGTTTTCAACGTGCATTTCCTTAATTGCTGATAAAATTGGGCCCCATTCGTATGTTCATAGCTTATTGGCCAGTTGGCTACCCTCTTTCGGAAGCAAATGCTTCCCTCATTTACTTGTTTCAGTTGGGTGCCCTGTATTTCTCTCATTAGTCTGGAGGAATTCTTTGTCTCATTCATATCTTTAGATATATTTTTGGAATTTGCATGTATTACAAGTATGTTCTCCCACTCTGTGTCTTGGCTCTTTATCCACTTTCTAATTTTTAGTGATGCACAGAAGAACAGCACACTGGGCCTCAGCTGGTCTGGGTGACCGTCCCTCCCCGACCCAGCCAGTGGGAGGCAGGCCGAGTCGACCCACTCCCCCTCCTGGGAGAAGTATGAACTAATCCAAGCCTCTAAACCGCGTATGCTTATCACATCCATTTGCCCTGACAGATCCATAGGAACCCAGATATAGACAAATCAGCTCATGCTATTGCCTTGGAAACAGTTCACAGTTTTGGAAAGACGTGGGACCTAAGCTGGCCCGTGGCACTGATGGGAAGATGCTATTTCTTACTCTCTGTTAACGGTCTCATTGAATCCTTTGTTCCTTTAGGTTGGCACTAATTTTTAACATCCTGTTGAGAAATGTCTGCTTTCTCTGAAGTCATAAAGACACCTGCCATGTCTGTTTTGAAGGCTATTTGGATCCTCTTGTTGCAAAACACGCATTCCTTTACCTTCAGGCTTATTGCTGTTTCTCTCTATCTGTCACTGATTTTACCATAAACTTTTCCACCTTGGGAAGGGACATTAGGTAGGGCCTCTGAGCTCCTCCGATTGCTGGTAGCAAGACCAGTCTGGCAAGTGCCTCCGCCTCATGCAGAGTGGGACCACACGGGTGCGGAGCCAGGGGACCCTCTCAACCACCAGGCAGTACAGCTGCATTCCCTGTCAGCTCCAAGTTTTCCAGATAGGAAGTAGGCACACTCCAGCCCATCAACCCTCAGAAAGGGTGGGTGTAAAGGCTTGAAGTGCAGTTAGTTTCTTGCTGAGGGATTGTCCGCACCTCCGGCCACAGCCCTGCTCCCAGGACCACCAGTCATGGGGAAAAGGGGAGTTAAGAACCTAGCAATTATTTGTTAGAGGGCAGACACCATATCGCTGCATCTGGAAGCCTTCTGGTCCAAAAAATCCCAGTCTTTGCCACTAGGCGGCACTCACGGGCTTCAGCCACGAGCTCCAGTTTGCCAAGTGTGAGCTGTAGATCCTTCCAGAATCAAGTGTGAGTGAATCATCAGGGCCAAGAGCAGCCATATAGCTACTGGTTTTTGCAGTTCAAACACAGCCTGCTGTTTTCCAGACCCCCCACTCAAATATGTTCTCCTTTTGGGTACAGATAGAAGTTAGCAATACTCCCAGATGTGGGATGTGCAGTCCCCCAAATCCAAACAATTCAGTCATGCACTGAGCTTCTTCCTTAGTTCCAGGAAAAGGCAATGGCTGCAGCTTATTTTCAGTCACCCATGGGACGTCACGGGTGGCTTCTGACTATGTTATTCCTAAGAATCTCACCATTTGGATTTGTTGACCAGCCTCTGTGAATCGCATGTATCAGCACTGTACTTAGGCATTCCCAGCTGGCTTTTCAGTTTCTGATATCATCATGGTATCAACTTAGTGTTTTATTACATTCAGACCTGCACCAAGTCCACATCCTTTCTAACCAAATTCTGAGAGTAAGCTGGTGAATTCAGAGAACCCCATGGCTGTTCATATTGGGATCCTTCCACACGAAGGCAGACTGCAGCTGGCTCCTTTCTGGGATTGAGATTGAGATTGAGAAAAAAGCATTTGCAAGACACATCAGTCAAGAAATGGGCAGAAGACATGAACAGACATTTCTCCAAAGAAGACATACACATGGCCAACAGACACATGAAAAAATGCTCAACATCATGTGGCATCAGGGAAATACAAATTAAAACCACCATGAGTTACCACCTCACACCAGTCAGAACAACAAATATTGGTGAGGATGTGGAGAAGGGGAACACTCTTACACTGTTGGTGGGAAGGCAAACTGGTGCAGCCACTCTGGAAAACAGTATGGAGGTTCCTCAAAAAGTTGAAAATAGAGCTACTCTACAACCCAGCAATTGCACTACTGGGTATTTACCCCAAAGATACAAATGTAGTGATCCGAAGGGGCACCTGCACCCCAATGTTTATAGCAGCAATGTCCACAATAGCCAAACTATGGAAAGAGCCCAGATGTCCATAGACAAATGAATGAATAAAGAAGATGTGGTTTATATATAAAATGGAATATTACTCAGCCATCAGAAAGGACAAATACATACCATTTACATCAATGAGGATGGAATTGGAGGGTATTATGCTGGGTGAAATAAATCAAACAGAGAAAGACAACATACGGTTTCACTCATATGTGGAATAGAGGAAACAGCTCAGAGGATCATAGGGGAAGGGAGGGAAAACTGAATGAGAAGTAATCAGAAAGGGAGAGAAACCACGAGAGAGTGGTTTCTGGGTGGCTCAGTCGTTAAGCATCTGCCTTCGGCTCAGGTCATGATCCCAGGGTCCTAGGATCGAGCCCCGCATTGGGCTCCCTGCTCAGCGGGAAGCCTGCTTCTCCCTCTCCTCCTTCCCCTGCTTGTGTTCCCTCTCTTGCTGTGTCTCTCTCTGTCAAATAAATAAAATCTTAAAAAGAAAGAAACCACGAGAGACTCTTAAACATAGGAAACAAACTGAGGGTTGTTGGAGGGGAGGTGGCTGGGGGTTGGGGTAACTGGATGATGGGCATTAAGGACAGCATGTGATATGATGAGCACTGGATGTTATATGCAACTGATGAATTATTGAACTCTACATCTGAAACTAATGATATACTATATGTTGGCTAATTGAATTTAAATTTAAAAAGACACATCCCAGAGTATATGTCTCTTTCAGCTTGCAGTATTTTCACACTATTGAAACCACAGTAAGAACTGCTGGTGCTATTGGTGGTACTCCTTTATCAAGCTTGGATGGTCTATTGTCAGCCTCCATGAGCCATCTGCATTTCTCACAGGCCATATAGGACTAGTACACAAGAATTCCAGCTCCTAACATGTTGTTAATGAAAGTGGCAATCTCTTTTTGTGCACTAGGTATTCTACACTGCTTCAAACTAGCAACCTGAATGGGCTCAGACAATTCTATGGATTCTCATGTACTATGTCCAATTAGTACTCTCTGAAGGGTGAATTTATATGCCTT
This sequence comes from Mirounga leonina, assembly GCF_011800145.1. Lineage (NCBI taxonomy): Eukaryota > Metazoa > Chordata > Mammalia > Carnivora > Phocidae > Mirounga > Mirounga leonina. The sequence goes on along the minus strand of NW_023270377.1, from coordinate 1,296,171 downwards.
CTATTTTATTTTATTTTTAAAGATTTATTTATTTGAGAGAGAGAGAGAGAGAGAAGAGAGCAGGGGGAGGGACAGAGGAAGAGGGAGAAGGAGAGAGAGAGAGAGAGAGAGAGAGAGAGAGAGAAGCAGATTCCCCGCTGAGCATGGAGCCTGGTGCAGGGCTCAATCTCATGACCCTGAGATCATGACCTGAGCCAAAATCAAGAGTCATACTCTTAACCCACTGAGCCACCCAGGCACCCCTGCCTTCTGTTTTATAAAACTAGATAGGGGAAATGCTCCCTAGTTGGACATAATATCTATGCCAATAATATTTTCATATAAGGGAGACACAGCTATTTACCAACAGGTTTTGGAACCATAGTGTATTAAGCTCCCATGTCCCAGAGTCCCCCCCAATTTTTTTCCCCACCCTCTGGCCATTTTGCCCACACATGCATATGGCTTTGGGTCCCCAACCAATGGTTGAGCCAGAAGACCCTGACACTTTGTCAGCCCTCATACTAAAGACTGAAAAATATTGATAAGACCAAATACCACAACACATTTCTGAAAGGAAATAACAAAGACCTAAAATTAAATGAAGAGATATACCATGTTCATGGATTAAAATTTTCAATATTGCTAAGATGTTAATTCTCCCCAAATTGATTTATATATTCAATAACACATTCAAAATCAAAATCCCATCAGGCTTTAGAAATTGAAAATCTTGCTCTATAATTTTTACAGAAAAGGAAAAGTTCTACAAGAGTCAAAATAAGTCAAGCAGAGAAAGACAATTATCATATGGTTTCACTCATGTGTGGAACATAAGGAATAGCATGGAGGACCACAGGGGAAGGGAGGGAAAACTGAATGGGAAGAAATCAGAGAGGGAGACAAACCATGAGAAACTCTGGACTCTGGGAAACAAACTGAGGGTTACAGAAAGGAGGGGAGTGGGGGGATGAGGTAACCGGGTGATGGGTATTAAGGAGGGCATGTGTTGGGATGAGCACTTGGTGTTATATGCAACTAATGAATCATTGAACACTACCTCAAAAACTAATGATGTACTATATGTTGGCTAACTGAACATAATAAAAAAAAAAAGAGTCAAAACCAATTTTGGAAAAGAAAACATTGGAAGATGTCTACTACCTGATTTTAAGACTTACTATAAAGTTACAGCAATTAAATCAATGTGAGACTGGCATAAAAATAGATGTGTAGTCCAATGGAACAGAATATACTATAACCCATAAATTAACCACATATAAAATGATAAACTGATCTTTGAGAAAAGTGCCAAGGTAGGTAAAGTACAGACTTTTCAAAAATGACCTTGAAACAATGGAAATAAAAAGATATTCTCTTAAGGTGAATATATGTGTATTGGGGGGGGAGCTTTTAATATTTTATGAAATATAATGTCTGCTGTCGATTTTTTTATTAAGAATATTCTTTTTAATACAACTTTATTGAGCTTTAATATATTTATTAAAATACACCCATTTAAAATGTAAATCTCTATGAACTTTGTCAAATGTATATAGTGTGTAACATTACCAATCCCATCATTCCATAGAATTCCTTTAAGTTCGTTTGCAGCAAATGGCCCCATACATTGTCTCTGGAAACTATTGATCTGCTTTTGGTCACTATAGATTAGATTTGTTTTTTCTAGAATGTGATGTAAATGGAATCATGCAGTATGGCTTCTATTGATTAACATAACGTTTTTGAGATCCATCCACATTGTTGTGTACATAAATAATTTATTCTTTTTTATTGCTGAAGAGTATCTCATCTTATGGAAATACCATACTTTTTTTTCTATTTACCTGTTAATTGGCATTTGAGTTGTTTCTGTTTTGACTATTATGAACAACGCAGTTATAAGTTTGTGTATGCATCTTTGTGTGTACTGAGGTTTTTATTTCTTTTGGATAAATACTTAAAGAGTGCAATTGCTGGGTTATATAGAAAATGTATTTGGGCTGTATAAGAAACTGACAAATAATTTTCATAGTGGCTGTACTATTTTACACTCTCAATGTAATAACATAATGGATTGTAAAAACATATGGATTGCCAATAAGCACATGAAAAGGTGCTCAACATTATCAGTAATTAGAGAAATGCAAATTAAAACCACAATAAAATACCCCACACAGTCACTAGAATGGTAATATTTAAAAGAATGGTATTATTCTATCTAGGTGAGGACACAGAGCAATGTTTGAGGTTTTGTTGCTCTGCATACTAATTTCTCTAATTACTGATAATGTTGAACATCTTTTTATGTGCTTATTGGCAATCCATATGTGTCAAGAACTGAAGGAGCTGAGATTTTACCACTTATAAGCTAACAGTTAGGTCTGCCATGGCTTCATGAAGGCTGGCAGAAGACACAAGGCTCCTAGATCAGAGAGAAAGAATTTCATTACTCTTGACACAGTAGGCAGAATGATTTTCCTACTTGCATCAATTTCCCCTTGCCCACTCTCCAGTATCACAGGGATGATATTGAGTGGCCCAGGTAGATATTGCATACAGAGTGAGTTTGCACCACAACCAAGAAACTACTAAGACCCCTATCTTTCATAAGGGGCTGGGGGTAAACTTGCCCAGGCTGAACAACATACAAACCTGCCTTTATCATTATAAAATTTATCTCTTTATTTATTGAATTGCTTCTTGATTTAAAATACATTCACCTGATACTAATATAACTACACAAGATTTCTTTCGTTTAACTTTACATGATGCACATTTTCCCCTCACTCCTGCTTTCATCTTTTCTGGTTCTTTATATTTATGATAGGTCTCTTGTAAGACACATATAGGTCTTTTATTTAGCCAATCTAATAATCTTGGTCCTTTCAATAGAATATTTATTCCACTAACATTTATTTTTTTAATTTTTTAAAATTTTTAAAATTATGTTATGTTAGTCATCATACAGTACTTTTAATGTAAACAATCCTAAAATTAGTATGGAATCAGAAAAGACCCTGAATCACCAAGGAAATGTTGAAAAAGAAAAACAAAGCCGGGAGCATCACGTTGCCTGATTTCAAGCTATATTACAAAGCAGTGATCACCAAGACAGCATGGTATGGGCACAAAAACAGACATATAGACCAATGGAACAGAAAAGAGAGCCCATATATGAACCCTCAGCTCTATGGTCAAATAATCTTCGACAAAGCAGGAAAAAATATGCAATGGAAAAAAGAGTCTCTTCAATAAATGGTGCTGGGAAAATTGGACAGCTATATACAGAAGAATGAAACTCGACCATTCTCTAACACCATATGCAAAGATAAACTCAAAATGGATGAAAGACCTCAATGTGAGACAGGAATCCATCAAAATCCTAGAGGATAACATAGGCAGTAACCTCTTTGACATCGGCCACAGCAATTTCTTTCAGGGTACATCTCCAAAGACTAGTGAAACAAAAGCAAAACTGAACTTTTGGGACTTCATTAAGATAAAATGCTTCTGCACAGCAAAGGAAACAGTCAACAAAACAAAGAGGCAACTCACAGAATGGGAGAAGATATTTGCAAATGACACTACAGACAAAGCGCTGATTTCCAAGATCTATAAAGAACTTCTCAAACTCAACACCCAAGAAACAAATAATCAAGTCCAAAAATGGGCAGAAGACATGAACAGACACTTCTCTGAAGAAGACATACAAATGACTAACAGACACATGAAAAAATGTTCATCATCATTAGCCATCAGGGATATTCAAATCAAAACCACATCGAGATACCACCTTACACCAGTTAGAATGACAAAAATTGACAAGGCAAGAAACAACAAATGTTGGAGAGGTTGTGGAGAAAAGGGAGCCCTCTTACACTGTTGGTAGGAATGCAAATTGGTATAGCCCCTTTGGAAAACTTTGGAGGTTCCTCAAAAAATTAAAAATAGAGCTACCCTATGACCCAGCAATTGCACTCCTGGGTATTTACCCCAAAGACACAGATGTAGTGAAAAGAAGGGCCATATGCACCCCAATGTTCATAGCAGCAATGTCCGCAATAGCCAAACTGTGGAAAGAGCCTAGATGCCCTTCAACAGATGAATGGATAAAGAAGATGTGGTCCATATACACAATGGAATATTACTCAGCCATCAGAAAGGATGAATACCCCACTTTTACATCAACATGGATGGGACTGGAGGAGATTATGCTAAGTGAAATAAGTCAAGCAGAGAAAGTCAATTATCATATGGTTTCACTTACTTGTGGAACATAAGGAATAGCATGGAGGACATTAGGAGAAGGAAGGGAAAAATGAATGGGGGAATCGGAGGGAGAGATGAATCATGAGAAACTATAGACTCTGAGAAACAAACTGAGGGTTTTGGGGGGGGGGGTGAGAGGATGGGTTAGCCCGGTGATGGGTATTAAAGAGGGCATGTACTGCACGGAGCACTGGGTGTTATACAAAAACAATGAACTGTGGATTACTACATCAAAAACTAATGATGTATTGTATGGTGACTAATATAACATAATAAAATAAAATAAAAAATGTAAATGATAAAATTTTGTTGACATCTATTGCTTGTTTTTTATTTGACCCGTGTTTGTATTTACTTTTATCTACTTGCCATTGAATGAATTAATTTTTTTAGTTTTCTCCATTTTTCCTTTTATCACATTATTTCACATTCCTTAACTATTATTTTGTTATTCTATGAAAGCCAATGTGCATCATTCTCTTATTGCAGCTTCATGAAAACTATTACATTTATAAATGGTATGATAATGTCAGATCTTTAAAACAGTTTAAATTCACTTATTCTCTCCCAACTTTTCCAAAAATTCTGCATAAATCTTAATGTACAAATGCCATTTTTCTTCTTGTTAATATAACCAAAAATAAGTAATGTTTATCCACTCATTTAAACTTCATTTACTCTGCATTGATTTTTATATTTTGATGTTCCCATCTAGGATCATTTAAGGGAACTGATGTTTGAATGGTATTGGCATGGTACATCACTCTCTTTACTTAGGACTTTCTTAATTTCCTTTCTCAAGGTTTTACAGTTTCTAGTGCAGACATATTGCGCTTTTACTAAATGTATTCCTTATTTTTGATGATAGCATTATAAATGACTTAAATTTTTCATTTTCCTGTTATTTGTTGCTAGTATATAGGAAAACAGTTAATTTTATATAAGTTACATCCTATGGCATAACCAAGTTTACTTTTTAGATTGAATAGTTTTGGGTTGTAAATTCCTGAGTATTTTATACATAGAAACTCATGTTATTTGTGAATAAACATTTTAATTATTTTTTGTTCATCCCCTGTGTCTTTTATTTCTTTTTCTTGTCTTCTTGACCTTGCTAAAACCTCTAGCACAGTGTTAAATGAAAGTAGTGAGAGCAGATATTCTTTCCTCATTTCTGATCTTAGGGAAAAATATTTCATTTTTTACTATCATGTATGATATTAGCTATAAGTTTGAAGATGCCCTTTTCAGCTCCAGGGAATATTCCTATTTCTGAGTTATTGACTTTGAATGGGTGTTGATTTTTTTTTGTCAAAGATTTGTTTTTTGTTTTTATTGAGAAGATTATATATATTTTCTCTTTTATTCTGTTAATATAGTGAATTAAAATGATTAATTTTTTTAATGTTCTCCAATCTTCAATTCATGGAATAAACACTACTTGATCATGATTTGATACTCTTTTTGCATTTCTGGACCTTTTGGCTAATATTTTTAGAAACTTTTGTGAGTATGTTAATGAGGGATTAGTCTGTAATATTCTTTTCTTTTGATGTCTTTATGTTTTGATAGCAATTTCTTTGAAACCATAGGGACCTAGAATTTTCTTTGTAGGAAGATTTTGTTTACAAATTCTATTTATTTAATTGAAATATGGCTATTGAGATTTTCGTGCCTTGTTTCAGATTTGATAAGGTGAATCTTTAAAGTTGTGGACTTTTCATCAACATTGTCAAATTTGTTGGCATAATATTCTTAAAATTCCAAACATCTTCAAGAATAGCTGTCACTGATACAGCAAAATAGATGGATAGACAAAAAACACATATTTATATATAGAGAAAAATATATATTTCTTCTACTTTTTAAAACTGCCTTAATAAAAAAATAACAATTTTTGTCACATCTAGAAGTCCTGCTGCAAACAAAAACAATGTCATTGGTTATAAGCTCAGAAGCTAGAAAGTTCATACTACATCAGAAAGGTAAATTACAGCTTGAGGCCTTCATCTCTAATTGGAATTACTGAGCTCCTGGGAGAAGAATATCCTAGCTGGAGAGAACTTGGTGGTGGCTTGGAGAAGACTGTCCCATGAGGAAAAAGAGAGGTGGGGGGAGAGACTATATCTTGAAAAGCCTTGGAGTTCAATGGTAGCTAAGACATTGAAGAATGGATTTATAGAAGAACAGGCAGAGCAGATGATCAGCTGGTCTCAGGGGTTCCTGGGCTCAGGGATGTTCTCACTCTTTCCAGACTCTGCTTTCCTCTGCCCATGACCTTTTTTGTTCTTTCAAAGTATTCTTTGTTATTTATGCACCTTCTTTGGCTTGCTTTCTGAATTCATACAGCAAGTCAAATCCCAGTTTATCTAGGCCTTGTCTCCTTCCTCCATGAAAGGTTGGGATTTGACCAAAAGAGTTTTTGGGTAGTTGCACATTTTTCCACTCTGGTCCCATGAGATATTGAACTATTTAGAACCCAGTGTTTTGATAGTTTCAACAGGTGAGGGGCCTTTTTGTGAGGATGGGTTGCTCAGCAGGACATATGGATTGTGAGACTTAACTTTGTAGGTGTTGGTAGTTTGGCAAAGTGAATATCTTAGAAGATGTGGCTTGCCAAGCTGGTTCACTAGAGGCTGGAGTCAAAAGCCCACACTAATGATACACAGTTTGATTAGATGTGCTTCCTGGGAACTGGTTGAGAGCCACACCAGGCTCATTAGGATCCTGAGTCATCAGGCTGAGCTCTCCAGGGGGTTAAATCCCTATTCTCCCTGTCTCAGAATCCACATTCTCTGGGGGCCTTTTCCTTGGCCAAACTCGATTCCTGTTTAATTAGCTCATTAGAAACTCTTTAATGAGGCAAGAGTTGTAAGACTGTTAGCAGCAGAGTTTGTTTGAAGGCAGAGCCCAGGGGAGTATGTAACTTCAGTGTTAAGAGAAAAATAAATTCAGGTATTGTTAGTCAATAGTCCAAGGTGATGGTGATGTTTAAGTCACTTCTGATAGGGCTAGGATAGAGGGCAAATGGAAAAGCACAGCTTTGTATAGAATTGGTGCTGGATGTGTGTTCAGAAGACCTGGGCTGGAGTCTCAATTCTGTCACTATCAGTGGGCAATCTAGAAGGACATTAAATATTTCTAGGCACTGGGGCGCCTGGGTGGTTCAGTCGTCGGGCAATGCATCTGCCTTTGGTTCAGGTCGTGGTCCCGGGGTCCTGGGATCAAGCCCCACATCAGGCTCTCTGCTTGGCGGGAAGCCTACTTCTCCCTTTCCCACTCCCCCTGCTTGTGTTCCCTCCCTTGCTGTGTCTCTCTCTGTCAAATAAATTTTTAAAAATCTTTAAAAAAAATTTCTAGGCACTATTAATATTTGACTCACAGTGTTGTTAGAATGTATTTAAATAAGCACACAAGTGCATTTTAGCTACATAGCATAGTATAAGAATAGGTGAATTAACATATCTTGTAATATGTTTTTGAATATAGTATCTGAACACATGAATACTGGCATATCATTTGAATGTATTTATAATAAATGTATAAATAAATATTTATATATTTTTATTAAATATTTATATAAATATATAAATTTTATATATATTCAAATGACATGCCAGTACTCATGTATTCAGAAATTTAAAAATCCCTTTTCTGTCCTTTGAATCTTTTTGAATCCTTTCTTTACTGAATATGATTAATTAACTTGAAAGTTAATGAAAATTCATAATAAAAATACAAATACTTGGCTAACATAGCGTGTCATTTATTACATTGTTATACAAATTAAAGCTGTATTGGATTGAAAAGGAGGAGGAGTTAAGATGACAGAGGAGGAGGGGCACCCTAAGCTTGCCTACACAGATAGATAAATACCAAATCATTCTGAACACCCAAGAAATAAATCTGAGAACTGAGAGAATGAAACTGCAAGTCTACAAGTAGAAAAAAACAATTACCTTGTAGAAGTTTCTTTTAACAAGCAGACTAAACACACCTAGGATCTAGCTTCCTTGCCCCCGCCCCCCCACCTCTGGACAAAATGACAAGATGGGAGAATTCACCGCAAAAGAGAACAGGAAGTAGAAGTAATGGCCAGGAATTTAATCAATACAGATATAAGTAACATTTCTGAACTACAATTTAAAACAATCATAAGGATATTAGCTGGGCTTGAAAAAAAAAATGTAAAGACCCTAGAGAATTCCTTACTGCAGAGATAAAAGAATTAAAATCTAGTCAGGCTGGAATTAAAAATGCTATAACCAAGATGCAAACCCAAATAGATGTCATGACAATGAGTGTGGACAAAGTAGAGGAACAAATCAGTGATATAGGAGATAATATTATGGAAACTAATGAAGCTGAAAAGAAGAGGGAAAGAAAGGTATTTGATCATAAATGTAGACTTAGGGAACTCAATGACTCCTTAAAGTGTAATAACATTTGTATCATAGGAGTCCCAGAGAGAGAAAAAAGGGCAGAAAGTTTATTTGAGCAAATTATAGCTTAAAACCTCCCTAATCTAGGGAAGGACACAAACCAAGAAGCAGAAATCCAAGAAGCAGAGAGAACTCCCATTAAATTAAACAAAAGCCAGTCATTGCCAAGACATATCACAGTCAAATTCACAAAGTACACAAACAAGGAAAGAATCCCAAAGGCAGCAAGGGGAGAAAAAGTCCTTAACATACAAGGGAGGACAGATTAAGCTTGAAGCAGATCTGCCCACAGAAACTTAGCAGCCAGAAGTGAATGGCAGGATCTATTCAAAGTACTGAATGGGAAAAATATGCAGCCAAGAATACTTTATCCAGCAAGGCTGTCATTCGGAATAGAAGGAGAGCTAAAGAATTTCCCAGACAAACAAAAACTAAAGGAGTTCATGACCCCTAAACCAGCCCTTCAAGAAATATTAAAGGGGACTCTTTGTGTGGGGAAGAAAAAAAAAGACCAAAGGCAACAAAGACTAAAAAGGAACAGAGAACATCACCAGAAACACCAACTTTATGGGCAATACAATGGCAATAAATTCATATCTTTCAATAATCACTCTGAATATAAACAGACTAAATGCTCCAATCAAAAGTCATAGGGCATCAGAATGGATAAAAAACAAGACCCATCCATATGCTACCTACAAGAGACTCATTTTAGACCTAAACACACCTGCGTATTGAAAGTTGGGGGATGGAGAGCCATCTATCATACTAAGAAAGCTAGAGTAACCATACTTATATCAGACAAACTAGATTTTAAAACAAAGACTGTGAAAGCTGAGAGCCTTTCCCTTAAGATTAGGAACACGTCAAGGATGCCCACTCTCACCACTATTGTTCAGCATAGTACTAGAAGTCCTAGCAACAGCAATCAGACAACAAAAAGAAATAAAAAGTATTCAAATTGGCAAAGAAGAAGTCAAACTCTCTCTTTTCACAGATGACATGATACTTTATGTGGAAAACCCAAAAGACTCCACCCCCAAATTACTAGAACACATACAGCAATTCAGTAATGTGGCAGGATACAAAATCAATGCACAGAAATCAGTTGCTTTCTTATACACTAACAATGCAACTGTAGAAAGAGAAATTAGAGCATCGATTCCATTTACAATAGTCCCAAAAACCATAAGATACCTAGGAATAAACCTAACCAAAGAGGTAAAGGATCTATACTCTAGGAACTACAGAACACTCATGAAAGAAATTGAGGAAGACACAAAAAGATGGACAAACATTCCATGCTCATGGATTGGAAGAATAAACATTGTTAAAATGTCTATGCTACCCAGAGCAATTTATACCTTCAATGCCATCCTGATCAAAATTCTAATGACATTTTTCAAAGTGCTGGAACAAACAATCCTAAAACTTGTATGGAATCAGAAAAGACCCCGAATCACCAAGGAAATGTTGAAAAAGAAAAACAAAGTTGGGGGCATCACGTTGCCCTATTTCAAGCTATATTACAAAGCAGTGATCACCAAGACAGCATGGTATAGGCACAAAAACAGACATATAGACCAATGGAACAGAATAGAGAGCCCAGATACGGACCTTCAACTCTATGGTCAAATAATCTTCGACAAAGCAGAAAAAAATATGCAATGGAAAAAAGACAGTCTCTTCAATAAATGGTGCTGGGAAAATTGGACAGCCACATACAGAAGAATGAAACTCGACCATTCTCTAACACCATACACAAAGATAAACAAAATGGATGAAAGACCTCAATGTGAGACAGGAATCCATCAAAATCCTAGAGGATAACATAGGCAGTAACCTCTTTGAAATCGGCCCCAGCAACTTCTTTCAAGATACATCTCCAAAAGCTAGTGAAACAAAAGCAAAACTGAACTTTTGGGACTTCATTAAGATAAAAAGTTTCTGCACAGCAAAGGAAACAGTCAACAAAACAAAGAGGCAACTCACAGAATGGGAGAAGATATTTCCAAATGACACTACAGATAAAGGGCTGATTTCCAAGATCTATAAAGAACTTCTCAAACTCAACACCCAAAAAACAAATAATCAAGTCCAAAAATGGGCAGAAGACATGAACAGACACTTCTCTGAAGAAGACATACAAGTGGCTAACAGACACATGAAAAAATGTTCATCATCATTAGCCATCAAGGAAATTCAAATCAAAACCACACTGAGATACCACCTTACACCAGTTAGAATGACAAAAATTGACAGGGCAAGAAACAACAAATGTTGGAAAGGTTGTGGAGAAAGGGGAACCCTCCTACATTGTTGGTGGGAATGCAAGTTGGTACAGCTACTTTGGAAAACAGTGTGAAGGGTCCTCAAAAAATTAAAAATAGAGCTACCCTATGACCCAGCAATTGCACTCCTGGGTATTTACCCCAAAGACACAGATGTAGTGAAAAGAAAGGCCATATGCACCCCAATGTTCATAGCAGCAATGTCTGCAATAGCCAAACTGTGGAAAGAGCCTAGATGCCCTTCAACAGATGAATGGATAAAGAAGATGTGGTCCATATACACAATGGAATATTACTCAGCCATCAGAAAGGATGAATACCCCACTTTTACATCAACATGGATGGGACTGGAGGAGATTATGCTAAGTGAAATAAGTCAAGCAGAGAAAGTCAATTATTGTATGGTTTCACTTATTTGTGGAACATAAAGAATAGCATGGAGGACATTAGGAGAAGGAAGGGAAAAATGAAGGGGGGGAAATCAGAGGGAGAGGTGAACCATGAGAGACTATGGACTCTGAGAAACAAATGAGGGTTTTAGAGGGGTGGGGTGTGGGGAGATGTGTTAGCCCGGTGATGGGTATTAAGGAGGGCACGTACTGCATGGATCACTGGGTGTTATACGAAAATAATGAATCATGGATCACCACATCAAAAACTAATGATGTATGGTGACTAACATAACATAATAAAATAAAATTTAAAAAAACAAACAAAGACTGTAACAAGATAAAGAAGGGCATTATATCATAATTAAGGGGTCTATCCATCAAGAAGATCTAACAATTATAAATATTTATGCCCCCAACTTGGGAGCACCCAAATATATAAATCAATTAATAATAAGCCTAAAGAAACTCATTAATAATAATACAATAATAGTAGGGGATTTTAACATCCTACTTACAGCAATGGACAGATCATCTAAACAGAAAATCAATAAGGAAACAATGGCTTTGAATGAATACTGGACCAGATGGACTTAACAGATATATTCAGAACATTTTATCCTAAAGCAGCAGAATACATTCTTTTCGAGTGCAGATGGAACATTCTTCAGAATAGATAACATACTGATTCACAAGTCAGCCTTCAACAAGTACAAAAATATCACGATCATACCATGCATATTTTCAGACCACACACTATGAAGCTTGAAGTCAACCACAAAAATATTTGGAAAGACCACAAAAACATGGTGGTTACAGAACATCCTACTAAAGAATGAATGGGTTAACCAGGAATTTAAAGGAGAAACAGAAAAGTACATGGAAGCAAATGAAAATGAAAACATGACAATCCAAAAGCTTCAGGATGCAGCAAAGACAGTCCTTAGAGTGAAGTATACTGTAATACGGGGGCCTACCTCAAGAAGCAAAATAAGTCTCAAACACACAACCTAACCTTACACCTAAAGGAGCTAGAAAAGGAACAGCAAATAAAGTCTAAAGCCAGCAGCAGAAGGGAAATGATAAAGATTAGAGCAGAAATAAATGATATAGAAACAAACAGAACAGATCAATGAAACTAGGAGCTGGTTCTTTGACAGAATTAATAAAATTGATAAACCCCTAGCCAGACTTTTCAAAAAGAAAAGAGAAAGGACTCAAATATATAAAATCATGAATGAAAGAGTAGAGATCACAACCAACACCACAGAAATACAAATAATCATAGAGAATATTATGAAAAATTATATGCCAACAAACCAGGCAATCTGGAAGAAATGGACAAATTCCTAGAAACATACAAAAAAAGGGAAGTGGGTGGGGGGATGGGGTAACTGGGTTATGGACATTAAGGAGGGCACATGATGTGATGAGCATTGGGTGCTACAGGCAACTAATGAATCATTGAACACTATACCAAAAACTAATGATGTACTATATGTTGGCTAATTCAATTTAAATTAAAAAAATAAATAAAGTAAAATCTAGTTCTAAAATCCTAAATGATGTTAATTTAGAGAGGTGGGTTATGGGAAAGAATATGCTAATGCTTTTGGTTTCTTGAGGAAGGAGATTCTGATTCACTCTAGGCATTAATACAAAATATAACATTAACATGTATATTAAAAATATAAGAGTAGCTACTAGAAGGATAGAAATAAATGTGTCATTTCAAAATACTGACAGTAAAAGTGGAAGGAAAATATAAATAATTTATACAGAAACTAGTTAGAAAAAAGGTAAGAAAAATGGCCAACACATAAGAAAAAACACGAGGTATAAGTTTAAACATATCAAAAATTGAAACAAAGATAAATGTAATAAATAATGCTTTTCAGAGAAATGGCTCTCAGGATGGTAAGGAAAACATGTTACATTTCTTTTATTTAAATTCAATTAGCCAAGGTATAGCACATCATTAGTTTTGATATAATGTTCAATGATTCATTAGTTGAATATATCACCCAGGGCTAATCATATCACGTGCCTTCTTTAATGCCCATCACCCAGTTACCCTTGTCCCCCACCCACCTCCCTTTCTGCAACCCTGACTCTTGAGAAGCCTCCTTGATTAGGTTTGTTCCTGGTTATCTTATGGGTTTTGGTACAACTGTAAATGGGATCGATTCCTTGATTTCTTTTTCTGCTGCTTCATTATTGGTGTATAGAGATGCAACAAATTTCTGTATGTTGATTTTATATCTTGTGACTTTGCTAAATTCCTGTATTAGTCCTAGTAATTTTTTGGTGGAGTCTTTCAGGTTTTCAACAAAGAATGTGATGTTGTCTGCAAATACTGAAAGTTTGTCTTCTTCCTTATTGATTTAGATATCTTACCTTATTTCACTTAGCATAATACTTTCCAGTTCCATCCATGTCAATGTAAATGGTAGATATTCATCCTTTCTGATGGCTGAATAATATTCCATTGTATATATGGACCACATCTTCTCTATCCATCTGTTGAAGGACATCTTGGCTCCCTCCACAGTTTGGCTATGTGGACATTGCTGCTATAAACTTTGGGATGCATGTGCTCCTTCTTTTCACTACATCTGTATCTTTGGGGTAAATACCCAGTAGTGCAATTGCTGGGTCATAGGGTAGTTCTATTTTTAACATCCTGAGGAACCTCCATACTGTTTTCCAGAGTGGCTGTACCAGCTTGCATTCCCACCAACATTGCCAACATTTGTTGTTTCCTGTCTTGTTAATTTTAGCCATTCTGAGTGGTATAAGGGAAGAAATCAGAGAGGGAGACAAACCATATGAGACTCAGCATTTCTCTTGAGGAAGTTGTCAACTACTAAGGTTGATGCTGAGATGCTAAGAAGTGACTGGCACACTCATGGGGCTGGGACAACAAAAATTGGCAATGAATAGGAGGAAGTGTGAAGGGCAACATCCTAGAAGTAGCAGCAAATTTCAAGTAGACCAGCTTTCATAAGGTCTCACAATATTTTCCAGATTCAAATCTTAGATTCTAATTGAATTAATGTGGTCAGGGTTTGTTTTTCTGACTTCTGAGTAAAAGCAAAAGGAAATTCTCTCAGACGAGAGTTAACATCATCCAGTGTCTCAAATTACCCCTGAATTTAAAAGTATTTATTATCTGGCATGTAATCAAAAGTAACCAGCCATTCAGAAAAATGTGATAAAACAAAAATAAAAAGTAGACAGTAGAAACATATCCACAGGAGATCTCAGACATGGACTTGAAAGTAAGTATGTTCAAGGAATTAAAAGTATAAATTAAAAAATAAAATAACTGCAATCAAGAATACAATGGATAGGATTAACAAAGATTAGATGTAATGGGAGAAAGAATTAGTAAACTGAAATATAGGTCAAAAGAAAATATTCATACTTAAAAGCATGAAAAGTCAAAAGGATAAAAAATACTGGAAAAGTAATGAGACATAAAGGATATGGTAATAAGCCTTAACATAATTATAATTGAAATTTCTCAAATGAAGAAGTGAAGGCATGAGTTGGGACCAATATTTGAATATATAATAGATGAGTTTTCCAAAATTGATGACAAATCAAATAGGATATTTATTTTTTTAAAAAAACCACACTGTAGTAGGCATGTAACAGTTGAAATTATGAAAACCAGATTCAGAATGAAAATCTAAAGGCGGATACAGAAAAAAGTCCTATCTTCATAACACAGATAACTGTATTTTCAATGGAAACAATGGAAGCCATTTCAAGAAATTGGCAGAAGATTAAATTTCACCTAAAGAAAGTAGAAAGGAGGGCGCCTGGGTGGCTCAGTTGGTTAAGCGACTGCCTTCGGCTCAGGTCATGATCCTGGAATCCCGGGATAGAGTTCCACATCGGGCTCCCTGCTTGGCGGGGAGTCTGCTTCTCCCTCTAACCCTACCCCCTCTTGCACTCTCTCTCTCACTCTCTCTCTTTCTCAAATAAATAAATAAATAAAATCTTTAAAAAAATAAAAAAAAA
>NW_023270377.1:1225980-1235769 GCF_011800145.1 Mirounga leonina | reverse complement strand
GGGGGGGAGATCTTGGCTTGCCGCCACAGCTCCAAATGGTTCATGGGGTGTGCCGGGTGGGGACTTAGGTTTATGTGCTCTGCTCTAGACCCCGTGTGCCTCTGAGGATTCCTGGTTATCGGTTCCTGGCTCCTGGAGTTATCGGTGTCTCGGGTGCCGCTCTGCATACACCTCCCCTCCCCCGGCCATCAGCGCTCCCTCTGGGCCTTCTAGACTCCGCTCCAGCCCTGTGACCATATTCCTTTCTTCTAGCTCGTCCTCTTTCTCCCTTGCATCTGTCGTGGTCGTCTGCTGGGCTGCCACAGGAATGCACCACAGCCCCAGCAGCTTAAACAGCGAAATGAATGGTCTCCGTCCCCGGAGGCTTGGATGCCGGAGGCCGCCAGGCCAGGCTGTTGTTGGCAGGGCTGGTACCTCCCGAGGCCTCTCTCCTAGTCTCGCAGGTGGCTGTCCGTCCCTGGGTCCTCACGTGGGTGTCCCTCTGTGCGTGTCTGTGTCCTGATCTCCTCTCCCAATAAGGACACCAGTCCTACGTGAGTAGGATGCACCCGAAGGACCTCATTTTCACTTACTGACCCTTTAAAGACCCTGTATAAAAATACAGCCACCATCTGAGGTCCTGGGAGTTAAGACTTCAACAGGAATTTGGGGGGGACAATTCTATCTTCCAGTTCATGAATTCTCTCTTCAGCTGAATCTGATTTGCTTTTTAAGTGTCACATGAGGTTTACATTCCAAATACCTACATAATCATTTCTAGAACTTTGTTTTGGTTCCCTTCAAATCTTGCTCTTTACTTGGGATTTCAGTTTATCCATTTCTCACTTATTCATTTCAAGCGTTATCTTTCCTTTCAGGTTGTTTCAGTAGATGAAGTTCTTAGGGGTGTTAACCAGCCCCATCTGGGGAAATGCTCGCTGCCTGAGCTCACACTCAGAAGGTTCACGGGCATGTGCCGTGGGAAGCCCTGGGCCAGGGCTGCGGGAGCTGCCCCGGGCATGGTTCTTCCCCTGTTTGTGCTGCACACCCAGGACTGGCCGGGGACTCATTAAATGGTAACTTCTTAGCTTCAAATTCCATGTGGCATAAATCTGTGTTCCCCCAACTGCTCAAGGGATGGGCCTGGGGTCTGGTTTTCCCCCTGGGGTCCTGATGCACAGGAGAAGGCCCACTGCCTCGCGGGGCTGGTGCATGGAGAGTTTCTAGTCCAGCTTCCAGATGACTGTGACCAGAGCTCAGCTCCCAGGCCCACAGGACAGCAGTGAGGGTGTGGAGAGACAAGGCCAGCAATTGTGCTCCCGGGCCTAGAGTTTCGCATGTGGGCACAGAGAAACAAGCACAGAGATGTTTCCTGCGGTCGTGTGATAACAGCTCACCTCGGACCCGGGCTGTTCCATTCCTTACTAAATAAACATCTGTGGCTCCCTCGTATGACCAAATGTTAATATATCTTCCTCCATCCTAACCCTTTGCAGTGAGGGTCCAGGCAGAGAATCCAGATCCCCCCAAAGCCCACCTGCCCAGGTCTGGGCCTAGTGGTCAGCGGCTGCAGGTAGGGTAGTGTTGGAGTCTGTGACAACCTATCGAAGAGGGGTAGCTGGGTCTTCAGGGGTGGCCATGAGGCCACCGGCTCAAGGGTAACCCGGGCTACTGGCAGCAGGGATGACAAGGGGAATCCACCGCGAGAGTTAGTATTTTTCCCAGGCAAACGGTTGGAATGATTTTTTCCAGTGGACCCGAGGAGAGAGACATGAAGCTTGGCTGAGCAGGAGTGGCCGGGGTGAGGGGGACATGCCGGCCAGGCAGGAGGCCACGGACAGGAAGCAACCAGTGAGCCGTAAGGGCCCGGCTTCCCAGGCAGAGCACCGCGTCAGCGATGGGCATCCCCAGGTGGCTGCAGGTTCTAGGGAGGGAGAGCAGAACAGAATTGAGGTTGCTGGGGGTCAGGGGTCAGGCCCCAAGAGGCTGGGGTGCCAAGCAGTCTCAGAAGTGTGACGGCCTTTCGGGGTGGCAGGAGGAGGCAGGGTGCGGAGGAGGACTAGAAGCAGGTGCCCCAGGGCCCAGGGAGGAGGCCGTGGTGAGCAGACCTGGAAGGTGTCCGATTGGACGGGGTGCGACGTGGCCAGATGGCAGGAGCCGCGAGGAACTGCTGGCTTCATTCATTCAAGTGTGGAGAAGTGCGGATGAGGAGCGGCCTTGGGAGCAAGCCAGACTCCCCTGGTTCTGAAACCTGCGGGGGTGGGAGAGGGGCTTCTCTTCCAGCAAGGGTGGTGAATGGATCAGAAGGAAAGCGTTGAGTTCTCCACGGAAACCGCGTGCCTGGAGCATCCAGGGAAAGCGTGGGTGGTAGCTGAGCCGGTCTCGCTCTGCTCGGGCGGAGGACTGGATAAGGGGGACAGCAGGATGCTGGCATGGCGGGGTTGGCCCATGGCTGCCAGCGGGGCCCCCAGGACATGTCCTGGGAGTCCCTGGTGGAAGGGCTGGTCTCTGTTGGAAGAGCCCCATGCTCCCAAGCTCCCCATGGCCACGCTGCCTCTCGTCCTAGCAAGGTGGCCTCCAGAGGAGGAGGTGACAACCTTGGCACTCGGGAAAGGAAGAGGACGCTCTGGGGGAGCCTTGTGCTCAGTCTCCCTGCCACATCCAAGCCCTCCGGGGGCCAACGAAGGCTGGGCACTCAGAGGGGCTCCCTGGTCTCCTCTGCCGCCCGTGGCCCCCTCTCTGTGGAGGGTGGGTGCTCAGATGGAGCAATGGCGAGAGCCGAGGCTTTGGGATGGAGACCCCGGCCCTGCAGACACGTGAGCCAGCCATTCCTCTGACATGAGTTGGGACTGACAAGACACCTCCTGGTGTCAGGCACGGTCCCCGCCAGGTACATCGCTGAACGAACCAAAGCGCCCTGCCCTGGAGGAGCTCACCACCTCCCAGGGAGCCAGGGACCCTTGGTGCATGTCACCAGCCAAGCCCAATGTCCCTTTCCTGGGTGCCACCTGCCTGGGGGTTACGAGGCAGCAGCTGCATGGAGGTGAGGCGTGGAGAGCCGGATGCCTGTCCTATAGGTGAGCCAGGCCTCCGCCCATGGGTGCCTGGCCCCCACACAGACCCATAGCTCCTTCTCCCCCGGCTTATGCCTCCAGCTAGAGAGAGCACACCTCCTCCCCATCACACGGCGGTGTCTAGGGGATTTTACTGTTGCTTTCTGAGAAGATCGGAGGGACAGACACAGACAGCCCTTGAGGGTGGCAGGTCCTTGCGTGGCGGGCTGACAAGGAGAGTCAGGAGACGGCAGGAGTGGAGAAAAGCCCTGTGTGGCCCCTCAGCTCGTCCTGCCCCCTAGGGCATAGATCCCTCATTCGAAGCATGAGCCCCAGTGTGGTCCCAAGTGTGGCCCCATCTGTTGAGACACTGGTGCATCATCCTCGGCTGGGTCCTTCACAGTTCAGGTTAGACCCAATGGCCACGCTTAGGCCCACTTGTTGATGGTGGGGACGTGTGCTACAGACCGTGTGTCCTAGCAGTTTCCCCGGAAGGTCATGGGCCTCGGCACGCTCCGGGGGCTGGAGCTGTTTCTCCATGGATGCTGAGCAGCTTCGATTCCTAGGAGTGGGCCCGTTATGCCGCACAGACGGGGGCTCTGGGGCCAGGAGCAGGGGGTGCATCTGACACCAGCCGGGCCACACCAGCCCCTCCCTGGGGCTCGCACCGCCCTGAGCAGTTCTGAGCGAAAGCCAAATGCCGGCTCCCAGAAAGGAGCTGGTGGGTGAGGAAGGCTCAGGGGCCAGATTGGCCTCCGTCCCAAGACGCAGGTGCCTGGGCAGCGGCCAGCACCCCTCCATGTCCGACCCCAGGCCCGCAGGCTCTTTCCCCCATCCCCCGGGTTCTCGATGTCCTTCCTGGATGTGGGAGTTCCAAGAAAAGAGGCTAGGGGAGGCCGGACCCTCGGAGCGCCTCCTCCACCAGCGCCAGCAGCAGGGGGCGCTCAAGCTCAAGAAAGCACCCGTGGGGCCGTCCGCCCAGCCAACCGCCTGAAATAAAGCTAAGGCCCAGCCCCCGCCCCTCGGCGCTGGCCGTGGCCTCAGCGAGCTCGCCGGGTGCCTGACCGCCCGACTGTTCCGGGCTTGGCGGGGAGGTGCAGGCCTGCGTTGGAGTGGGATGCCGCGGTCACGAAACAGCCCTGCGGGGCAGGGCTCCACCCTGCAGTTGGCCTGGGTTGCCCCTGAGAGTGGGGACTCCGTGGTCCCAGAGCAGGCCAGGCAGGGAAAGGAAACCTTTGGTTCCGTGGCCCGTGGAAGGCACGAGACAAGTATGGAGTCTTCCCCGATGCGTGCTGGCACCCCGGGCTGCCCCCCGCCCTCAGACTGAGGATCCACCTGCGGGCGCTCGCCCAGTGCTGATGACTCTGTGTCCACGGGACGCGGTTGTGGCTCCCGGCCGCTGCCTGGTCCCCTGGCCAGAGCACAGTGCAGGCAGGAGCCCCCTGAGGCAGGCCTTGCACCCACGATTCGTGCAGCGCTCTCACTTAGCATCTGCCCGGTGGGGCGCAGGACGCACCGTCATGGATCCCGGAGAGGACGCGGGGCCCCAGAGCTGTGAAATGTCCTGCTCTGGCCACAGAGCCCAGCAGGGGCAGAGCCATCCAGGAGTGGCCCACGCCCACGCCCACGCCTGTGTCCACCGCCCTGACAGCAAGAGGGGGGCTGAGTCGGCAGCCACCGTTCCAAGGAAGAGGGGCACCTGCGGCTCCAGCTGGCTCCCCTTTCTGGAAGGCCACACTGACCCGCCCTGAGTGCCGAGCCCTCAGGGCAGCCGTGTGGGTGCAGACCCTGGAAGTGCAAATACTGGGCAAACCAGTGAGGACTGGGTCATACCCAGCATGCGCACTCTTAGGGGATGACCCACAGGACCCAGGCCTCTGAACAGGCAGGCACCTCTCCCACGCCCCGGAAACAGAATCCTGCAGCCAGAAGGAGTCCCGCTGGATGTCACCCCTGAACACAAAATGCTTGGGAATTCTCTACACATGGGGAAATCTGGGCGGCCCTACACTGCCCAAGGGCTTCATGGTTGAGCTTTGTTTTTCACATGATGCCTTGGAGCTTCTGGTCTCTGTGAGCTGTGAGGCCACCTGCGGGTGCCCACCAGCCACGGGACAGACAGGACCCAAGAGCAAGGTGCTGGGGAGACACGGGGTGGCAAGTGCCACCAGCAGCAGGAAGGAGGCAGACACCCCGCACCTTCCTCCCCCTTCACCTTCCGGCCCCCCAGCCTGCGGTGAGAGTAAATGTGGAACTGTCACCCTCAGGCCCTGCTATGCACCCCACAAGGCTGGTTCCTGGGGACGAGGCCTGGGAGGGCAGTGGAGGACAGGGCTGATGCTGTGTCAGCCCCAGGGTCGGACCGCCACCCCCATCCCTGTAACCCCACTGGCCCTGGCCAGGACTGGGCCTCTCATTGCACTTGGGCCCTTGTGAGCAGGGGGTGACCCCTGATGAGGTCACCATGCTGCCTGGCCCCAACCCTGGCTGGCCTTGGACGGGGCTAAAAGCGGCTCCTGCCAGCCAGGGAGGCCAGCCCTGGGTGTGGGCGAGGGCTTGGCCTCCGACCCAGGCGCTTGGCGCTTCCTGGTGGCTGTCCCTCTGTCCCCGAGGAGCATCCTCTGGCCGCCTGCGGGGCTGGGTTAACCCCCAGCGCAGGCGTTCCTGACCCTCCATGCAGCACGGCCCCCGGGCCGCCAGGGAGACTGACAGCCCCTCCCAGACTAGCGGGGTCCACGCACAACGTCCAATGCGGCGGCGGGGGGTCTCAAAGGAAACACAGCATCGACGCTGTTAGCGAATATTCAAAAGCTGAATTTGCCCTGCAGGGGTCTGTGGGCCCTTCTGCTTACGAGCCACGTGGGAAGAGCTATGCCCCCACCCCCGCCCGGGATTCTGGCCCCAGCTGTGTGACAGGGAGATTCAGCGGCCTTATCGGGCCTCCTGGGACCTCACTCGGAAGGAAGCCCCACATCAGTCAGAGGTTAGTGACGGGAGGATGTCCTCTCTTCCACCCACGTTCACAGGTCCAGGCAGGTCCAGGGGAGAGTCCCCACCTCAACCCGCCTGCTCCAGGCTCCCTCCCATCCTCATGCTCTCTGTGGTCCTGACCCAGCTCCGATGGGGCCATTCCCGGCCCAGAACCTTCAGGGACCCCTCCCCCCACCAGGACTGGTGCGGTCCCAGCCCCTTGGCCTCCCAAGAAGGTCTCCCAGAATGACCTGCTGCGGGTCTGCCGTCCAGCCTCGCCCCGGCCTCCAGCTGGCCTTACGCTCCCATTGTCCTCCGGTCTGCACCTCCGTGGCTCCCAGCTAGCAGACCCTGCCCATCCCCACACAGTCTCCTCCATGAAGCCTTGGTACCTCCCCACCAGGAGCGATTTCCCCTCCCCGGGCCTCCCTGGCACGACACTTGTGCTCTCCTGGGGTAATCCATCCCATTCCCAAGCCCTGGCCCCCTACTCCCAGCGGGCTCTTGTCCAACACAGACCCCTGGGGCCAGCAGCAGCCCCACGCCAGCGGGAGTTGGGAGCCCGACCACCAGGGAAGGGGGCCTGCTGGGAGGGGCTGGGCTGGAACGGGAGCTCTGGGTAGGGATGCTGACGGGAGGCAGCTGGTCAGTGACAGGCCGCCTGGAGGCGGCGGCACCTGTCACCGTTCCGCCCTCCCCTGCGGAGCCTCGGAGGCATCTGCTGTGTTTGGGAAGAGCTGGCCTGCAGCAGACGCCAGGCGCTCCCAGGGACCTGGCATTCCCACTGTCTCACTCCCCCAAGCTGGGGGTCCCCTGGCACCCAGGCCTGAGCGGGGAGGATTGTGAACATGGGTCTACACACTCTCAGCCCCCCATTCTCCGGGCATGCCGTGGATCAGGTGTCCCCCAGTCATGGGCTCACTGGTTTTGCAGCCTCCGCTGAATCACCAAGCCAGACCCTCTGTTTCCACATCTGGAAAATGGGTATATGCCGTTGACGTGGAGTCCTCAGCACAGACCTACTGAACGCATCAGCTGTTTTTCTTTCTTCCTCCCCCCCCATGGCCCCCAGCCTTCCCCCGCCCCTTGCAGGTGCCCCAGAGGTGCTCCCCCCATAGTCTAGACCAGGCTGGGTTCTGGGACTGGCGGGGAGGACCAGCCTGAGGCTCCAGCCTCGGCGAGGACCCTGAGCCAGGAAGCACTGTGGGTTTTTCTGCTGGTCCTGGACCCCTTCGAGTGTCTGGCCGCCTCTTGGTTCACCCCACCCAGAGGCCCGAAGCCCCTGGGGAAGGATGGCAGAGCTGGCAGGGAGCCTCCAGCTGGATGCCTGCTGAGCAGAGGCCACTGTGCTCTCCTGGCCTGCTTCTCGGTTGCTGGGGAGACCCCTGGGACTGTCCCAGCTCCTGTCTTCTCTGCACTCGGCCTTGGAGAGAATCAGATAAATGGGGGACATGGGGGCCTTCTGATGTTCTTCCTGTTTTCCATCAGAGAAGATAGTATCTCCTTACTTTTCTCCTTCTATTATTCTTTTTTCTTAGAAGAATATTTAAGATTTGGGGGGGGGGCCTTAGAATATAGTTCACTACAATTCCACACTCTAAATACTGCTTTTCTACGGCAACGTGAAGATTTCTTGCCACCCATCTGATTAGCAGCCGGGTTCATTTGCAGGGACACCTTCTTTGTGGTCTCATTTAGCCAAGCATTGACAGGGCTCTGGAGTGAGAGGGGCCTGCGTGCAGGGGTTCACGGAAGCCTCACCCCTCCCCACCCCATGCACCCTCCCTCCCCACCCCCAGCAGCCATTTCCATTCTTTTGACTTTATCTGTGCACTTGTTCCCTTAGAAAACACAAGAAGCACATGCACGCCCACAAACCCTCTCTGTACCGTCCTATGCCCCACTTTGTTCAAATGCTACTGCACACGGGCCCTCATGCTGTCCCTGGCGCCCCCCATAGCCGCACCCCACTCCTGTGGAGGCGGCCAGGATGTAGTCAGCCGACCTCCTGTGATGGGCGTCTGGGAGTGCTCAGTCTCCTCCCGCTGAGCGCAAGCACCGCGATGGCCTCGGGTGTGTGGGGGGGGTGTTTCCCCCAGCGTGTCCCGGGCACATGTGTACTGTGGTTCAGGGTCAAATGCGTCCTGGCCTCAGCTCCACGAGCCTCATGGCCCCGCAGGAGTGGCTGGGGTCTGCATTCCCACCTGCCATCAGGAAGGACCCCCGGCTCTCCCAGTCTCACCAGCACAGTAAGCTGTTGCATCCCTGGGCTGCACTCTGGTGATTGAGCCATGGGATATCAGCACGGCTTTGTTTCACGTTTTCTGCACGTGACCAGGAGGAGCACCTGTCCCTGTATTTAGGACACATGTGGGGGCACCTGGGTGTCTCAGTCGATGAAGCGTCTGCTCAGGTCATGATCCCAGGGTCCTGGGATCGAGCCCCGCATCGGGCTCCCTGCTCAGCGGGGAGCCCGCTTCTCCCTCTCCCTCTGCCCCTTTCCCCATTCATGCTCTTTCTCGCCCTCTGAAATAAATAAATAAAATCTTTAAAAAAATAAAAAAAAGACACATGTGCTTGTTCATCTCCACAAACTGCTGATAACTTTCGCCCATTTTCCTACAGGTCACTGGACTTTTTCTTTGTTGTCAGGAACTTCGAGGGTTTGGAGTCCTGCATCTGTGATATTAGTTTCAAGTATTTTGTGTCTTTTGACCTTGCTTAGGGTGTATTTTGCCATGTAAACGTTCTAATTTTATGTAGGCAAATTTATTCATCTTTGCTTGATTGCTTTTCGGTTTGGAGTCATAGCTATAAAAGTGTTTCTCTGATTTTCGTTGTAAAAGGAGTCCTGTGGTTTTTTTCCCAACACTTGCATAGTCTCCTCTCGGATCCGCTGGTCCCTGTTGTGAGGAGGAGGTCCAGTGTGGCTCTCCAGGTGTCCCTAAGCCATTGATTAAAAAGCTCTTCTCCCCACTCACTTGAGAAGCCACACTGACCACATTTCACATGCGGTGGACCCATTTCTGGGTTTTCTAATCTATTCTTCTACAAATGAACTAATGCCACGCTCTCTAATCTAAGAAGCTTCATAAAGTGTATTATATCTGGTCAACTACCCCACACCTCCATCTTCTTTCCCAGGGATTTCCCGGCTGTGTATTCCCCTCTGTGAAAGAAAAACATTTAGAAGTGCCTGGTCTTACTGGACAAACACAGGTTCCCTTCACGTCTCCTGGTTTCCACATATGCTGGCCCCACACCCTTCTCTGCCTAGCAAGCTCTTGTTCTTTGAGACTCAGCACAAACATCCCCTTTGCTCAAAATCACTAAGCTCCAGGCACATTGACCTTTGCCCTGTCTCTTGAACAGGCCAAGTCCATTCCTGCCTTTGGCCTCTGTATATGTTGGCTCTTCTGCCTGGAACCTCCCTTCCCTCAGACTTTCATATGGATGGCTCCTCCTCATTTGGACCTCAGCCCAAAGACCACTTCCCCAGAGAAACCATCCTTGTCTGCCAGATTTTCCCATTTGTTATTGTTTTATTTTCTTCATGGTGATTTTCTGTATGTAAAATTATTTTACATGTTTGCTTTATGTTATATGCACTAGAAGGTAAGATCTAGAAGAGAATCGACTTAATTTGTCTTATTCTGTGATGAATCCTCAGCATCAAGAGCAGTGGGGGTGGAAGGAGCACTATAAACAGTTATGGATGAAGGATGGTTGGACATATGGATGGATGGATGGATGGTTGGATGGATGGATGGATGGATGGATGGATGGA
>NW_023270377.1:1221670-1225970 GCF_011800145.1 Mirounga leonina | reverse complement strand
TGGATGGATGGATGGTTTATTGGGTGGATGGGTGGATGGATTAGTGGATAGAAGGATGGACAGATGAGTGAATGAGTGGACAGATAGGTAAACAGATTGGTAGATGGAGCCTGCTCTGACTTCCCAAACAGTTAGTCACCCTTCCTCTGTGCTCCCAGAGCACTATGAACACCTCATCATTATAGCCTATGAAAGGTGTTTGGCACTGTCCCCAGCCTACTTGGATGTAAGATTTGTGAGGGCTAAAGCTCTCTCTGGTTGTCTCTGTCCCAGCCCAGAGGAGGTAGTCGGTAACGAACGCAGGTGAGAGTGACAAGATCACATGCCATAGCGCAAGGGAGCATCTTGGGTTCAAGGCTTCAAGGGGCTGTAGTGGTTCCTGGGAAACTGCAAGGTGATATATGGGACCCCAGGGCCATAGGTCTGCCATAGTCAGGCTGTCTGGAGCCTGTGGTCCCAGCCTGTTCTATCTGGAGCCCTGAGATGTTCTCTTGCAGTGACTCTGGCTGGAGGAGCCCAGGTTGTGTACTAAGCATGGGTTCTGACATCACCTCCCCTGTCCTGATACCAGGTCAGCTGCAGAAGTCATGGACAAAGTCGTAAGTGGGCTGAGAGGTTAGACAGACCTGGGCTTCATCGGCTCAGCCACTGTGGATTATGAGATCCTACCTCTCTGGATCCTGAGGTGAGAATGAAAATGCGGTGGTCGTGCCCACTCTCAGAGGTGTGCCAAGGCCTAAATAAGCCAGTAGAGTACGAACTCCGGCTCGTGTTTGGAGCATAGGAGTGACTCACGGGTGGGTGTCACCTCCTTCCCTCCCCTTCTGTCTCTGCTCTCTTATGCCTTATTTCTGCATATATCTAACAGCTGAGATATGACCAACATACTATACACTTCACCTATGAATGCACCTCTGACTCCAAAGATTCTCCTCTTTTGGACATTACATATAAATGAAATCAGGCAATCTGCGGTTCTTCGTGACTGTCTTCTTTCTTTAGTATGTTTTCAAGGTTCGTTCTTGTTGAAGATATGTCAGTACGTCATCCCTGTTTTATTGCCAAATAATAATATTGGTTGTTTCATAGCACATCCTACTTACTCTTCCATTGGTTTGTGAACTGGGTTGTTTCCAATTTTTGGATATTACGAATACCACTGCTGTAAACATTCTGTGCAAGTCTAGGTGGAGGTATATTTTGGGGGGTGTATCCCTAGGAGTAGACACGCTGGGTCACACGATAACCCTATGTTTAAGATCTGGAAGAACATACAAATTTTCCAAAGCAGCTACAACGTTTTACCTCCTTATCAGCAATATCTTCCAGGTCCAGTTTGGTCACTAACTGCCAACACTTGTTACTGCCTGTCTCTTTTGTAGCCCTGCGGTTGGCTGAGAAGTGGCATCCCACTGTGGTTTTGATTCGCATTTCTTTAATGACTAGTGACGTTGAGCACATTTTCATGTGTTTATTAGTCACTTATGCACCTTCTTTGGCAAAATGTCTATTCCGATTCTTTGCCCACTTTTTAGTTGGGTTATTCATCTTTTTATTGTTGAGTTGTGAGTGTTACTTAAATATCCTGGGCACAAGTTCTTCCTCAGATACATGATTTGAAAATTACTTCCCTCCATTCTGTGGGTTGTCTTTTTACTTTCTAATTGGTGGTGTTTGCCGAACAGAAGAATTTTTTTTTTTATAAAGTCCAATGTATCTATTTTTTTCCTTTTGCCCCTTGTGCTTTTGGTGTCTTATCTAAGGAATTATTGCCGACTCAAGGGCACAAAGTTCTACTCGTTATATTTTTGTCCAAGAGTTCTGTGGCTTCAGCTCTTGTAATAGGTGTGTGGTTCACTTTGACTTAAATTTTCTGCCCAACGTAAGGAAGCTTCACTCTCACCCAGGTGGACATCCAGTTGTCCGAGCACGCTTGCAGAAACATTCTTATTGTTCTGAAGTAAGGTTTTCTCTCCCCTGATTCTGAATGGAATATGTGCTTTTTAATAAAAAACTTGGATGTTTTGAACAATACAAAGAAGATAAAAGTTACTATCCAACTGCCATCAAGAGATACTTCAGAGCACTTCACCTTAGAAGGTTTTATATAAAAGTTTTTGTATGAAAATGAGATTTCTTGGGGCACCTGGGTGGCTCAGTTGTTAAACGTCTGCCTTCAGTTCAGGTCATGATCCCGGGGTCCTGGGATCAAGCCCTGCATCGGGCTCCCTGCTCCGCGGGAAGCCTGCTTCTCCCTCTCCCACTCCCCCTGCTTGTGTTCCCTCTCTCGCTGTCTCTCTCTCTGTCAAATAAATAAATAAATCTTAAAAAGAAAAAAAAGAAAATGAGATTTCTTACATTGCTGGACTAGTTTTGGTCATTTTAAAAGGCTCCATAGTATTCTAGTGGCTGGATTTGCCGTATATTCACTCCTGCATTATTGAAAATTTGGGTTGTTTTTAATATATTGTTATTATAATCAATGCTGTTACTACCAGACCAAACATGTCCTGTAAAATGACAAGGCAATTAAACTAGGGCAACTTGATAAACTCATTTAAAATAAATAACATTCAGGGGTGCCTGCATGGCTCAGTCGGTTGAGCATCTGACTCTTGATTTCAGCTCAGGTCGTGATCTCAGGGTTATGAGGGCGAGTCCCGTGTTGGGCTCTGTGCTGGGCAGGGAGCCCGCTTGGGATTCTCTCTCTCCCTCTCCCTGTGCCCCTCCACCACTTCTCTCTCTCTAAAAAACAAAATAATTTTAAAATAAATAAAATAAATAACTTCTAGTTTTTAAAATTATAAAAGTATTATTGCTTGGGGCACCTGGGTGGCTCAGATGGTTAAACATCTGCCTTCGGCTTGGGTCATGATCGCCAGGTCCTGGGATCGAGCCCCATGTCGGGCTCCCAGCTCAGCGGGGAGTCTGCTTCTCACTCTCCCTCTGCCTCTCCCCCTGTTTGTGCTCTCTCTGCCTCTCTCTCTCTCTCAGATGAATAAATAAAATCTTTTAAAAAAACGTATCCCTGCTTATACACCTTGGAAGCCGCAGAATCATGGAAAGAATAATCCAACACCCCCCCCACCACAGACACCATTGTTCAAATATCAGTGTATTTCCTTACATTCTTTCCTATGTGATTTTTGGTGTGATGGGTTTTTATGCGCTGGGATTAGACTGTACATTACAGGCATGCCTATGTTCTCGGAGCTGCGGCTTCATGGCCTGAGAAGGGTGAGCTGGACTAGGTTCTTTCTTGAGCCTGGAGCGGGTTCTAGGCGCCTCGAGGGAGCGTCCAGCTGAGCAGCTGCAAGCCGTTAGCCTGAATCCCCATGTTCCTTGCAGCCAGTCTCGTCCAGGGCAACCTTTCCCGCAAAGTGTTGTTGCATCAACTCTCCCGCTGCACAAACGTGTCCGCAGGCTCTCCGGGGGCCTGGCTCGGCGGCGGCTCCGGGAAGACACCCCCCGAGCAGCAGATAACAGGGTGTGTGCGGGAAGGGCCGTGGATCCCCAGTTAGCGGTGACCACAGGGACGCACACATGTGGAGCACTGCCTGGGACCCGGCCGCTCAGGTGCCACATGCGAGCTTGCCGGTTAGCCTCCCGAGTGGGCCCCTCTCCTCACCCCTGCAGGCTGCGGTGGCCCACAAGCAGGGCAGTGGGGGGTGGGCCGCACTGCTCTCCTGGGAAGTGGAGCCTGACCTCCGGCTGGTGCTGCAGACAGACTGGATGGGGCCTCTGGATGATTGTGAGCACCCTTGCCAACAAACACACACTCACACACACACACACACACCACACAAGGGGTAGAGAACTCACTTTTTCTGTCCTACCTCAGTCTCTGCAAACATCCCTTTCTCCCCACATCTGGGTTGGGGACCTGGGTGCCCATTTGGCTGCTCCCCAAGCCAGGGGCAGCAGAGTCCCAAGGCAGTTCCACGCACCCACGCACACACACACACACACACCACACTCAGGGCCTTACTCCCTGCACAGACAGGGTGCGAATCACATGGACATCTCTTCTCAGGATCTCACCCTTCAGGAGCCAACACCAGAAGCCCGAATCTCCCAGTAGGTGACACTCCCCCATCTTCCCACCCCAGTAGGTGATTACTTGCTATGTGTTTACTGACAACCCCCCCACCCCACCAGCTGCAGGGAGACTCTGAGTGTTAGGTCTCCCAGGGTTACGCTGTAGTAACAGATTATCCCATGAGATCCCAGCCCCTTTGCCCACCAAAGATGGATTTCTTTCTTTCTTTCTTTCTTTCTTTCTTTCTTTCTTTCTTTCTTT
>NW_023270377.1:1145838-1221660 GCF_011800145.1 Mirounga leonina | reverse complement strand
TTTCTTTCTTTCTTTCTTTCTTTCTTTCTTTCTTTCTTTCTTTCTTTCTTTCTTTCTTTCTTTCTTTCTTTCTTTCTTTCTTTTATCATAAGTGTGCTCTTATCCTCCATCCCTTACTTCAGCCATCCTCCCATCTCCCTCCCCTCTGGTAACCATCGGTTTGTTCTCTAGAGTTAAGGGTCTGTTCTGTGGTTTGCCTCTTTTTTATTCCCCCATGTTCTTCTGTTTCATTCCTTAAGTTACACTTATGAGTGAAATCAGATGGTATTTATCTTTCTCTGACTGACTTATTTAGCCTAGCATCATACCCTCTAGTCCCATCCTCATCATTGCAAA
Organism: Mirounga leonina; assembly: GCF_011800145.1. NCBI lineage: Eukaryota > Metazoa > Chordata > Mammalia > Carnivora > Phocidae > Mirounga > Mirounga leonina. The sequence goes on along the minus strand of NW_023270377.1, from coordinate 1,221,324 downwards.
TGGTAAGATTTCATTCTTTTTATGGTTGAGTAATATTCCATCGTGTGCATGTGCACCACATCCTCTTCACCCATTCGTCTTGGGCTGCTTCCGTATCTTTGCTATTGTTGTAATGCTGCCATAATCAAGGGGGTCCATGTATCGCTTCGAATTAGTATTTTGTATTCTCTGGGTAAATACCTAGTACTGTGATTGCTGGGTCATAGGGTAGCTCTGTTTTTAAGTTCTTGAGGAACCACCATACTGTCTTCCAGAGTGGCTGCACCAACCTGCATTCCCACCAACAGGGCAGGAGGGTTCCCCTTTCTCCGCATCCTCACCAACACCTGTTTTTCCTTGTGTTGTTGATTCTAGCCATTCTGACTGTGAGGTGGTATCTCATGTGGTTTTGATTTATATTTCCCTGATGATGAGGGATATTGAGCATCTTTTCATCTGTTGGCCATCTGGATGTCTTCTTTGGAAAGATGTTCACATCTCCTGCCCATTTTTTTTTAAAAGATTTTATTTATTTATTTGTTTATTTATTTATTTATTTGAAAGAGAGTGAGCATGAGCAGGGAGAGGGAGAGGGACAAGCAGACTCCCCACTGAGCACAGAGTCCGATGTAGGGCTCAATCCCAGCACCCCAAGATCATGACTTGAGCCAAAGTCAGATGCTTAACTGACTGAGCCACTCAGGTGCCCCATCTCCTGCCCATTTTTTAACTAGATTATTTGTCATTTTGGTGTTGAGTTGTATCAGTTCTTTATATATTTTGGATACTAACCCTTTATGGGATAGGTCATTTGCAAATAACCTCTCCCATTCCATAGGTTGTCTTTTAGTTTTGTTGATTGTTTCTTCCCTGTGCAGAAGCTCTTTATTTTGATGTAGTTCTAATTGTTTATTTTTGCTTTTATTTCCCTTGCCTCTGGAGACGTATCTAGAAAAATGTTCCTATGGTCGATGTCAAAGAGATTACTACCTGTGTTCTCTTCAAGGATTTTTATGGTTTTAGGTCTCACATTTGGGTCTTTAAACCATTTTGAGTTTATTTTTCTGTATGGTGAAGAAAGTAGTCTGGTTTCATTCTTTTGCATGTTGCTGTCTGTTTTCCCAACACCCTTGGTTGAAGAGACTGTTTTTTTCCCATTGGATATTCTTGCTTCCTTTGGTATAGATTAATTGACCATATAATCATGGGTTTATTTCTGGGCTCTCTATTCTGTTCCTTTGATCTATGTGTCTGTTTTTATGCCAGTACCGTACTGTTTTGATGCCTCCAGTTTTGTTTTTCTTTTTCAAGATTGCTTTGGCTCTCCGAGGTCTTTTGTGGCTCCATACAGATTTTAGGATTATTTATTCTAGTTCTATAAAATATGCGGTTACTATTTTGATAAAGACTGCATTGAATTGTAGATTGCTTTGGGATAGACATTTTAACAATATTTGCTCTTCCAAACCATCAGCATGGAATGTCTTTCCATTTCTTGGTCATCTTCAATTTCTTTCATCAGTGTTTTATAGTTTTCAGAGTACAGGTCTTTCACTTCTTTGGTTAAGTTTATTCATAGATATTTTATTGTTTTTGGTGCAACTGTAAATGAGACTGTTTCCTTAATTTCATAATTCTGCTGCTTCATTATTCGTGTATAGGAATGCAACAGATTTCTGTATATTGATTTTATATCCTGCTACTTTAATGAATTCATTGATCGGTTCTAGTAGGTTTTGATGGAGTCTTTAGGGTTTTCTATATATATGGGGTTTTTTTTTCTAAAGATTCGGGTTTTCTATATGTACTATCATGTCATCTGCAAAGAATGAACGTTTGACTTCTTCCTTACCAATTTGGATGCCTTTTATTTCTTTTTCTTGTCTGATTGCTGTGGCTAGGACTTCCAGTACTATGTTGAATAAAAATGGTGAGAGAGGACATCCTCGTCTTGTTCCTAATCTTAGGGGAAAAGCTCTCTGTTTTTCCCCATTGAGTATGATGTTCACTGTAGGTTTTTCACATATGGTCTTTATTATGTTGATGTATGTTCCCTCTAGACCTACTTTGTTGAGGGTTTATCATGAATGGATGCTGTGCTTTGTCAAATGCTTTATCTGCACATTTAAGTGATCATATGGTTTTTATCTTTTCTCTTATTGTTGTGACATATCACACTGATTATCTTGTGACTTTTGAACCACCCTTGCATCCTGGGGATAGAAAAAGATGTATTTTTGCACAGGTTACAATCCTAGTGGGAGTAGGTGCTATGGGGTGCTTTGCTCCACTCTGAAACCCAGGCTCATGAAGGCCCCACCACCTCAACACCCCACCCATGGCTGCTGCAGAGACAGACACAGGCCAGGCCTGTCATACATGCTTCAGACACGGATCACTTCTGCTCATGTCCCTCAGTCAGAACTGGCTCCGAGCTCCTGCCTAATCAGAGGGGCAGGGTGCAGAGCAGCAAACCCCTCTGCCCACACCTCCAGGGCAAGGATGATGCTCCTTCTGGCTGCATCCTTAGCACTCAGAATGGCAACAATGCCACTGAACACTTGTTATGTGAACTTCAGCCCTATTCTTTGCAAAGCTGGACAGAGACCAAGAGGAGCTGCGGCCAGCCTGCTGCAGCCCTTGCGCTTCTCTCCCCACCACCCTTGGCCAGCGGAAAGAACCAGGCCATGGCCAAACTTGTCTACCCGGGAGAGAGGCCACCCTGATGTGGGGGCAGCCAGGGTGGGGGCAGGGTGGAGAGGACAGCTCACTACATAGGCCATTGGGCCAGCTAGAGAGGAGGAGAGAGGGAGGGAGGGGGAGAGAGAGTGAAGGGGGGGGAGAAAGGGAAGGAAGGGAAGGAAGGGGGGAAGGCAGGAGGGAGAATGAAAGGGAGGGGACAGGGAGGGAGGGAGACGGAAAGAGGTGGGGTTTGATCCCTCTGGGCACAAGAGCCCTGACTGACCTCAACCCAGGCCTGCCAGGGTCCTCAGAGCCCCTGGTCATATGAGTCACTTCTCCTCTTGTGAGCAGAGGGGAGAAGGGGAGGAGGGAGGCAGCTGAAGAGTTTGGTGGGGCAGAGCCTCTCCTGGGCATGAGCAGACATCCCCTGTCCTCTCTGTGCAGGAGCAGAATGCGAGGCCCCCTCACAGTGGGCCCCCCTTGGAAGGGTTCAGGAAGAAGCCAGACCCCAAGTCTAGGAGAAACTCTACCCCCCCCCCCGCCCCTCACTGCAAGGCAGGGTAACTTAGACCCACCAATGGGCCATGTGACCTGTCTACTTCACAACATCAGGCACAGCATTTCTCTAAGCCAGAGGGCAGAGGGTGGTCAGTGGCCCAGAGGCCAGGCCCAAGCCCCGTGGTTGCTCCCGCTCAGGCAGTGACTGGCGGGTGGGGGGGCTACTCCCCTCCGTGAGAGGCAGACCCTGGTCTTTAGAATGAAGCCAATGCCTGCTGACCTGCCCAGCTTCCACTGTGTCAGCACTTGGCACGATGTGGACACCAGACATGCTGCGACCGTGGGGCCGTGGCTCTCTGGAAGCCCCGTACCCAACACAAGCAGGCTCTGGGACTGAGAGTATGGACAGGGCTGGGCTCAGCCAGTGGCGGGGGGCACCTGCCCTTCCCCCTTCTCCCACGGCAAGACCCACGTGAGCATGTCCCAAAGCATACAAGCCTGGCCGTGATGGGAGGCTGTGGGGGCAGCAAGAATCCTGGTGAGCTATCTGGATGTGGTGGCCTGGAAGCTGGGCTTGGTGGATGGGCTAGACCTCGACAGCGGCTGCTGAGGAAAAAGTATTTCTGGCTCCCTGTGACCTTCCCTCTGAGGGCCGACTCCCCAGGCCCTAGCCCCTTGTCCCCATCCCCTGACCCCACTGTGGCTCCCCACGTCTTCCTGCTGGGGGCTAATTAGGCCCAGCTCTGTGCCTGCTGCTCTCCGGGGGCTTAGCTCGTCTGTTTTTATTATGGTGTAAAAGCTTCTAGAAGCTTCAAACCATCCCATGTGGTTTCACTTACTTGTTGGCACCGAAGGCAGAATCTTTACAGATTCCAGAAGCAATCCACCCTGGAGCATGTCAATGAGGACCCTACCTGGGGAGGCTATGAATGGGACCCCAGGGGGGCTCCAGAAGCCAAAACAAATAATGGTTGCAAGAAGGACATGGAGACACCCCAGGGGGTCAGCCTCCAGCTTGGCCCTCCTCTGCCCATCTGCACAGTGGTGGCCTGGTGTCCCTGGCTCTGCCTGGACAAGGCTGAGCGGTGGCCAGGGGCAGGCCGTGGTGGATCTGCCTGGGCTGTGAACTGTTCCTCCTGGAGGCTCCAGGCCTGGCCCTGGGCCACCCTCTCCAGACCCTCTGTCCCTTCAGAAGTATGATGACGCTGGCTTTTGGCACGCTGCCCCAAGGTATGCCTCTCTGGGCTTTTAGAAACTGGACAAGCCCTGGGCCTGCTGCCCAGAGGATAGGCCCAGTCCCCCATCAACGCTCCTCAGGATCTCTGCTGGGGGCAGGGGTCATGCTGGTGGCCAGCTTGGGCTCCCATCTCCTGCCACCTGGAAACAGGCCACTGCTGCCTCAGCTTCAGGACCAGCAAGAGGAAAGACCCAGAGCTTCCGTGGGGGCCTTGGCTCCTGCCTCCATCCCTGCTCCTCCCCGGGAGGGTGGACCACGCCGTCCAGCGGCCAGGATCCAGGAGCTACGAGGAGGAGCCGCTGTGTGCCGCACCCCAGGCCAGGGCTCTGCCTGTTCCCTGCGGCCCCTCCGTTCTCCCCACAGACACCCCTGTCTCCCGGGGGCTGCCAGCCAGCTCCCATCCCCAGCTGCCCCATGTACCTGGACAGCGAGCCCTCTCTTGGGTGTTCAGAGCCTTCCCACCCCAGCAGCCCTCACCCCACCTCCCTGGAGCAAATGGGGCTGGGGGCATAGCCAGGGCTGTGTCCGAGCTGGAATCGGTCCCTGGGTGGCCTGCCGTTTGTCCTCACAGAGCTGTTTCTGTCCCCCCGCCACCCCCGGCCAGTGCCCGCCACCTTAGGATGTCTCCCCGCCCCAGCCGCCATCCTGCACGGGATGCCGGACTCACACCTCGTGCACCGAGGAGGGGAGGCGGTGGGCCGGGTTTCCTCAGCAGCGCGGGCGTGGCAACAAGGACCCCGGGCCCCTCTCCCTACACGTCCAGCGTGGCACTGAGCTGCCCGTGCCTTTCCCGGGTCACCCTCGGCAGCAGCCCAGGGGCAGTACGGCCGCTCCCAGCTGCCAGCAGGGCCGCAGAGGGGCCCGTGGGTGAGCGGCCCGGGTGACTCACCTGGAGTCACCCGGCTGGCTTCCGGGCTGGCAGAGTCCATTTCCCGGTGTGTCCGCAGGACTGAGGGCCCCAGACATCTGCTGGCTGTGACCTGCAGTGCCCGCGGCTCCCTGCCCCCTGACGTTCCCAGCATGGCCACTTCCTCCTCCGGGCTCTGGCTCCCATCTGCTCAGACCACGGAGGGTCACGTCCACCACCCCCACATGTCCTCTTGCAAGTCTTGGAAGCTGCCTGCTCAAGGGGAAGGGACGGTCCAGGGTCGTGGGGGCAGGGTCACGGGCGGTCCGAGGGTCTGTCTGCCGCACCGTGATGGGCTGCTTTCTCCAGACCCACTGGCCCCCTGGACTGTGTTCTTGGCCTGTTTTAGGATCCCAGCCCCTTTTCGGAGCCCAGGAGTTGGGTCTGCAAGGAGGACCCTCCCGCGGAGGAGCACCCCCCAGGCTGCACTCCCGCTGGGCATGCGCTGGTGCCCCAATCCTGGGAAGACCCCCTCCCCGCCCGGCTCAGCTGACCTGGCCCGGAGGGTCTCTCCCGCCGGCTCCACCTGTGTGCCTTCTCAGGACACCCCCAGCCCCGCCCCTCCCAGCTCCCCTGACCTCTGAGCGGGGGCTGGGGCCATTTGTCCTACACTGAATGCATTTACTGTCTCACATTTGGTCTGTGAGTTGGGACAGAGCCAAACAGGGCCCAGCCCGGGAGGAGAAGAGGGCTCTTGTTTCCTCTGAGCCCCTCACCAGCTGCCTAGCTTCCCCTCCCCGGGCCTCCCGCGCCGTCGGCAAACCCGTGGCTGGAGCAGGTTTTCTCTGGAGGCGGTTCCAGACCTCGGCTTCAGGGACCCCAGGAAGGTTCTAGAACAGAGCCTATAGCCCTGGTGCAGCCGGCTGACCCCTGGGGTGGGGCGGGGTCCCCCTCGACAGTGAAGGGGAGCTGCAACGGGCGGTTCTGGCTGGGGCTCCTGGCAGAGCAGCCGTGGGGGACCTGCCCCCCAGCACCGCTGTGCGTGCCGCTGGGCCCACCTGTCAGTCCCACTCCCTGCCCTCCTACCTCCCCCAGGGCTGGCCAGCCCACGATGCCCCCTTCCCACCCCATCTCCCAGGGACCCCCGAATATGATCGGTGGGGGAGTCAGCCCAGTTTGGGGGTGAAATGCTGATAGGGATGCTGCGCAGACAAGCAAGCAGTCCTCCCTCCGTCTCGGGAACCTGTGAAGACAGAGCACCCCCAGCAGCCTGGACCCCCTCTGTCTCCACATGAAGGAGCTTTCTGGGAAAGCGGGGAGCGGTGGAAGGAAGATTGAGGGTGGGGGAGCCCCAAGTGTCGGGGGAGACCAAGAGAGCTCCCACGGTAGGGCGAGGCCACCAGCGCTCGCCGCCCGTGAGGGTGAGGCTGGAGAAGGGCCTTCGCTCCCGTGGCTCTCGGGGTGCGGGCGGGTCACGGCGGCCTGTCAGACGGACGAGAGGCTGCAGGGAGGACAGGACCAGCAGCCACAGACGGACGGAGCTCGGCTTCCCGGGGTGGGGGACGCCAGGCAGGGGGTAGGCCTGGGGGTAGGCGGGACGTGACCCTCAGCCACGGAGAGAGGGTCAGCCAGCCAGAGACCATGACTCACGCGCAGCTGTCCCTGGGGTCATGCAGAGATCTGAGTACAGGCCAGGGCCAGTTACACCCCCTCAGAGACCTTTGCTTTCATGGTCCCTCTCGAATGGCCTCAGAGGTCTCCTCATGGCCCCTTGCCTCACACAGAAGGAAACCAAGGCCCCCATGGGGCCCCACTAGCCCTCACTGTGGCCAATCCTGGAGTCTCCTTCCGTTTCCCTCCCGAGTGCGTCTGGGTCCAGGACAGAGTGGGTGGCCTGCTGGGCTCCTGCTGGCCTGACTCACCAAACGGTGAACGAGCCGCCCCCCCCCCCCCCCCCACCGCCGGCCTGCAGGGAGAGCACCCAGGAGCTGGGAGACCCAGTGGTTTATGCCACTCAGCGGGCTGGGAGCAGGCCCCCGGGTCAGGGATGCGAGGGCCCGTGCCCCCAGGGCTCCCTCCCACTCGTACACTTCCCATCTGGTTCAAGGACTAGGCTTACTGCTCAGCAGCTGGAGCCAACTCTGGGAAGAGGCAGGGCTCTGCCCTCTCCCTCCACCCCCCACACAGCCCCAGGCCCTGGGACGGCTGGCCGGCCTCTCAGCTGGCTGCCTCCCACAGCAGAAGGGGGCCTGAGCTGCACAGAACTCTCCAGGAGACGTGTCAGAGTTAGGTGCCATCCACTCCATTAATCAGAATTATTTAATTAGGAGGATAAGACACAGCTCATCGAAGATTCAATTACAATTAGCAGCTGACAACACTTGGGTGAGTCAATGACCCGAATGGGTACCATTCGCACTTCCCTGTTTGGAAAGCCTGAGAGATTAGAACATTCCAAGACTGGGGTGGGGGGGTGGGCGCTGCCGAGGTGAGGTCAGGAAGGGGAGGCGGTGTACCCCCAAATCTGGCCTCCAGCACGAGGCAGAAGGCACCACCTAACGCTGGCCTCCCAGAATGCCACCCATGTGGTCACTGGGTCTCGCTCAGAAGGGCCCAAGCCCGGACGTGCTGCTGACACCATGGGAACATCCTTAACACCTGGAACAAGACGCGGCATTTCCAAGTTGCCAGGCCCGCCCAGGGAGCAGCGGGTGCGGCCCACAGCCATGCATGGAGTACACCCTGCGGCCGCCCCGGTTCCCAGGGTGGGAGCTCCGGAAATGAGTGAGAGGTGGCCCCTGACCTAAGCGCTCTGGACGGACACCACTGAGAGGGGGATGGGGGCGGGCAGCCGTGCGGCTGGGAGCTGAGGGGCGTGGGAATGGGGAGTACTGGGCCCTCCACACTGGCGGCTTCGCAGGCTAGCCTGGGTTAGGAGGTGCGGAAGCCCGAGTGGGAACAGCCCGGGCTGCGGATTGGGGTGTGGGTGGGGCCGAGCTCCGGGGGCCATCTGTTCTGGGGTCCGACTGGCAACGTGCCTCGGGCAGGGGCTCCCGCTCTCTGTGCTGCAGGAACCGCCCTGTCACCGGGCCTGTCCTCACGGAATGGGCAGTGGCTCTGTTCCAGGCCCACAGCTCATTCTCAGCCCCGCGAAGGCCCCGGAGGCTGACAGGGAGTGGACAGAGGGGCACCGGAGCCGTTAGCCTGGCCTGGGAGTCCCCACCCAACCCTGGGGAGCCTGAGGACCCAGAGGACCGAGGGGCCCTGTCACAGCTGCTCCTGGCAGCAAGCCTCTGGGCTGGAACGGCGTGTGTCTCCTGGCAGAGACCCCCAGGTCCCCTTGCCAGACATGCTTTTCCTCTTAGCGCTTACAGGTGCCTGGAGTCACAGCACCTTCAACCCTGCTGTTGGATCTCTGGCTCTGTGCATTCAGGGCCTTCGTCCTGGGTTCGGGCCTCCACCAGTTCTGGCACATGGTGGATGCTTGGCCCTAGGCTTGGGGCCAGAGGACTCGCTGGGCCTGGACGTGAGCAGTGGCAGAGGCCAGGAGAGCTCCAGGCACGTGGGCTGTTCGCTCCTGAGCAGCACCGAGTCTGACGAAGCACGGGCAGGGGGAGCTCTGCCCAAACGTCCTCTGCCCCTCAGGCTCCACGCGGTCATGGCTAGAAGTGCCCCAGAGACCCCATCGGAGCCCACCATGCCCGGGGTCCACGCCCAGGTGGAGTGCCTGTCTGGGTCTGGGGCTCTGGGAGCTGCTCCAGGTAGGAGACAATCTGGTACTTGCAGCTCAAATCCAGGAGGGACCCCTGCAAACGTGGGGGCACCAGGCAGTGGTCAGCACTGGGGTCCAGGGACCCACCCACAGTCCCAGCTTCAGGATCGGGGGGCATCTGTTGGGAAACAGTGCAGCCCTGTCAACCCTAAGGCCAGGCCTGATCCCACCTCTGTCATCAGAGATGCCGGAAGTTTCTGTTATTGGAATCGCCTGTCTGGAACCTTCAAAACCTATGACATGGCCGTCTCCATGGCAGCCATGAGCCCCGGAGACGCAGAGCCGAGGAGTCACGTGGCCTGTATCAGTGTCCCGGGGCTGCTGTAACAAATGACCACCAGCTTGGTGGAGGCCAGAAGTCAGAACCAAGGAGCCGGCAGGGCTGTGCTCCCTCCAGGGGCTCGAGGGGAGGATACTTCCTGCCTCTTCTGGCTTCTGGGGCCCCTGTTCCCTTGGCTGTGGCAGCATCACTCCGGCCTCTCCCTGTGTGTGTCTGTGCCTCAGATCTCCCTCCGCTTCTCTTGTAAGGACACCTGTCATTGGATTTAGAGTCCACCCTAACCCACGATGATCAGACCCTGAGACCCTCAATTACGTCTGCAGATATCAAGTAAAGCCACATGCAGTCCGCAGGGATTGTGACGGGGTCCTGTCATCTGGGGGGGGACACTTTAACCCACTATGCAGCCCTACGCTGTGACACACATCACTGCTCCTCTCTGAGCCTTCTTACTCATCCCTGAGCCTTCCTCGGGGTGGGGGGGCGACGGGGGGCTGCTGGACAGACCAAGGGAGTCACATGCCCGACGTGGTGCTTATTCACAGCAGGTGCCCCCTACATGTAGATGCCAGGGTTCACTGGGGGCTGGGGTCCCGGGAGGCAGAGTCAGGCAGAGTCGGGTCCCACTGGATGGGAAGAGATGTTGCTGAGTTAGTGCCCAAAGCGCCCCGGGAACTGCCCTGGGCAGAGGTGCCTTGTCCATCACTGGGCAAGGTACAGTGTCCCCCCAACCCCTGGAGGGAGGCAGGACAAGGTCACTTCCAAGGGTCCTTCCAGATCTCCAACCCAAACACCCCCTTCTACTGCACCTTCATCCAAGCTGAAAGAGACTGCAAACCAAATTAGCCAAAGACTTCACAGGAATTGATTTTAATTTAAAGCCCTTTGAGTGCTCTCTCCCCCTGATGAAAGGACAGTAGAATGAGACCTGTTTCCTGATGGCCCCGAGAATTGTATCTGATCTAAATCTCTGCCCCACGCGGTCTGCTCCTGATGAGGTCAGCTTCTCCTATTGTCTCCCGCTGATTACTGAGCTTAACCTCCAAAGCCTAATTTCTTCTTTTATTCCAACCTTGTGTCTTCTCACATTCTCTAATAAATATTCTCCTGAACTCAGAGTCTCGAAACCAGAGTGAGTCACAGCAAATTCTGAAACAGGCGTGTGGATGGTTTCTCCCCCATCTAGGTGGGACACAGAACGTCCCCAACTTGGGCACTTCCTCAGGAGCAAGACTGCCCTGTTTTTGGAGGAGGGCACAAATTCAAATCCATGGGCTGAGAGATTCTTGGGCAGGAATCTTAGATGCTGACTAGTCTCATGACTTTGAGAAGTCAAGTTTGACTTTGAGGAAGGCTTGGAATCAGAGGCGTGTTTGGGGAGCACCCAGAAGTGAGTATGCGTCCGTGCTCGAGAGGGAGCCTGGGTCATGAAGACCCCCCAGCACCAGGGTCCCCTTCCTGGTCCTCAGCCTAAATCCCATTAGCCAGTCACCGTATGCCCAAGGACAGGCTGGCCCCCTCCAAGACAGGCCCTGTGATGGCAGGCCTGGCTCTCCTTCATCCCCTTCTTCCCTGCCCTAGTGTCCCCCACGGGGCCGACTGTGGAACACAACGCAGGCATTACCTAAACCTGCAGACCCATGATCCCTCCAGGCCTGAGCCCCCAGCAGGGCTCAGACATCCTCCTCCCCTCCCCTCCGTAGCTGCAACCTTGACCTCCACTCCACGAGAAAATCAAGGCTCAGATGCACCTGCTCCATGTCCCTCAGGCAGCAGAGAAGGGGCCCATCCTCCCCTCAGGGCCAATCTCCCCCTCCCCAGTCACAGCCCCACTGTTCTTCCAGCGCCCTCTGCCCTTGGCATGAGGCTGCCCCAGGTGTCCCCTTTCTCTGCACCCTCCCTCGGCCCTGCCTCCCACGAGCTGTGGGCCCCTCTGCCAGTCCCCACGATCAAGCTCCGTAAAGGAACCTCTCCTTCCCTCCTACCTGGTGACCACTTGCCAAGGCCACTCGGGGCAGGTGACCGGGCCTCCCCATCCTCTCTAGGAAACATGCCTGTCTCAGATGTGCTTAAGAAACACTTGCTTTTCTCTGCTCCAGGCTAGAATCTGGAATTTGGAAAGCTGCCTTTTAGAGAGGACTAGAAAATGTGTATTCTATTTGATCCAAGGGTCTCAACTGGTCATCTTGTGCCAGAGCTTAGAACCTTGAAATCTTGGGCAAGAGGGACCTGCAAGGATCGCCTGCCCCCAAACACCACAGCGTGTGTGTAGTAAGTGGGGGTGCTCATTGCTACAGACGCTCACACTGGGGCCCAGAGACACACTGCGGCTTGGCTGTGCTGGGACTCAGCAACTGTAGTCCTGATCCATCCTGATCAGTGCTGTTCTGACCCTGTTCTCGCATCTCCAACCTCGGCCAGTGTCCATGACAGCGTCCTCCCTTCTCATCCCCCACAACTTCCAGATAAGACACAGGAGCAGTTCTTGTTGCTGTGTCTCTAACATGATAAAAAGAAAAATGCCTTTAGGGACATGTACGTTTCTTCAGACGGTGACTCTTGCAGTCTGAGAGGGAGAACCTTGATTTGCACCCTGAGACAGCGTCTGTACATACCTGGAATCCTACAGGTTCCTCTTGACCGTGACTCTTAGCAAGTCCCCTTCTGCAATCAAAGCTGGCGAGGGGGACAGGCCCCTTTGGAGTTGGCTGGGGCTTCCCGAGGTGCAGGTCCTGGTGGCCACAGCATTTAGCTCCAAATGCAGAGGCTGACAGGGGGAGCCCCAGGGTTTCCTCATGGGGCCTTTACCCTTGTAGACTCTTCTCCATGGAGCACTTGCTAGCCACCCCTGGCCCCATGTAGTGTGTGTGCGTGATGTCTGCGTGCCCACCCTTCACTCCTGAGTTCCCTCTGACAACGACCCTCTCCCCAGTCCAGTGACCCTGGAGGGACTATAAATGTGGCAGTGGGCACATGACCCAGGCCAGCCACTCAGCACAGCACAGCCGCGGAGACCCAGACCCGCCCGGGGACAGGCACGTGACCCAGGCTGGCCCGTCAGCACTGCCCAGCTGCTGACTCCTGGACCAGCCCAGGGACAGGCCTATGATCCCGGCTGCCAGTGAGTCCTATGGGAGATTTAGAAGTATAGTGAAAAGAGAGGGTTGCTCTATGTCTGGAGCTTTTTATGACCAGGAGAGATAGTCTACCTGAGAATAAAGCTACACAGGGAAAGCCGAGCAGAGAGAAAGGGAGAGAAAGACTCTGATAACCTTGTCTAACCTCCTGGATCCAGCTGTGCCTGAAGCCCCTTACATTTTCCAACTCTATAGTCCAATCAATCATCCTATTTCTTTGACCAAGTTTTGAGAAGGGTGTCTGTCACTGGGACACAAAAGACGCCAGACCACTAAACAATGCCTTCTTGCAGAGACTAGACTGGAATGGGACAGCTGGCCGCTGACCTCCTGGTGACACGGCAGCATGGTGGAAGGAGCTCTCCTCAGGGCTGTCAGAAGCTCCCTCAGCCAGGGGCCTGGCCTTTGGGGGGCTGCGCCATGCCCTACAATGTCCACACTGGGGTCCTGGTGGTACAGGGAGGTGCCATGGCTCAGAGACCATGACAGGTGGGGCGTCCCCAGGGAGGAAAACCTCAGGAGCCCCCACCTGAGCCCCAGCCTGACTGAGTCTGGGAAGCAGTGCCCCTGTAAACTAGGGTCTGTATGTGTGGGGCCTGCGAACAGGTCCCAGCCTTCATGGGACTCGCTCCTCGGGAGGTTCCGTGGGCCCGTGCGAGTGCCTGATGTGTGGGAGGCCAGCGTGGCCCACAGCCGCCGTGGCGGGTCCGCTGACAAGCACAGAGGCCCCCCAGGTGCTGGCCAGCCCCTCCCGGCCACCTGCAGCCACACCCCCGCCAGCACCTGCAGGCCCGCCCGCCCGCTCAGGCTCGCGGGGGGACGCAGGCTGCAGCTGGGCTCCGCAGTTCCCTCCCGCTCACCACCTCCCGACCACACGCAGCCAACCACAGATACCGCTCCAGCAAGCGGCCGAAAAGCCTAGAGATCGCGTGCAGGCTTAGGAGAAGTGCCCATCGCAGGGGCTGGGGCGGAAGGTGTGGAGACGCCGCCGGCCGCCCGTCGACACCCGGGCTCAGGCTGGCCTATTTTAAAAGCAAGCGCTCGATGAATTCATCTTTGCTTTCTCTTCCTCCACCTCCTCTGTGAGGGCTATTTTAAACGATCAGAATTTTCTTTACATCCACCTCCAAACTGTGCTGCGGGAGGTAAGTGGGACACAAACAGACGGGGGGCGGGGCGGCGGGAGAAGCGGGGGCACCGGCAGCCCCGGGTGGGGTCTGGTTAGTCAAGCGCCTCTGTGCCCCGGGGGCGACGGCAATGCTGCAACACGCTGGGCTCGGACCCCACGGCTCTGTCAGGCCCCCACCCGTCTCTGTCCGCTCATGGACTTCCCTAGGGGCGTGGGCCTGAGACCGGGGCGGGGCCGTGGGCGGAGACAGCGAGGGGGTGGAGCCCGGCATCTGTGTGCTCCCCCTGCCCTTGGACCCCGGCCCGGCCCGCTCACCCTGAAGCCCAGCCGAGGGGGCCGATTGCGAGGACGGTGGGGGACTCGGTGTCTCCCTCGGCTCTCCACCTGGGCTTGGGTCCCACCTCCCTGTCCGGGATCCTGCCAGGTGTGAGCCCACAGCCCAGCCCAGCCACAGCCCTACTCACTGCCCCACAGGGGCAGGAACCTCGGTCGGGAGAATTCCAGCCTACGAGGGGAGCTGCCCGGACACCTAGAGGCTCGAAGAACCCACGGAAGGCTGTTGAAGTCAGCCTGGGGAGGGGCCCAAGGCAGCTCTGTCCAAAGGACTGGATGATGGCAGCGTGGTGGCCCCCAAGAAGTTGCTGGTCAGTGTGGCCTTGTCCTCCACCTGAGAGTCCCGCTAGGGTCCCCCCATCTGGTCTAGCTGGCATCCCAGGATGACATCTTGGCCGGGGCGTACGTGATGCGGCCCCCACCCCTTCATCCCATCCATGATGCCTAAAGGGAACTCCGGTGCAGGAGGGAAGGCAGCAGGTCCCACGTCCTCGTGCACCCCGGTGCTGGTCACCCCAGCTAATTAGCCTGGGGTCCTGCCCGGGCCTGGCCTCTTCCTGCTCAGAGCTCGCAGGTGAAAGGGCTGACATCCCAATGCAGGGGTGCACTGAGACCCCCCTCAGAACCCCTGGTGCTGCTCTTCTAAGGAGGCTCTGGGGAGGGGAGGAGGGAGCCCATCTGTTCCCGCCAGACCACGCCCCACCAGGCTGACCACCCGCCGGCTGGCTGTCCCTGCAGCCTCAGCCTGGAGCATCCTGCTTAGCTTATGTTCTGGAGTCCCAGAGATGACCAAGCCCCCCTGGGCCCTCCCCCTGTCACGTGGCTCAGTCCATCCAGCTAGTGCCTCAGTTTCCTGCTGGGCAAGGAGCCACCTTGGCCTGGCCTGCTGGAAAGGGCCCACCCCAGCGCCCCAAGCCCTAGACTCTGCCAGGGTCCTGAGTCTCGGGGACTTGTGCACCCTCACCTGTGGTCAAATCCCCACCTAGACTCCTTCCTTCCTCCCCAGGCCTGCCTCTTTCAAGAAGCCCTTCAGGGCAACTCCACAGCACGGTAATGTCACCCTCTGGAATTAGCACTGCTCGTGCCCTCATGCCCACCTACAACCTCTGTCCACTACACACGCGCGCGCGGGCACACGGCTTACCCTTCTCCTCTAATACTTGCAGGCCCTGCTGTTTGAGTCCGGGCTCGTCAACAGCAGGCCTACTGGTGTTGGCTAGCCCCTGAGGCTCCCAGCTCACCCTCAAGGCCCCTGGATGCGCCCAAGCTTGCCCTCTTAGACCCGCCCCCGCCTCCCCAAGCCCAGCCCCCGCGCGCCAGGGGAAGCCTTGCTGCCGGGATGGGCGCAGCTCAAGGAGCACACAGCAGGGATGCCGTCGGCGCCTGGTGAACCCGCGTGTGAGGGCCGTTGGAAGACAAGCCCCACGCCACAGGTGAGATGTTCCTGGAGCAGACCGGGCTGGGAGCCCCCTCCCCTGGGTCAGCAGGACACGGAGCTGCATGCAGGCCAAGTGGCCAGGCCCGTCCCCATCACGTGCCCCCTGCCATGTGGTCACACTGGCTCCAGTGGCCCGAAGATGGACAGTGAGCACCTGCTTCCACCCACCTACTCCTTTACCTCGGGGAGTGGGGGTTCCAGAACCCCTTGGGGTGACCCTTGACGGCCTGGTGAGGGCCCATGGCCTGCAGAGAGCAGTGTGTGCTCTGCTGGGGGCCTGGGGGCAGGCCCTCGCCAGCCAGCAGCAGGACGGCTCCCCGGTCCAGCCGCAAGCACCCCAGCTGTGCCCGCTGCCCAGGGGAGCCCCGCAGAGCTCCTGGCCTGGGCAAGCGGGGGAAGAGCCCTGCGAGGCGAGCTGCCGTGTCTGAGACGCAGGCCTGTCTGGTCTCGCGTCCTGGCCCGCACCCTGCCTTCTGGGGTCCGAGGCTGGGGCAGGCCTGGTGGACATGCAGGGTCCTGTATCCGGAGCCAGGTGGGCGCTCTGGGGGTTAATCAGGACCAGCACGAGCCTGCAGCAGCCGGGACAGGGTGGGAAGGCCCGCGGCAGGGAGACCGCAGACGGCGGCATTCAGAGCTAAGGCCAAGGCCGGGCAGTTGTAGACCGTTCCTATGACGGGACACCCACCTCGTTCCAGTAGCCACATGCTCCCTGCCGCCCCGGGCTTGTGACCAGGCTCACCTCAAGGGCCTGACCTGAGTGCCAGGTAAGCCCAGGCCTGCGCCCACAGCACTGACCACCCCGCTCCAGGCCCTGGGGCCCTGCAGCTCAGCACTCGCGGGGAGCCCCGTCCGAGAGACCCCATGGGGGTGGCCGTGGGGCACAAGGGTCCCCAGCCCTCACACCCCGAAACCCCAAGGGAGGACAGACGGGGCGGGCCTCCTGGATGAGACCCTGTATGAGCCAGTGGCTGCAGGAGGGAGGGCCCCACTCCTGATCCCGACCACACAGCCCGCCTCATCCCTCTCAAGGCCAAGAGCAGACAGCAGCCTGGCCCAGACCCACACCAGGGCCCTTCTGGGAAACGAGACACGGTCTATTTTTGCTGGCTGACAACACAACAGAAGCAGCCGCTGTGACTTATCTCTGCCACCCACGGGCGCGACCACAGAGGCGGCTTTGTGCCCCGGGGCTCCGCAGCCCCCCACCCCCCACAGTCCCAGCCAGAGACAGGGTGGGTGGGGGAGGGCCCCAATGAGGCCCCTGAAGGCCGTCGGGCTGCCGGCCCCTGTCTGTGTGAGTCAGCACCTCCCAGATCGCCCCCTGCGCCCCTGCGCACCGGCCCTGGAGAGGTCTCCCACCAGCCCACGCGGGGCCCTCACTCTGCAGGCAGCATGGCCTACTGCTTTTTGGGGGGGGTTCTCTCCAGCCCCAGGCAGGGCTAGCCTCTCCGGCCAGGGTCACCCAAGACCCCCACCACACCCCAGTATCAGAGGGCCTGGAGTCAGGGTCTCAGGGACTGCAAACCGGAGCCCCTCACCCTCTCCACCCCTGCTGCTGGGGAGGAGAATGGCCCTGCCTGCCCCCACTCAGGCCGGGCTGGTCTGGACTGTGGCGCACAGACTTGGAGGAGTCCGGGCTGAGCCGGACACGGGGCAGCACTGCTGGACGTGACGGTGGACCTGACAGCCCTCTGGGGCCAGCAGTGTCCTCTCCTGTAACGTCACCACGCCCTGCAAGCCCGGCTCAAGCCTGCAGCAAACGTCAGGACCCAGGAGATAGCCTGGCTGCTCCCCCCTGCCCGAAGACATGGTCACCTTCCCCCCACAGCCAGACTGGAGTGGACAGGCCCCTGCGAGGCTGGGCGGGGCTGGGGACAGACGCCAGGCTGCAGCCCCCATGACCCCAGAGGACCTCGATGACATGGACTGAGGTCTCAGATTGCTGGTCTGCGGGCTCTCGGCTGCCACTTCCCTGCCTGCAGCATCCCCAGGCTGGTCCCAGGGTCCAAGCCCACACGGTGCAGCTGAGCCCACCCCACCAAGTTCCATTCTGGGGTCACGGATCCCCCCGCAGACAACACCGGCCACGCCTGGCCACAGTGCTCCCGCCAGGGGCTTTGTGCTCCTCAGAGCAAAGCCTGACATGGGGCTCGTCTCTGGACCCCTCCTCCTCGGGTCCTCATCTGGTCTGCAGCTTCCGGCGAATCAGTTGGGGCCACGGGCAGGATAGAGGCCCATTCCACAAACACAGCCAGGTGGTCTGCGAAGGTGAGCCTGGAAGGCAGGTGAGGCACCTGTCAGGGGGGCCGTGCCCACGCTGCTTCTGGAGAGTTCTCGGGGCTGCTGACATCAACCATGGCTACTCCAGACGCCCGAGTCCCCTGGAGCCATGAAGCTGGTGGTTGACCAGCGCTCTCAAGATATCGCTGAGATGGGTCAAGTTACAGGACAGTCTATATACACAGATGACCTCATCGCTGTCGTGGAAGGGCAGAGGGCACATGCCTTCAGGCACAACTTCAGTGAGTCGTAATAATTGGATGCACCCACCACTCCCACAGCCACGACATGGAGCATTTCATGGCTCCGGAAAGTTCTTTCCTGCCCCCTCCCAGTCAGGCCCCACCCTGCAGGCAACCTCTGCTTGGATTTCTATCACCGTTGGTTCCTTTCGCCTCTTCTTGGACTTCGTAGAAATAGAGTTATATGGAGGTATTATTTTGGGTCTGGCTTCTTTTGCTTGAATTTTTGAGGCTCTCCCATGACGTCCCCTGTCCCCTCTCACTGCCAGGCTGGGTTCCATTGTGCTCCTACAGCAACAACTCCTTTCCCCAAGTTCCCGTTCAGAAATAACTTGAGTTGCTCTTCGGTTTTTAGCGATTATCAACGGAGCTGCTATGAACATGCTTTTACAAGTCTTTCCCCAGACATGTATTTTCATTTCTTTTGGGTAAATAGCAAGAAATGGAATTTCTGTGTGGAACGGTAGAAGTATATTGAGCTTTATAAGAAGTGGTCGAAGAGTTCTCCCACCGGGCCGTGTGACCTCATAGCCCCACCACCGTGTTCGAGAGTTCCGCCTGCTCCGAGTTCTTGCCAATACTGGGTGTTGTCAGGGATTTTTCATTCCAGCCGCCAACTGGAGAGAAATGCTATCTCGTTGTGGTTTTTACTGCATGTCCCTGATGATTAATGATGTCTGATGATCTCAAAAGGTTTTTATCTTTGGTAGTAGGGTCTTTATATATTTAGGATAAAGGTCCCATGTTAGAGAGACGCACTGAATCCTTTCTTCCAGTCTGTGGTTTGCACTGTATTCTCTGAGCAAGTGTCTTTGCACGAACAGATGTTTGTAATCTTAGTGAAGCCGAATTTATCTGTTTTCCCTTTGATGTGTATTGTTTTTTGTACCCTTCCTAAGAAAACCATCTCCTGTTTTCCTTTGCTTTTACACTTTTGTCTATGATCCATCTCTAACTTTTTGTGTGTGGTGAGTTAAGAGCTGAAGTTCATTTTTTTTTCCTCCATCTGTTTATCTGCTTGTTCAATTATTTGTTGGAAAAAAATTTCCTTTTCTGATTGAATCGCCTCATCACCCTGCTAAAAAATCAATTAACCATGGTTCACCACAGTATGGATGTACTAAATACACTTGGAAAACAATCAATTTTATGTTATGTGAATTTCACCTCAATTTTAAAAAACCAGTCAACCACATGTATGTGTAGCTGGGCTTCTGTTCTGCTCCATTAATGTAAATGTCTGTATTCACACCAACTTCCCACCAGCCCAATCGCCGTCCCTACAGTTAGTCTGGAGATCAGCTAGTGTGAACCCTCCAACTTGGTTGTGCCTCAAGATTGTTTGGCTATTTGGGACTCTGCATTTGCACACACTTCTCAGACTTAAGAGTGAATGTCTATAAAATGACTCAGGATTTTGACTGGGAAGGAATCAATTTGGAGAGAATTAACATTTTCACAATATGGAGTCTTACAATCCAGGAACAGGGTATTCTGCCCTTATTCACATCTGCCTCAATTTCTCAGCAATATTTTAGGTTTTTAGCAGAGAAGTTTTCATGGGCTTGGTTAAATTTATTCCTAAGTACTTGGTTTTTTTTTTCACTTGTTTTTTTTTTTTTTTTTACACTCCTAGAGTTTTAAATTTTATTTTTCCAAGTATCTGCTACTGTATTTAGAAATACTGTTGATTATTTATGTTGACTTTGTACCCTGTGTGTTTCATAAATTCACTTATTATATCTAGAGTAGCTTCTTGTTGTTGATTTTTTAAGGTTTTCCCATGTAAACAGCAATGATGTCTGTGAATAGGACAGTTTTACTTCTTTCTTTCCAGACTTTGCGTGGTGACACTGGCCAGGACCAACAGTACATTGCTTATAGAAGGGGCAGGACACACATCCTTGCATGACTCCTGATATTAAGGGCAGACCACTCAGGGTTACAGTGTTCGTATGAAGTTAACTGTAAGTTTCCAGAGACACCCTTTATCGACTCAAGGAAACTTCCTCCTATTATTAGTCTATGAGAATTTTTTTTTTTTGAGAGAGAGAGAGAAGAATCTCAAGCAGACTCCATGCCCAGCATGGAGCCAGACTTGGGGCTTGATCTCATGACCTGAGCCAAAACCAAGAGTCAGACACTTAACTAACTGAGCCACCCAGGCACCCCAGTCTGTGAGAATTTTTATCATAAACAAATGCTGAGTGTTTTCAAATGCTCCTTCTGTATCAATTCAGGTGAACACATTTTTCCCCCTTTTATCTCTTAATGTGCTGAATTGCATTGACTGTTTTCTGACAAACTAACCTCACATTCCTGGGATAAATCTGACTGGGTCCTGATATATTATTCTTTGTGTATCTTCCTGCATTTGATTTTCTAATTAAAAAAAATGATATTTCTGCATCTGTGTTCATAAGGATTTGGGTCTGTATTTGTCATTTCTTGTCAGGTTTGGCATTAGGGTCATCCTGGCCCTCATAAAATAAATTTAAATGTATCCTTCCTCCTTGATTTTCTGAAATAGTTTGTGTAAAGTTGGTATCATTATTTATTTATTTTTTTTAGATATTTGATCAAATTTAACAATGAAAACATCTGGGCCTGGGATTTTCTTTGTGGAAAGGTTTTTGAGAGCAAATTCGATTTCTTTAATATGTATATGGCTGCCAGGATTTTCTATGTATTCTAGTGTCACTGTTGGTAAGTTAGATTTTGGAGGAATTGTTTGTGTCACCTGATTTGGTAGACAGAGAATTTGGGGTTGACGGGGTTTTTTTTAAGAGGAAGCACCTCCATCGTCTTCTGCCCACCATCACTTCGACAAGAAGTCAGCTGTCACTTGTACCATCTTCCCCTGGAGGTCACGGCTCATTCTCTCTGGCTGCATTCAGGATTTTCTCTTTTTATTTACTCTTCAGCAATTTGATTGTGGTGTGCTTATGGGTGATTTTCTTTACCTTTACCCAGTTTAGGGCTCATTGATCTTGAATCTATAAATCTGTGCTTTTCACCAAATTTAGGGGAATGTCTGCCTTTTCTTTTTTTCCCAAATTATTTTGTCTATCCCACTCTGTATTTTCTTTCTTTCTGTAACTCCAGCTACAAGTATGCGAAGCTGCTCAATAGCATCCGCAGGTCACTGAGGCACTGTTTTGGTTTTTTTTTTTTTTTTTTAATATTCCTCTCTCTTGTTTTTCAAATGTGGTCATTTTAAAAAAATCTGTCTCCAGGTTTACTTATGTTTTCTTCAGCCACCTCTAATCTTTTGTTAGCCTCTCCAGTGCATTTTTCATCCTAGATATTTTACACTTTGATATTAAAATATCTATTTGGTTCTTTTTATGTCTTCCTTTTCTCTGTTGAGATTTATTTCCACCTGTTCACTTTTTATGGCTTTTATTTTCTTGTTTCCTTACATGTCTAGGAATCTTTATTTACAGAATATTATTGATGATACATTGTTCAGACTCTCGGTTCTATTATCTTTCTCTGAAAACTATTAACTTTCATTCTAATAATGAAACTTAATTCTAATAATAATAAGCAGTTTATTTACTAGATAATCACCTTGCACTTGTGGAGACTTCAGTAAACTCTTTTGGGGTGAATCTATTTTGACTTTTCCTGTAGTTTTAGGGAAAATCCTTAGCCCTAGGACGTAGTCTTTGCTCTTCAGTTGTGATCCTTCTGGAATTTCAGTGGAGAATCTGAGGTTTTTACCAACCCCCTGTAACTTGGCAGGATTGAAACTCCAAATTCTGGCTCATATGGTGGGTGAGCCACAGCTGAAAGCTCCACTCACCTCTACCAGCTGTGATTTCCCAGCAAACCCCTACATGTGTTATCAGGATGGAGGAGAGATTATACAAAGAGTTGGCCTCTCCCTCCATGGCTCCCAGTTTTCTTGGACTTCCTTTCTCAGTTCTCCGAATGCCACCTTCTGACACTTGACACCAAGTAGACTGCTTGAGTTACACCTGGCCTGCATGGGCAGACGAGGATGCCCTCAAACATCCTGTCTTCTTTAGTTTCTATTTTAGGTTCTGCTCCAGTATTTAAAAGATAGTGTTGTTTTTGTGTGCTTATTTGTTCAAAGTGTATAATTGTTGTCTTAAGGAAAGTTAGTCCAACACAAGGTATTTCACCAGACTTTTATCAGACTTTATAACTTTTTTGTTGAGTATGTTGAATGGAATGTCCTGACTACGGACTTATTAGGCAAGAGTCACTTCCCAAGAAACATTTATTGCTCAAGTTTCATGGTAGTCCTCTTCCCTACCTCCTTCTATTCTCCCTTGGACTCTCATCCCCCAAGATCATCCCCCCAGGTCATCTGTTAGCTGGAGCATTGTGGACAGCTTCATGAGACATTCACAGGACACCACACAGGACTCACACCACAATCTCCAATTGATGGGGTTGGAACCACTGCAAGAAATAAGGTCAACCATGTCCAGAATTGAGGTTCTGAGCTGCAGAGATGTTTCTAATGGGTTGAGGTCTGTATAGGATCCAGATCACAGCAGTGGATGAGAGGGCCCTCAAAAGGTCTGTGTGGAGGGGGCCAGGGTAAGAAAAGGGAGGCATGATTCTGGCTAAATGGAGAACCATCACCTTCACCCCAGGCCTCAGCCTGTGCTCACAGGCCCTGAGCAAGACAAAATAACTTGGGAATGTAGACAGAGAGGATATATTCAGAAGCTAAGCTGCTCCTTCCCAAGAGGTGGGTAGGAAAACAGAAAGAAAAGGTTCATGGGGCAAAGAACCTTTCCAAGGATCATGGGCATGAGGAGGAAAGGGTGAGAGAGATGCACGCAGACAGGACCCACCCCTCGAGGAGCCATGACTTTGGTGTCACAGCAAAGTGAGGGGATGGCCACTGGCCTCCTACAGACACCGGGCTGATCAAGGTCCAGATAGGTAATCTCAAGGAGATCACATTTCAGGAATGAGGAAGAAGTCCTGCAGGCATCCACGTCAGTGGAGAACCCTCGGTGGCTCATGATGGAGGGGAAAATGTGAACACCACAGTTCTCATTCAGGTCCCCAAACACAGCCATTCGACCAGGTAGCAATTGGGACTTTTGGGGAGTGGAAAGTGCATGCATGACCCATGAGTTCTCTCTCCTCTCAAGCCAGGGCTCACATGTGAGCGACAAAGAGGTATGTTCATGAACAGCAGGACTCTCAAAGCATCCTGGAAAATACGGCTCAGGTAGGAAGGTCAGATCAATAGGAAATGGATGAAAATTAAGATTACAGGTAAGAGAAGATACAGAACAAAAGGCATGATGGTAGATATCCAGACCAGTAAGTCAGACATTAATGTTTAGATAATTAGTATGTTTATAGAATAGAGTTCAGGTGTCAAAATAATTATTGCAAAGAATGCATAATGCATGACATATATTCACAAAACAGAGCTCGAAACACCCACATTATTCAAGCAAAATTTGAGGGCTGGAAGCAAGGAAGGAGAAAATTCAGTACGCTAACATGTCCCATTCTATAGGGAGTGAGCCAGTTCCTGATGTAGTATTAATGCTGGCTGAGAAATCGTCATAAATATGTGCATTGATATCTTAAGGTAACCACTGGTCAGATAAAAATGTTTCATTTTCAAATAAAAAGAGTAAGCAAGAAAAACCTGAGCAATGTAACAAAAGAAACACAATAGCAGTAATAGTAAAGCATGGGAATGTTAGGCGTCAGGAAGCCTATTAAAAGATAAAAAACAGACAAAGCAAAACCTGATTAGGGCAACCAACTATCGAATGGGCCCAAAGATGAAATCCAAGTCCCCTGTTGTTGCAGGAACAGAAGAAACCAAGCCCACAGGGTGGACCCTGAAGCCGGTGAGCAGGGGACCCTGGAGGGGGTAGCACCCGGCACCCAATGTGGATGAATGAATGGGCCAGGTAGAAGCGCAACAAAGGAAGAACACGGGTGCAAATATGATCATCAGAAAACAGCGCAAGACCACCTGGAAATGTGGAGAAGCGCATCAAAGGGTTTTCTTCATATGAAAAATTATACTTCAGTCAACAACCAACACCTGCTCCGTGCCGTGTGTGGTCGTGTGCGATCTGCAGTGAGGGGTGCATGATTTCATCTTCCGGACAACTCTTTCAAACTCCCTTTCTGTTTAGGCCGTGTGGACACCCCCTCGCCTCGGGTGGCTGCGTCCATCCCGCCGACGCCCCCAGCACAGATCCCACAACAAGGGGACGGGCCTCAGGAGCAGCCAAGGGGAGCGTCAGTTAACACCCCCTGAGCCTCGGAGTAATCAAGAGCAAGAGAACAATGAAGGAAATGTTCTAATCCAGTGGTGTGACTAACACGCTTGGCTCTGTGGCGCAGACTGCTCCCCCAAACACATCACATGGAGTTTTTCAAACCCCTGTGAATCATTTGATTATATCTGCCTGGGAGAGTTGGGTTGAGGCATTAAATCAGATCCCGGACCAAAATGAACATCTTGAAAAGCACATATTTTTAAATGTTTAAATCGCTTGGGCCAGATTCTCTGATCATGGTGTAATAAAATCAGAAATTGATCCCAAAAAGGGGAGAACAGGAAAATATCAAACCAGTTGGGAGCTTTCCAAAACTCTTAACTCCATGCTGAAAGAGAGAATAAAACACTGTAACAAACCAATGAAATCATAGCAGCCACAGGGCCTCACATCAGAACCTGTGATATGAGGCTGACTTTGTCATCGGGAGAAGATTCATACCTTTAAATGCGTTAAGCGTTAGCAAGAAAAGTCAAAGTGACTGAGTGGGCAGCTTAGGAGAGCAGCTAATTAATCAGGAGAGAACGGAAGAATCCACACAGTAAAGACAAGAGCAGATGTTAATAAAACAGAATCTGAAGGGACATGGGTAGAATGGACACAAAAATTCAAGAGCAGACGCCTTAAAAACAGAACAAGAGATTAAAAATAAATAAACAAACAGAAGGCGTAAAGCCTCAGCAAGGCTGGTAAATATGGAAAAGAACAGAAACCTATTATAGATTAATCTATTATCTATTAATCTATTATTATCTATTACCTATCTATTAATCTAAAATCTATTATAGATTAATACTGTTAGGAAAGATAACAGGTTTACCCACAGATACAGAAGAGACTGGTCTTTAATCAGAAGAGAATGCTGTGTGTAACTCTGTAGAAAACAATCTTAAAATCTCCATAAACTAAATGATTTTCTCAGAAAATGTAACTTACCACAGGTAAGTCCTGAAGAAGTAAGAGACCCATAAAGACAGATTCTCTTAAAATACTGAGTTATTAAAAAAATTCTCCAAAGACTCTCTGTCTAGTTACGGATAAGTCCATGATTTCAAATCAAATGTAATTGTGATACCAAACCAGGCAGAATGCAAAAAAATAAAACCAAAGACAAATTTTCCTATGAAGAAATACAAAAATCCTCCATAGAAATTCAACAGTTTGTTAGGACAATTATGCTCTCTGAACAAGTGATAATGATTCCGGGAGTGTGATATTTCTTACCATGAACGATCACATGAAGAGAGGAGGGCAGGGCGCCTGGGTGGCTCAGTCATTAAGCGTCTGCCTTCAGCTCAGGTCATGATCCTGGGGTCCTGGGATCGAGTCCTGCATCGGGCTCCCTGCTCCTTGGGAGCCTGCTTCTCCCTCTGCTTCTCTTTCTCTCTCTCTCTCTCTCTCTCTGTCTCTGAAGAATGAATAAATAAAATCTTTAAAAAAAAAGAGAGAGAGGGCAGCCCTGTGAACTGGCTGCCCCAAGCCCTGCCCTCACCTCTGACTTTCCAAGCCCCCTTCTAGAAAGGGGCAGCCATTTGACAGGTTCCTACTAATGAGACGTAAGCAGAAACCCTTCTGAGTGAGATTTCCAAGGAAATCTTTTATTTTCCCAATAATAAGAAACAACACACCCTTTCTGTCCTTCTCTCTTCTTCTTCTTCTTCCTTCCTGGAACTCAGAGGTGGTACAGCAACCCTATTGTAACAATGAGGACAAATGCCACAGGCTAAATCTAGTGAAGAAATAAGCCAGAGAGAACCAGGGTCCTTGACGACACCACTGCGTCACCATGGGTGGTCCCCTCCACCTTATTTTCTGTCTTATTTGTATATTTATATTTAAATATATGTAAATTTTACATTAATAATTTCTTATCATGTATCATACTATATATTGTATATTTTAAATATTTATATTTTGTCTTATTTTCACAAGACAAATGTACCCTTTTTTTTAATAAGCCACCATTCTTTATTCTGTTACTTACAGTCAAATCCATTTCTAACTGTTAATCTTTTATTCAACACGTTTGTTGAATATCGAATGTTGAATATTTGTGGCGAGCACGAGGTTTACGGCTTTGTGTCTTGAAAGACCTGTGATGGAGGTCTGATCAATGAAATCGATCTTGATTTTTAAGTCCTTAGAACAAAGCATTGATCTGCACCTGCCGGACTGGGGTAAACTGATGCCCTCACCAAGCTCAGCTGTGATGCTGGTCTGTAATGACAGAGACGAAGTTTTAGTTTTGCAAAGTCAGGAATAAAGCAATGCTACCCCTCATCACCACTACTAGGTAGTTGGGCTTTTGAAGTAGTAACCGACCTCAGACAACCAGATAAAACACTGAGACACGGGCTGGTGGTAGGGGGCCTACTGAAGGCATCCTCCCAGCAGCTCTGGCCCCTGACCCTGGGAGGCTAGCCGTGGTCCTGGCCATGCTGGCCTCAGCCCTGATCCACGCCCCTACCCCCTTCCCTGACCACGGTTGGGATGGGGCTGGATCTCACCATGTGCAAAGAGGAAAGGGACCTCAATGACATGAAACTGACTTGGAGGAAGCCTCAGGGCTACCGGGTGCTTTCCCAGCTCTGACCTCCCCCTGCCCGTCTCCTTGCACCTCTGCCCGGGAGGGGTGGTTTCCCGTCCCCTGTCCTGGGTACCTCTGACCAGCACCCAGGCCCACCCCTGGATCAACCACGGAGACCCTGCCACAGGTCCAGGTGCCTTCCGAAGGCCTGGGACTGAGGAGCACAGCTGAGTCACCCTTCGGGGGCCAGGAGAAGCCGGTACAGCTCAAGGAGGGTCCCCCAATGGTATCAACCAAGGCACCGCTGACAGCACTATGGAAAATGGAGTGACCAGGACACTGGCAAAGACTGAAGAGCCATTTGTATGGCTCTGGGAATAGAAGGTGTCCTCGAGCAATACCCATGGCAGCCCAGAGGAGTGGGCTGCATGCACTGTGGACCCCACAGGACAGCCAGGCCTGGAAACTGGAGACCCTGGAGAAGGGGCTGCTCTGCCTTGGGCTGCTCACCCCGTCACTCCTGGACACGCCCAGGATCTGCCCCTGCTCACCCCGGCCACACCTGGTCATGTCCCCCCAGCCATGGACCCAGTCTCACCCCACCACACGTGGACACGCCCCAGATCTGCCCCTGCTCACCTAGGCCACGCCCATAAGCCCTATCCTGTGGCTCAATCCAGCTCCATCTTCTAGAGCCACGTGTCTCTGAGCAGGCAACCACTCTTAGACCTACACCATCTGGATGAAGTCTGAGCCATAGGATCCCTCATTCAGTGTGGGGGCAGGTGGGGCACTGGCCCCAGAACATCACATCCAGTCCAAGGGGGGCTGTTGCCGTGAGCATTCCCAGCTCCGGGAGCCAGGCCAGGAGCCGGGCCAGTGCCAGGCTTTGCGTGCGCCCCAGGCCTTGTCCACTCCTCCCCCCACCTTCCCCACTGCAGGCAGCCCCCTGCCTCCTTCCACACCCCATCCACAAACCTCCTCTATGCTTTCTGTTATTTCATGAAGAATTTCACTAAAGTTACAAATAGATCATTACAATCAACACTGAGCGGGACAGCCTCACGGGGAAGTCTGGGTTGAGAACGAGGCTCCTGCCCCTGCTGCGGATCCACCTGCTACTGAGGACATGTGCACTGGGGCGGTGCCGACGGCCTTCTGTGCGTTAACCTGCTCAGGATGATGTGACCGTTACCGTGTTTTACAGGTGAGGGGGCTGGGGTCCAGAGAGGCTGAGTAACCTACCCAAGGACACACAGCAGATGTCGAGAGAGCTGGGTGTCAACCCAGCAGAGGGGCTCCTAAGCTGTGATGATGCGGCCCCCGGCTGCCAGGATGAACACTTACAGCCCGGGGCTGGACTCTTGTCACTTACATGCTACAGCTCAGAACACCGAAGAGAAGAGGGGTCAGTGGCCTGCAGGGCCAGCAGGAGGTGGACCTGGAGTCAGCCCCAGGGAGCCTGGAGTCCCCAGGCTGCACTGTCAGCGGCCGGAGACGCTGGAGGAGGAGGGTCACAGTCCGGCCGGGGGCCCAGGAGGCACTCGGCAATCTTCTACATCAACGCCTTGGCTGCAGGCAGGGAGACTGCGGTCCAGAGAGGGGGTCACTTACCCAGGGCCACGACACGTGGCAGGGAGGCCGGCACTATGATGCACTCTCTCTCCCGGCCCTGCCTGTTCACTTCCCCTCTCCAGGGCTGCACAGCAGCTCCTCCCGCCCCAGAGGACCCACCCCGGGGGCTCCGCTCCCTCCTGCTCACACCCAGTCTGACCTCATCTTCATGTGGCCCGGGGGCGGTGGTTCCCCAACCCTGTGAACAGGCCCTGGGGACCCAGTGCTGCCTCTGGCTGCAGAGCCCCCACTTCCTTCCCTGCGATTCAGCTGCCCTGGCTACTTCAAACATCACGTTTATTTCATCACAAGACACCAGCAAGAACAGAAACCAAAGTGCAGAGTGGAGTGTTTACAGAACGCACACGGGACCAAAGCCTCACATTCCGAACAGGATAAGAACGCACAGTCAGGAAGAGGGGGACGAGCGAGTGGAAACGTGGGCACAGGGCTTGCAGACACGGAGCCCCGGGGGCGTTAACTGGACCCGCGGGCTCGCGAACAGGTGCTCAGCATCGGCTTCCCGTAGGGAAGGGCATGCTCGCCGCAAGCACCACGGAAAGGCTAAAACAGACCCACGGGGAGATGTTGAGCAACTGGAATCTCCATACAGTGTTGATGGGAGTGAAACCGTTACAACTGCTTTAGAAAACAGCGTGGCAGCATCCACTTAAAGCTGAACGCTTGCATGTTCTGACTCCGCGATCTGACGCACACATATGTAGATGTTCCCCATACGCGTGCGTACGTATGTGCGCTGAGAGGCGGTCAGTCAGGTGCACAGGAGCACAAATCATAATGGCCCCAAACTGTTCATAATTCGAGTGCCCGTGGGTAGCAGATGCCTGACTCCATCTACTCTACGATGCAAGGTCATACAGCAATGAAAAACCACAACCACCAGCCCCACCCAAGCCTTCCAGAATACAGGAGATGTCCTGTATGTTGACTTGGGGGCTGCTCACATGGACGTGTCCGCTTTGTTAACTTGCATTGTGCTGAACGCTTGTATTTTGTGCGCTTCTCTGTACGTATGATCTACTTCGGAAAAGTATAGTGAAAAGCCTACCAGCAATTTTGAAACAACTGATTTATACTAAAACCAGGGCAAGACTCTACAGAATTCCCCTTTGAAAAGGGGGCAGGCTCATCCTTTTGAGTTTGTAACAGCACTCAAAACACAGAAAACAGCATTTGTCCACGGCCTGAGCAACGCTGTGTCCCTAGCACTTCGTTCAACCACAGGGCAGAGCTGCCCCAGCAGAGGAGGGGGCCTGGGTGCCCCGTCCTCGAGGCCCCAGCGGGCCTGGGGTGGGGTGGGGAGCTGTTTAGTGGTGCTGGTGCACGTGGGGAGAGAAGGGAGATAGGAAATGGCTTGAACTGAGCTCCCGAAGGATCTGGCAGCTGGCAAAGTCACCAATAAAGACATGACTCTGGGCCCATTTTCCTCAGACCCAAGAATGTGGCCTCCAGCTTGTATGTGGGCACGCGTGCGCCACAGGATGGCGGGGGGCCCGCCCGGCCGGCCCCTGCAGCCTGCACTGCTCTGGGCCTCCAGGCCTGTGTGCAGGAGATTCCTCTGCGGGGCTGCTGCTGGCCCGTTTGTGGGGGCGGGCTGGCAAGCTGAGGGTCGTTATCGAAAAACTCTGTGAAATACAGCTGGGGCTTGACTGCAGTACAGTGATCGAGAACCTACCTGCCGTGCCACTGGGACAGAGAGAATCCAGTCTGAGCAAATGCAATCAGGTTGGCAAAGGGAGCTTTCTGGGTGGGCCTCTCCGGGCAGTCCTAGAGGGCCCCCACCCCTCAGCTTTGGGGGATGCATTTGTTTCGAAAAGAGCCCATTGCTTGGGTTGACACAAGACCCAGACATTGCTGGATTGGAGGGGAATCTGCCCACCTCCCCTGACATCCACTTGAACATTCTAGCACCTCACCCACAACCTCCAGCTCCGGGCCCGGCCCGGCCTGGCCACAGCCTCTCCCTTCTGTCCCCACCCAGCCAACGCTGCCGGCCCGAACCGGAACCGGCCGCTGCCAGAGCAAGGCGATGGGCTGCAGAGTAGCCCCGCGTGTCCGGCATCCTGTGCTCTGAGGCCTGGGGAGAGAGAACACGCCAAGATGCGGAAGCGGAATGGAGCATGGACGCAATCGGGAGGAAGGCGGGAACTCTGTTAAAAGTGCAGGAAAGGGGTCAACGTTGGCCAGGGACAGAGCAGCCATCCGCACATCCTGGCTCTTGTGAGTAAAGCTGCAGTGAGGCGCGCGGGGTCGGGGGCGGGACGGAGAAAGAAGACGGGGTCTGTAAGAACAGTGCAATGTCCTCCAGCCGCCAAGGGAAGGAAATCCTGCTGCTCGGGACGCCACGGGTGGAGCTGGAGGGCACGAAGCTGAGGGAAATAAGCCAGACACAGAAAGACAGACTCCGCGTGTGGAATCGGAGGCAAACTCACAGAAGCGGAGAGTGGCCTGCTGGCTGGCAGAGGCTGGGAGCCGGTGCGGGAGCTGCTGGCCACGGGGCACCGAGTCACAGCCCCACAAGGGGGGGCGGGATCCAGCGCACGGCCGTGTGACCACGGCTCAAACACGGCACCGCGTACTTGAGGTTTGCTGAGAGGGTAGATCTTCAGTGTTATCACCCCAAAAAAAGAAAAAGAGAGAGAGAGAGACACGGGGCGGGGGGGGTCACAGCAAGAGCTTGGTGGGGCGGAGACGTTACTTAGCCTGACGGTGGCGACCTGCTCACGGGCTGCACCTGCATGAGATCATCTAGTCATTCGCCTTCAGTATAGACGATTCTAAAACTGTCGATCATACCTCACCAGCAAAAGTTGACCGAGGATTTTCAGAGGGGCGAGGAAGTTCCCTTGGGGAACCTTCCGTGGAGGCTAACAGACCCCCCAGTGCAGCCACCGACCCAGCTGGGCCCGACCAACCAGCTCCTGAATCCAAGAACGCAGGGAGAGTTCCAGATGTTTAGAGTGAACAACAGTGGCTGTTTCTTCAAGCCCCTTCCCACACCGGGGACCGCACAGCATCTCCCCTAACGGCTGGGTCAGGATTCCCTACGTGGACGCGCCTGTTTGCGCGTGGTTGCTCCTTTCGGCCGGCCCGCGGCCTTGTCTAGGTGATGGATCACCTTGGCGTGGGCCGCCGGTGTTTTCAATCTTCCGTAAAAGCTCATTTTAATTCTGTGAGTAGTTTAGTGGCAAGCGTTCCTGCAAGGGAGCCGGGAGGCCTGCGTTCCAGTCCTGACAAGGCCAGGCGCTGTTCCAACCCTGGGGGGGCTCGCAGGGTGGGCTGAGCCGGGAACAGGCAGCCCGGGAGGAGGACCGTCGCTGAGGGGGGTCAGGGTGTGCAGAACCAGAGGGGAGCCCGGTGGACTCGGGCTGGTAAGGGGTGGGTGCCTTGTCTTCTCTAGGCCGTGGGGTGAGTGGGGGTCAGTGGGGAGCACAGGCGTGACCTTGGGAGGAGGCATCCCACTGCCAGGAGACTTCTGCCCCGTGAAGATTAGCAGCCTCCGGAGGACGAGAAACCCCTGCAAGTGAGTATTTTGGATGGAAAAGGAGTATTTCCTCGCGCGGTGGGGGGAGAAATGCCTGTGGCAGGGCCAACACACAAACGATCCGCACCCGGAGGACGCAAGCTCCCTCGAATCACCGAGAAAAGGACAAATTGCTCAAAAGAAAGTGGCGAAGAACATGAGGCCGCAACTCACAGGGGAGAAAGGCCCCCTCCCGGAAACATCCGGAAAAATGCAGAACCTCACTGGGAGCCAGGAGAAGCAGCCGGAGCCACCCTGCTCGGCCCGGGGCTTGGCTGGAGTGTAGGCCGCTGTGGGCCAGGGTGCAGGGCAGGTGCTCACGGGTCCCCCCAGAGCCCAGTTACGGCCTGGGGACGCGGCCTGCAGCTTCTAGCCAAATCCATCACGGACAGTGCCCGACGCGTGGGGGCCGCAGCGGGGACACCCCGTGGGGCTGGCGACTGGGCAGAGCTCACGTCCCAGGCTGCTCCCCAGGACTGACGGAGAATGGGTGCCCGTGGTGCCTCCTGGCAAACACCCACGGCAGGAAGTCAGGGCGCACGGGTGCCACGGCCCGTGGGGGGCCAACACGGAGGAGTGAGGTCTGTCCTGACAAAGCGGGTCTGCCCGACGCTGTGGCGTAAAGAGCGCCAGCACATGTAGGCATTGCGTGACTGTTTACGTAAACTAGGATTACACTCAGGAGCGCACGCCCTGAAACGTAAGTAAATGCACCGCAGAGAAGGAGCCGGCCTCTTAAGGAGCCTCCACGAGGCAGGAGGGCCGGGGAGACCCCGGGGTGGCCCAGGGTTTCACCCCACGCACTCCTGCAGGGCAGGGACCTTGCTGTGAGCACACGCCCCTCTTAGCTGCGCCCCTGCGACCTCCAGCCTGGCTCCGAGCCTTGGTTTTTGACCTGGACGGTGGATCACCGTCCCACCTATCCCAGCCCTCGGGGCAGCTTCTAGGCCCTTCCACGGCCTCCTGAATGCACACTCTGTAGGGTCTGTGTCCGAGGCTGGGGCTCAGGGCAGCCCTGCGCCCCTCCTGTGCCTCCCCGTGCGTGGGCCCCCCCTGTGGCCCCAGGCAGATGAGCAGGTCAGGCCCTCCAGGCCAAAGTCTGATGGTCGGGGGCTCAGGGGCTGACCCTCCCCCAACACTTGTATCGTCATCGTCCTGGGACCCGAAACTCAGGGTGGGAGACACTCCCCCTTTATATCACACAGGTCTGCCCCCCCCTTCCCTTTTTCCCCTCATTTCAGTTGGTTTTGCTCATCCCCGCGTGAGCCCTTGGCACGCTCTGGGAAGCATCTCACCTGCTAGACAACATGGCCCACTCCAGCGCCGGCTGGGGCTCGCACCGGGGGCCCCGCGCCGAAGGCAGCCCCCGGTGTGTCTGTGGGCCCCATCAATGCGGCTGCTCACTCGCAGGCCTTCTCACTTCCACCAAGCTGCAGTTGGGGTTGGGGAGCATGCTCTGCAAGGACCCAATTGTCTGCATCCTCTTACCTCCACCGGCTACCCTCTCGGGCAGGGCTGGGACAGGCACCCAGGGCAGCCCAGCGTCCTTCCTGGAGGAGGGGGCCCGGCCTGAGCGGCACAGGGACTTTCCAGAGGCTGCTCCTTGCTGGAAAGGGGGTGGGCGGGGCACCCCAACACCCCTCCAGACGTGTGCCTAGACAGCTCTCCCCCGTCCTCTCCCTTTCCCAGGGTGCCTCCCAGGGCGCCTCCCAGGGCCAGGCTGTGACACCAGGATGAACAGACACAAGGCAGGCTTCCGAGGGTCCCAGGCCCGTGCAGAACACAGGCCCACGACTCCCCCGCCCCAAGCTATGGGTCTGTCTAGGGAGGGGCTGTCTCGCCTCAGCCTCCAGGTCAAGGTGCTCCAGGGAGGATCACGGGGACCAACCGGGGGAGGGGTGCCTAAGGGGGGCGGGGCCGGGAGTGCAGAGGCCAGAGCTCCAGCTCTGTGGCAAGCACCGCTTTCCATAAGCTTAAAACAAAATCCAAACTACCTTGAGTTATCCTTTAATTAACACACTGAAGGTAATCGGCGTTGGTGGGAATTGTTTTTAACGGGAATAAGCTAACTTTTAGCCAAGAATGATATTTTGTACATTGGTCAGAATTCAAATCCCCTTGGATCTGTGGCCACCATTAACAGAAGAGAAAGGGCAAGAGGCCAATGAGCATCTCGGGGAGAAATGGGCCTCAGCAGCGGCACTGAGGTCCCCTCCTTGTCCTCACGAAGCGCACTAATACGTCCTTGTGTTTCTAAGCACGGTGGACTCCAGAAACTGCACTTCTTTCCAGCATCTCCCATATATGTAAATGTCCCTTATTATGCTCTATTTGTGGCTCCTGGAGCTGGTGATTTCACACCCAGGAGCATCATGCAGAAGGAAATTAGTGCAATTATGGCTAATGACCGTCTAGACTTGCAAACCCCCCCATGTGAGCAGAGCAGGCCTGTCGCTGGGGACCCTCGGTCCGGGTGGGCCCCTCTGGCCCCGGCAGCCCTTTGGCTTGCAGAGCTCAGGTGTCCCACCCCCGGCCAGTCTGGGTATGCGTTTGGGGTCTTTGAAAGGAAGGGGGGAAGAGGAGGTGCCCCTTCCCCATAGTCCGTCCTTCGGGCTCTGGGGACAGGCTGTGATGGTGGACGGACAGCTATGGTCTTCAGGGCTGCAGTGCCCAGAGCCAGCTGCGGCCAGGGGAGGGGCCTCCCCTCCAGTTGTCTCTCAGCATCCCTGGGAGCTGCCCAGCGCAGGAGGGACCCCAGCCTGGGGCAGCAGAAAGGGCTGGGACAGACCAAGTCGCAGGTAGCCTGGAGCTGAGGGCCATGCCCCGGAGGCCCCAGCCAGTGCGGTCCTCCAGCGGCCTGAGCTTCCGACATGGAGCCCTGCTGGCCTCGGTGGGTCTGGCTGCAGTGCCTGGTGCTGGGTGCTGGGGCCCAGGCACAGAGGACAGTCCTGGGGTGCAGCTGCCATCCCCTCGGGGAGGGCCCCGTGTCCAGCGGCCGGGGTCTTGGCTGGGGAAGCGCTCCCCACACCAGGCCGTTCTCTGCATCCGTCCACGTTGGTTGCCGTGGTGCCAGCTGTGGCTTGGTCCAGGGCTCGGGTCCGTGAGTTTGGGTGGCAGCATGGCCTCCTGCTTGGGAACGCGGTCTCCGGAGCTCTGGCTGGAAACCCGAGACGGCAGCAGGTGTGGCGTGCCCCAGGCTAGGTAGAATCAGCTGCATGAGCCACTGCACAGATCCTCGGGGCCCCACCACTGCCCCCCGGGGCTTCCGGACGCTTTCTGAAAAGATCCAGGGAGCCGTGTTGCAGTCAGGCCTTGAGGGGGTGGCTGTTGTTGGCCCGTTCTCGTTTACAAAGCCGGGGAGACTCAGGCGGGCGACCGCCGAGGGAAGGTCGGGTTTCCTCCTAAGTGGAGCTCGCGGGGCCTCCAGGCCCCATAAGAATGTGGCGCTGGTGGATGTGGAGGCTCGGGTCGGGTTTCTCCCGGGAGATAGAAGCCCATTGTTGGTGGCTCTCCCACAGCGTTTCCCAGGGAGGGCCGAGGCCTCTGGGGGCCCTGGCTCCCCAGCTCATCTGGGGGAGCCGCGGGGGCCTCAGAAAGATGAGCCAAGAGGGGTAGATCAGGTTAGATTCAGGCCTGGGAATGTGGTTAAGTGACCCTTGGTGGCTTCTGGAAGCAGAGCCAAGAGGAAGGGCTGAGACCAAGGGTCCCCCCTGCAGCCAGCGCGGTTCCTGGAGGCTCACGCCCAGCTGCCCTGGACGGAGGCCCCGAGAGGATCCAGAAGCCGTCCATGGGACAATCAGACCAGGAGTCCACCCCTCACATGCACGGACGGCCACAGGCCTGGACACATGATCTCTGCCAGTGCTGACCAAATGCAGATAACTTATAAAACTTATGATCACGGTCATAAGTGTCCAGGCCAGTGGCAAGAAACACCTTCGCCGTGTCATGCCACCCTCACCAGGGTCTACACCGCAAACCTTCCCATCATCACCAACGGAAACCATGTGCCGTCCAACTCTAGCTCCCCTCCTCCAGTCCCTGGGAACTTCTAACTTCCTGTCTCTACGAATTTGGCTACTCTAGGGACCTCGTATGAGTGGCGTCATACAGTATCTGTCCTTCTGTGTCTGGCTTCGTCACCGAGCACGATGTCCTCTAGGTCCATCCGTGCTGTGGCTGGTGCAGAATTTCCTTGGTCATTATGGCTGGAGCATCTCCCACTGTGTGGACGGGCTACATCTCCCACCACGTGGACGGACCACGTCTTCTCTATCCCTTCATCCACCGTGGACACTGGGCAGCCTCCACCCACCGGCTATTGTGAGTAATGCTGCTATGAACTTGGGCGTGCAAATACCTGCTTTTGATTCTTTTGGGCAGATAGCCCGGGGTGGAATCGCTGGGCCACACGGCGGGGCCGTGTTTTCCCTTTGGAGAAGCTACAGAACTGCTTTCTACAGGCTTCCCCGAAGGACCCTGCGGGCTCCAGCTGCCCGGGTTGAGCCCCTGCTGGCCTGTTTGCTGGGTTCCTGCTGTCCTCGAGGGCATGAGGTGAGGTTGCAGTAGTTCTGACGGGCATTTCCCCGATGATCAGCAACGCTGAGCATCTTGTCCCATACTTCTCACGTGCTGTGGGCCATTCGAGTATCTTCTCTGGAGAAGCATCTATTCCAGGCCTTTGAGGTGGCAGATTTTTTCAACTCAGAATGTTCTGACTGACCTGGAGCCGGTGTGGACACTGCCCATCTCCCCACAGTGGCGAGGCCGTCCCCAACCCTTAGGGCCACTCTCTAGAACTTGGCTAAGGAGCAGTGGGGTGAGGGGGGAGCTGATCCCCTCCGCGGGGCCCTGGGGAGCCCCCAGGCCACTTTCCTGGCAGCCCCGAGGTCCCCCGGCTTCTCAGTGATGGTGGCAGCAGCGAGAACCCGCGGGCAGCGCTTTCTCACGGTTTGGGTTACAGCCTGCGCGGCCCCAGGATGGGATTAATTGGATGGGTCAGAATTACCCTTCTCTGTTTCTCCT
Organism: Mirounga leonina; assembly: GCF_011800145.1. NCBI lineage: Eukaryota > Metazoa > Chordata > Mammalia > Carnivora > Phocidae > Mirounga > Mirounga leonina. Next base: position 1,184,458 of record NW_023270377.1, on the reverse strand, counting down.
CTTTACCTTGCTCTCTGGCAAGCACCCACTTCAGAACCATCAGGGACCCCTGCTCCGCCCCTCCTGGGACCAAGGCCTTCTCACAACTACCACGCCAATTAATTTGTCTCATTTACATGAAAATGTGCAGAAGATGTCTTTTTACATAATTAACTATATTTTGCAAGTCATTAAAATTCTGCAGCCCTGCCCACAATGGCAACCTATTCACCAGCAGAGATAAGTGCCGTCTCTGGGGAGGGGTGGCACAAGGGGGAGGGCTGGGAAGAGCAGGCTCCCGATGCATATTCATGAATGGGACGGCAGGGCTGCCCTCCAGTGTGGGGGGGGGAGCGCATTCCCATGTTGGAAGGGGGTGGGCTGCTCGTCCCCCCACAGGTCTGGGCAGGTCCCTCTGCGGGGGTACCCCCTCCCTCCCCAGGCCTGTGCATTCCTGGCCTTCTAGAACCATCCCTGGTGCCCAGTGCAAAGGACAGAGCCCAGGGGCTCAACACTGAGTAGGGGGGCTAACTGCAGCTCTCCCACCTCCCACCCTCACCCCACCCCTCCGTCAGAAGGCCAGCCTGAAAGCCGCCTCCATGATTCCAAAGAGAGGGAGCCTTGGCCCACGGAGAAAGCTCCTGGTTTCTGCTGAAATCAGCCTGTGGGCCCTGGGGACACCCCGGGGCCAGAAATGGGGGACTCCCGGGCCAGAAGTGGGGGACACCCGGGGCCCGAAGTGGGGGACGCCCCGGGACCTGAAGTGGGGGGCTGGAAGTGGGGGACCCCCAGGGCCGGAAGTGGGAGACTCCTAGGGCCAGAGTGGGGGGCCGGAAGTGGGGGACACCCGGGGCCGGAAGTGAGGGACGCCCCGGGGCTGACTGGAAGTGGGGGAGTCCCGGGCCCGGAAGTGGGGGACGCCCCAGGGCCTGAAGTGCGGGGCCGGAAGTGGGGGACTTCCTGGGGCTGGAAGTGGGGGACTTCCTGGGGCTGGAAGTGTGGACTCCCCAGGGTCAGAAGTGGGGACTCCCCGGGGCCGGAAGTGGGGGACTCCCAGGGCTTCCTCTCTCCTGGCCCCGGTTTCCTCCTGCGTAGACCCAGGCTGCCGTGTCCTCCTCCTGGCGGCTTGGCCACCTTTAAACGCACTCACACATGTTGTGCTCAGCCCGCGCCCCGCGGCAGCGCTCAGTGCACGTGAGCTCCCGTGATAACAGTCCCCCCCTCCAGCCGCGAGCCTGCTGCCCTGGATCCCGTGTGTGGAGCCCACATGGCAGACGCCTCTGCTCCTTCTGCCGCCCTGTCGGCCTCACCCCGGCCCCGGCCTCCTGGGCACTCTCTGTGCCCTGGGATGTTGTGGACGACAGGACACGAGACAGCCAGGCCTCCCTGCACAGCCTAGTTCCAGCGGGGACACCATCAGGGACTCATACCCGTCAGGGAGCGCGAGCTGCTGAAAGGACAGGGCAGGCAAAGGGCAATGCAGGGCAGCCGTCAAAGAGGCCAAGAGAAAGAAGGCCAGGCACGCATGGTCTGAGTCGCACAGAGGGACGAGCCAGTGCCAGGGACAGAGGTGGGGCCCACCACCCAAGTAGAGGGACCTGAGCAAACGGGGGGGGGGGTTCTCTCCACCAGCCATCCAGGTGGGTGGGGCCTGGGCAGGTGGGAGGCAGAGAAAGCCAGAGGGAGGCCTCACCCCTGTCCTCCTGTTCCTGGGGATGAGCTGCTGTGAGGCAGTGATGTGTGTTCCTGGGGTCTGAGTGGCCCCCAGCCTCGGTGACCGGGTCCTGACCTTTCACACGAGCACCCCATGGGATGGCGTGGAGTTGTTGTGAAGGATGGAGGAGGGGTCTCCTGTTCGCCCTGGGGTGAGGTGGAGCCTGGAAGGCAAGGCCCATGGGGACACCAAGGAGGGACTTTGTTCCCCAGAGGAGGGGACACAGCCATGGCGTCTGAGCAGAAGGCCCAGGCACTGGCCCTTGACCCCGAGCACTTTCATGCCAGATAAACTGCTGAGGCCTCACCCGGGAAAGTTCATGAGGAGCTCACCTGTGGGACCGGAGTCCTGCCACAAACAGGCCCCTCAGGTCTTCACCCCAGAAAGCTGTGTCTCTGGGCGTTGTAATTAACTTGATTAAATAGTCCTGCCCCGGAGGGAGGCTTTCTCAGTCCAGAAAAAAAACGAGAATTGAAACAGCCCAGAGACAGCAAATATGAAAATGAAAATGTCAGTTTCCCACAGAATTAGAGAGACCTGAGTCAGGTAGCAATGCACCACTCGATGCTCCTGGCAAAGGGTCCAGCAGGGCGAGCCAGCCTGAGGCCCCGAGAACGGCCTCTCACTTGTGGCACACGTGGGTCTGTGGGCGCAGCCTCTGGGAGGGCCATCCTAATGGCTTGGCCGCTCCCCAAAATCGCCAGTGCACATGCCCTTTCACCCAGGAACACGGCCACCAAAGCCTCTCAGGTGGAAGAAGCCTGAGGGGTTGGCCTCTCAGGCCTTCACTGCAGTGTTTTGTAATGCAAATGTTGTCCTGGAAATGTTCTCCAGAGGATCTGGTTTATAAATGACACCCATCGAGTGCAGATCCGCAGATCAGCGAGTGTGAGCATGCAAGACCCACCCAGTGCAGAGCGTGCGCAGTAAGACCCCATACGATAGATTTCAAAAAGCTCGAGATGTCTAGACATATATCAGTAGCATGCTGAAAACCCACATCTCCCTGCAAGACACACGGATCGGGCAGTGGTGACGGGCTCCCTGGGGCCAGGCTGAAGCCGCAGGCTGAAGTGGGAGGCACTCTGAGAGTCCGCGTGCATCGTTCCAGCTTTCAGTCCCTTCCCTCCTTCTCTCTTTCCTTCCTTCCCTCCTTCCCCCCTTTCCTCTTTCCTTCCCCCCTTCCTTCCCTCTTTCCCTCCTTCCTTCCTTCTTTCTCCCTTTTCTTCCATGTGCATACACTGTATTTATTAAATAAGAACCCAAGCTGAGCCAACAAGGGGATAACTCCTGGGGAGGTGAACCCAGGCCTGGCCTTCGCCCCACCCAGCCCTCCCAGAGCCCTGGCTCTTAATATGTCAAGAGGCACTCATGTGCTCATTCATCTTTTCAGCAGGCTCTGACATGGCCCCTGGCTGGGCTCAGACTGCAGCATCCCATGGACCCGTTCCATCATCCTCCTTCCGTCAGACTGCAGCATCCCATGGACCCGTTCCATCGTCCTCCTTCCGTCAGACTGCAGCATCCCATGGACCTGTTCCATCGTCCTCCTTCCGTCAGACTGCAGCATCCCATGACCCTGTTCCATTGTCCTTACTCCATCAGAGTGCACCATCCCATGGACATGTTTTATCGCCCTTGCTCCACCAGAGTGCAGCATCCCATGGACTTGTTCCATCATCCCTGCTCCATCAGAGTACAGCATCCCATGGACCCGTTGCATTGTCCTCCTTCCATCAGAGTGCAGCATCCCATGGACCAGTCCCGTTGTCCTTGCTCCATCAGAGTGCAGCATCCCATGGACTGGTTCCATCGTCCTCCTTCCATCAGAGTTCAGCATCCCATGGACCAGTTCCAATGTCCTTGTTCCATCAGAGCGCAGCATCCCATGGACTGGTTTCATCATCCTCCTTCCATCAGACTGCAGCATCCCATGGACCCGTCCCCAACGTCCTTGCTCCATCAGAGTGCAGCATCCCATGGGCCAGTTCCATCATCCTTGCTCCATCAGAGTGCAGCATCCCATGGACTCGTTCCATCGTCCTCCTTCCATCAGAGTGCAGCATCCCATGGACCAGTTCCAGTGTCCCTGTTCCATCAGAGCACAGCATCCCATGGACTGGTTCCATCATCCTCCTTCCATCAGAGTGCAGCATCCCATGGACTGGTTCCATCCTCCTTGCTCCATCAGACTGCAGCATCCCATGGACCCATTCCATCATCCTTGTTCCATCAGAGTGCAGCATCCCATGGGCCAGTTCCATCCTCCTTGTTCCATCAGAGCGCAGCATCCCATGGACAAGTTCCTGAGCCCTTGCCCCATCAGAGTGCAGCATCCCATGGACTGTTTCCATCTTCCTTGTTCCATCAGAGCACAGCATCCCATGGACCGGTTCCATCGTCTTCATTCCATCAGAGTGCAGCATCCCATGGACCAGTTGCAGTGTCCTTGTTCTATCAGAGCACAGCATCCCATGGATCGGTTCCATCATCCTCATTCCATCAGAGTGCAGCATCCCATGGACCGATTCCATCGTCCTCATTCCATCAGAGTGCAGCATTCCCATGGACCGGTTCCATCGTCCTCATTCCATCAGAGTGCAGCATCCCATGGACTGGTTCCAGGTAAGGCCAGTCTTTGTTCTCCTGGAGGAGACAATGGTCTGCTTGCCTGAGGCTTCATGCATACCCTTACCACCTACTCTGGTCCAGTTCTAATTACTGGGACTTCCATTCATTAGTGCTTCAAGTCATTAGCTTGAGGGGGTTGGAAATGACCAGTTACCTCCTGATCACTGTGACCCAGGGCAACAAGGGTGGGCCACAGTTCTCAGCAGCTGAGAACACAAACAGATTTGACCATGTTCTCTCAGGCCGTGGAGGACTTTCAGAAGTCATGTCTTGTTCTCCTCGTGTCTGCCAAAAAACATTTGTCATGGAAGGACACCGGGGTGACAAACTATAAACTGGGTCCCTTTCCATCATAGGGCTGGCTCTCCCGGCTCACCCTCAGGCCCTCCAGCCACAAGGAGGCAGCCAGAGGTTGGCACGGGCGGTCAGGGTGCTCGCTCCCACCTGCCCTCAAAGACACTTGGGGAAAGGGGTGCCCCATAACTGTAAGCCAAGTAAGGGGACCTCACAGAAACCACAGCAGCAGGAACCACTTAAATCACCTGCCCTGGTCAGGGATGGAGGACAAATGTGGACCCCGCAGAGGTGAGGGTGGACACCGGGATTAGTCAGGCAACCCTGCAGGGGAGGGGCTGAATCCAGGGACAGGGGAGAAGCTGGCCCAGCCAACTGGAGGAGATACAATTCAGGGGAATGAAAACAGAGATATCCACATGGAAGGGGGTCTCCCAGCAGCGCCCCAGCAGACACATCCGCTCCCCTCGAGGGTTCCAGCCCAGTTGGCCTATTCTGCCCACAGCGCGGCCCCCAAACTCCCAGCCTGAGGTGGCCCCTCACTGGGGGAGAAGAAAATTCGTGAATTGGAAACAGCTCAAGGTTTAGAATTAGCCCCAGTGGGGCTGTTGTGAAGCTCGAGAAACCATTGCTGTGCTCGACGGGGACCTACAAAGACTCGGAGCTCTGCGGAGACGGCCCTGGGAGCTGCAGGGAACTGGTCCAGCCCACACACAGGCAGGGAAGAGGCGCCCGAGAGAGCAGAGGGGCTTTCTGCTCCCCATCGCTCGGCAGCCAGTCCCCGGGCTTGGGCGACCGTACAGCCTGCTTGGCAGGGGAAGCTCGGGGCTTCCAGGAGCCACGTGCTGACTACACTTCAGGAAGCTTCCACTGTCCAGTTAGAGTGGCATCCAGAGCATTGCCCATAATCACCCGCAAACACGATTAAGACATTCTTCTGTTTTCTAACCACACGTCTGTGTGAGACCTGGTTATCTTCACAGGCCTCCACCCAGACGCTCCGCGGCAGCAAGGGGTTGCCAAAGCAGATGCGAAAAGTCTCCTGGGTAAAGCTCCGCGGTACCGAGACCTGCAAAACAGAAGAATGTTAAAGCCACGTTTCTCCTTTTCTTTTTGGAAAACATAATTAATTTTCATCAAAAGTATGTGATTTGTGCTGACATGGGATGGGCTTGTTACAGTTCATTTTTCATAAATTAACAAATAAATATTTACACGGATCCCCGACGGTCCTTTCTAATGCCGTGCACATGACACAGTTTGCACACATGAGAGGCCCTGACGCGGGCTGCAGTCAGCTGAGCACTGTGCTGGGAACTGCTGACCTAAAACCATGAATCACCAACCTCCAAGCCCTCAAATACCTGCATCTTGCTCACGGGCTGCTCGGTCACGTCTGGCAGCAGGCGGGAAGCCATCCCCACCCCGAGCGCCACCAGCGCACGGTCTTCCCCTGTAACTGTGGGCACCTGTGACCTGCGCCCTTCATTGCTCATCCCCTCTCATCAGGACCACCGCACCATCATTATTGCATAAAATACGCAGAAGCCAGAAAAAAATCAAATCCTACTACCCAGAGGTACCACGACCATTTTGATGGTTCCTTCAACCTTGTATTTGGGTAGTTTTAGTTTGTTTGTGGGTGGTTGCCCTTTAGTACAACCCACCCCTCAGTTAATACCTGGCCTGATGATCTCAGGGTCACCTGCTACCACGGATGAGGCCCCAGTCCTATCCTCTCCCTCCCTTCTCCGTCAAAGGCCCCAGCATTTCTTTTCTTTTTTTTTTTTTTTTAAGATTTTACTTATTTATTTGAGCAGGGGGAGTGGCAGGTAGAGAGAGGAGGAAAAGCAGGCTCCCACTGAGCAAGGAGCCCAATGTGGGGCTCGATCCCAGGACTCTGGGATCCTGACCTGAACCGAAGGCAAACACTTAACCGACTGAGTCACCCAGGCGCCCGGGGCCCCAGCATTTCAAAACAGTGTCTACCCTTCTCTCTGGAGGTTTCTGATGATGATCTCATTTGCAGATACCTCTGGAGAGTACGGGTCAGTGTTCTTGCTGAGAAGATGGCAACCCAGCCTGTGGTCAGCCCTGTCAGCACTGGCCTGGCCCTCCCTGACCTTCTCTCCCTGACCTTCCTCCTGTCCTTGCTGACCAGATCCTCCCTGACCTAAACCTCCCTGGCCTGCCCTCCCTGACCTGACCCTCGCTGACCTGACCCTCGCTGACCTGACCCTCCCTGACTTGACCCTCCCTGACCTGACCCTCCCTGACCTGACCCTCCTTGACTTGACCCTCCCTGATCTGACCCTCCCTGACTTGACCCTCCCTGATCTGACCCTCCCTGACTTGACCCTCCCTGACCTGACCCTCGCTGACCTGACCCTCCCTGACCTGACCCTCCCTGACCTGACCCTCCCTGACCTGACCCTCCCTGACTTGACCCTCCCTGATCTGACCCTCCCTGACCTGACCCTCCCTGACCTGACCCTCCCTGACCTGACCCTCCCTGACCTGACCCGCCCTGACCTGGCCCTCCCTGACCTGACCCTCGCTGACCTGACCCTCCCTGACCTGACCCTCCCTGACTTGCCCCTCCCTGACCTGACCCTCCCTGACTTGACCCTCCCTGACCTGACCCTCCCTGACCTGACCCGCGCTGACCTGACTCTCCCTGACCTGGCCTCACTGGACAGAGGCTGAGTGCACCTGGCCCCGAGCTCTCACCTTGTCATGGCATCCCAGCCTCACTGACCCTTAATCAGCCCAAGGCCACTCTCCCCCCGCTGACCTGGGGAGTTCTGGGTGAGCTGCAGAAGGCCCTGACCCTCTTCTGGGGGCACACGGGGGCGGGTGAGGGTCAGCCGTAACAAAATACCACACACTGAGGGGCTTAAAATAGCAGAACTTAGATCTCTCACAGTTCAGGGGCGGGAAGTCAGAGATCAGGTGTCCGCAAGCCTGCTTCTATCTGAGGCCATGAGGGAGACTCCCCTCCAGGGCCCCCCGGCTTCTGGTGGCCAATGACAAGCCCTGGTGTTCCTCGGCTTGTGGGGGCGTCACCCCATCTCCTCCCCGTGTTGTAAAGACACCAGTGGTTGGATTAGGGCCCACCCCCAGTGACCTCATCCTAACTGAACTAATTACCTCTGCCAAGACTCCATTTCCAAATAAGGTCACATTCTGAGGTTCTGGGCAGACATGAATTTGGGGTACACTGTCCAACCCACTACAAGAGGGATTGATCGCCCCTCCTGAGCTGCCTCCTTTGTTACAACCTTAGATCTGCTGGTGGCATCAGGAAGTGAGTCACTGCCCTTCCCGCCCGCCCCTGCCCCGCATGCCCCACCCCACACACCCTCGTCCACTTTCTGCTGGACGAAAGAACCGGGACCTGTGTAGCTTCAGGAAGGAGGCCTCCTTCTTAGGCCCCTGACTCCAGGCCCTCAGGGACTCTGATGCTGGTGGGTTTGTGCAGCAGGCTTGGGCTCTCTGCTCTCCAAGACCCCATTCTGCCCATAACAGGGCTCCTATTTTGGCCAGTGGGGTTGGGGGAAGAAAGAATCGGGAGCCTGATTCTGGCTATAAGCTTAGGCCACGTCCTTCATCGAGCATCAACATGTTAGCTATGACGGCCTGCCTGCCATGTGGGCCCCCTTCCCATGGGGCTCATATCCACGTGGGGGGAAAGGGGGTGGCCTACTGTGGGAAGTCCAGTCATCACATTTCAACAGCCCTCATGCAGGTGATGAGAAAGTTCTAGACTCGTTGTTGGTGCTCTCTGCCTGAAGGTGGAGGCCTCAGCACTACAGGGTGACCTGGAGAAGGGTCCCCCCAATATGCCCAGGGCAGCCCTGTCCTAGGACCTGGAATGGCTCAGCCTGCTGCCCACCCTGTCCACCAACACCACTCTGCCCAGACCCTCCCTGGCTGTGGTCCAGAACTGTGGGGCCACACTGGTCCCAGGATAATGAATGTGGTGCAAGGAGGCCCCTTCCCAAGCCCCCAGGTCCTTCTCAGCATGGAGAAGACCCCTGGCCTTCTGGACAGTGCTCTGGTGTACTCAGGCCCTGGGTCCTGACTGCTCAGCAGGCCCCCCACTTTCCCTGGGCCTGGGTCCAGTTCCCACAGCCACCTACAAACAGCCTTCTCATTCCCAGCATCAGGGTTGGGTTAAAACAGTTCTCTCTTCTGCATCCCCATAGCTGACCCTCCTCCACCCAGGCCTGTCCTCCAGAGGACCCCGTCTCGGGCCAGCACTGCCAGAGCTCTGTGCTCCTCCCCCACACCCCTGCAGGACTCGGAGCTGCCCGCTCCTCCGGGTTAGGTGTGACAAACCAGCCAGGCCAGGGACTGAAAGACACCTTCCAATGAGACAGGTCTCAGCATGAGTGACAAGGGCTGTGTGGATTGTCTTGTCATGTGAGCCAGGAAGAAAAACCCTACTTAAATCCAGAGAGGCAGGTGTCTGAGAGTCAGCCTTGTGTTGTTTTTTTAATCTGAATGCAACTTCATCAGAGGCCATCATTTAAGACTTTTCATTTATAGGGACCCCACCCAGCATCCTAGAAGCTGGGGACATTTGCAGACCTACCGTAGGGAAGTGGTCAGAGCCTAAAACAAGAAGACCGCTCTCAAAGTAAAATGGCTAAATAATTAACAAGGGTACCTACTTCATGGTGACACTCGCCTAAAGACTTAGGACTAGTACTTTGCAAAATGCCTAAGGTGTATCATGGATGTTTGATGAAAGTGGTTGGTCATCACTGATTTTTTTCACTTTAAATCCAGCATAGTTGGCATACGGTGGTCTACTAGTCTCAGATGTATGGTATAGTGATTCAACACTTCCATACATTACTCAGTGCTCATCAACATAAGTGTACTCTAGTGAATCAGCGTTTTTAAAACAGAAGAATTACCGAACAGCGGGAGCCTACCAGCCTGACTGGAAGGACCTCGGCAGAAAGTAGATTCTGCAGCTCGCTCTCCTCCTGAATCTTTATGCTTTCGAGTCACTGTAATCCCCTCCCAACGCTGCACTAAGAATCAATTTTAGATGAGCTAAAGACAAATATGAAAGGAAAAGCTATAAATGTTTCTGGAAACAATGTTTTAGAAAAAACAAATTGGAGAATATTTTTATGATTTAGGGATAGCAAAGACTTTCCTGATAAAACCAAACAACTGAAAAGCACAAACCACAAAGGAAATGATTACTACACTCAGCTGTATTCAAGTAAGAACTGATTTTCCACTTCCAGGGAGGGCAGGCTATTTTTCTGAGACTAACCATTCTGCTGAAAACAACTAGAAAATCTGGACAACATGCAGAAAATCAATGGTGTGAAGGAATTGGAGAGAATTACCAGGCCAGCGAGGAGCTAGGGATCAACATTCCAGAGGAAAGGGACATTCAGAAAGATGTCCCCAATTTTCAGTGCCTCTGTTGCCCAGGACACCCAAACAGAGCCAGAGAATCTAAGCAGAGCTTCCAGTAATTGGACGGGACCAGAAGGACCAAAGTTGCTATCCATCCCCATGAAAAGGACGGCAGGGCAGAGAGATGTAAGCAACCCAGGGCATCAGCAGGGACCCTTCAGAAGTATGAGTGCACCACAGAGAAATAGATCAGCCCTTTCAAAGAGGAAAGCTCACCTCAGTCAACAGTCCAGACCAGATTAGGATAATCTACCAGAAATAAACTCAAATGCTTGCCTCACTGAAAGCAAACCTGACTGTAAAAAGTTGAAACCATCCAGAATTTCAATTAAATATATCAATTTTTAAAACACGGTGTCCAGCATTTAATTTGAAATCACCAGGCATATCAAAAGAGAAGATCATTTGACAGCAAACCAGTGGAAAAATACAAACAGTACAAACGAGAATCTCGATACTGGATTTGACAAAATTTAAAATAACTGTGATTAACAAATTCAAGAAAATAGATGATAAGATGGGCACTTTCACCAAAGAACTGGGATGTATTTTAGAAGAATCAAATGGAAATTCTAGAACTGAAATCTGCAGTGAATGAAAAGGAATAACTAGATGGGTTTTGATAGGCAGTGAGACACAAAGAGGATTAGTGAGCCAGGGGGAGGGGGGTGACAGAAAATACTTGGATTGAGGAGGGGACATTTTTTAAAAGTATAAGAGAAAAAGAGGGTATGGAGGAGGGTTTAATATGCATGAATTTAGAACCCCTGAAAAAGGACAAGGAGAGAATGTGTGAAAGCAATGTTTGGGGAGAAAGGCCAAGAATTTTTCAAATCGCTGAAAGAGGTTAAACAGAACCAGGAAGTACTACAGAGCATGATAAATACAAAAGAAAACACACCTAGGCACACACCACACCAAAACCACTGTAAAGAAAAGACAAAGGCTTAAACTCACCAGAGAATAGAGATTACCTTCAGAGCACCAACAGGACTGACAGTCGGTTCCCAACAGAACCAGCGGGAGCCCAAAGACAATGCCACAGTGATGTGACTCCCCAGTGCACTGGGGAGAAAAATAAAACCAAAAAACTGCTCACCGATAATTCCACAGAGCAAAACACATCCTTTGAAAACGAAAATGAGAAAAGACATTTCAGAAAAAAACTGATAGATTTCAGTGCTCTAGTCATAAACTGAAGGAAATTCTAAGGGACATTAATGCTCAGAAATGCAGAAAGAAAGAAATTGCAATGAAAAATAAAATATGCAAATAAATCAAAATTAAAATCACCTGCAAGAAACAAAAATAGTAATGTCATGTGAAGTATAAAAAGATACATATGGATGGGGCGCCTGGGTGGCTCAGTTGGTTAAGCGACTGCCTTCGGCTCAGGTCATGATCCTGGAGTCCCGGGATCGAGTCCCGCATCGGGCTCCCTGCTCAGCGGGGAGTCTGCTTCTCCCTCTGACCCTCCTCCCTCTCATGCTCTCTGTCTCTCATTCTCTCTCTCTCAAATAAATAAATAAAATAAATAAATAAAATCTTAAATCAAAAAAAAAAGATACATATGGATAAATGTGTCTAAACAACAGCAAACAAGCTGAGATGAGAATAAGTCGAATTAAACTTTGAAGGTCCTTACATTGACTAAGAATAAAAAGCACTGATTTATATCAGATTTCAATATCAACATTGGGAGAAATTGTTTTTTAAAAAGTAGAACAAATTAAAAGGTGGGGGAAATGGAAAGAAAATTAACCCAAGACATAGCAAGAAAGGAGAAAAAGGAAATTCAAATTTGTATACATCTAATAAAATTGCCTAAAAAGACATAGAAAAATGGAGATGAATATATATGTATGTGTGTATATCTTTTAGATGTATATGCACACATGGTGTATTATATAGATATTATATAGACATTCATGTGTTTGTGTACAAATTAACAGATAAAAGAGGGAAATCAAGATCACCTTGATAAACACAGAAAAGCATTTGTCAGAATTCATCATCCATTCACTTCAGCATTCCCCAAATGCTCATAAACAAGTTCAACAGGTTACAAGACACAAAGTTAACATAAGAAACCAGTTGTGTTTCCATAACTTATCAATAACCAGTCCAAAGTGAATTTTTAAAATTCCATTTTTAATTGCATCAAAAATAATTACATACTTAGGAATATACTTTAGCAAAGAAAGCGCAAGACTTGTACTCTGAAAACCACAACATCGTTGTAAAAAAACTAAAGAAGACCTAAATGATGGAAAGACATCACATGTTCATGGACTTGAAATGGTGGTACTCCTCAAAATGATGCACGGATTCAACTTGATCTCTATCAAAATCCCAGCTAGATTTTTTTTAATTGACAAGCTGATCCTGAAATTCATATAGAAATGCAAGCAACTAATAATAGCCAAAATAATTTTGAAAAAGAAGAACAAAGAGGACTCACACTTTCCAATTTCAAAAGTTACAAAGTGATAATAATCAAGACACTGTGATACCAGTGTAAAAATATACATAAGTAAATGGAATATAATTGAAAACCTGGAACTAAATCCTTAAGTGTGACTTTCAACAAATAGACTCTGGGACATCTGGATATTCACATGCCAAAGAACAAAGTAGGACCATTAATAGAACACACAAAAATTAACTCAAAATGTGGATCATAGCCTAAATGCACGAGCTAAAGCTATAAACGTTAAAACATCAGGGTAACTTTTCATGATTTTAGTTTAGGAAATGTATCCTTAACTATGATATCAAAGGCACAAACAACAAAGGAGAAGAATAGATAAATTGGATGCCATCACAATTGAAAACTTTTGTGCAGCACATGAAGAAAATGAAGACTCTCAAAATGGGAGAAGATATTTGCAAATCATACATCTGATAAGGGACTTATATCCAGAATATAGGAAGAATTCTTGCCACTCAACAATCAAGAGACAAGATACCCAGTTAAAACATGAGCAAAGGATCTGAATAAACGTTTCTCCAAAGAAGACGTACAAAAGGCCAACAAGCACGTGAAAAGGTGCTCAACATCATAAGTCATTAGGGAAACACAAATCAAAACCACAAGGAGATGCACCTTATACCCACTGGCAGGGCTAACATTTTCTTTAAAAAAAAAATTAAAATAACAAGTGTTGATAAGGATGTGAAAACTGGAGCCCTCAGACCTAGCTGGTGGGATTGGAAAACAGTTCAGCAGTTGCTCAAACTGTGAAATGAAAGTGGCCCTGGGTCTCAGGGATTCCACTCCTCGGTGCGCATCCATGAGGAATGCAAACACGTCGGGAGCACGGGAGCCGTGCGCAGGTTCTCATGGCCGCCTTATCCGTAAGAGCCAAAGGGTGCAAACAGGAATGCCCATCGGTGGGTGAATAAACAAAATGCGGTACATTCATTCAGCTGAAGGTTGTTTGATCATAAAAAGGCTTGAAGTTCTGATACACACTACAACATGGATAAAAAACCTTAGAAGCTTTACGGTACGTGAAAGGAGCCAGACACGAAAGACCACATAGCACAGCCTCCGTTTATGAGAAATATCCAGAATAAGTAAATCTACAGAGACAGAAAGTGCATTAGAGCTGCAGGAGGGCGTGAGGAGAGACTGCTGATAAGGACAAGGCTCCTTGTGGGGGCGTGGGGAAGTGCTCTGGGGCCCATTAGACCACAGCGATGGTCATACAACACGCGTGAATCGTATGCTTCAAAACAGTGCATTTTTATGGAATGAATTATATCTCAGTTTGGCTGCTATTAAAGAAAAGGGTATTGTCAAAGACATTTTTTTAGAACTCACTTAAACATTGGAGCATTTTTCCTCACTTGTAAAATGATGTATCACCTGAATCATGAATATGCTTGCTGGCTGTAAAGAGCAAATGTGACCATGTATCAAATATGCCTTAAAAATATTTAAATGGTGGGCGCCTGGGTGGCTCAGTTGGTTGGGCGACTGCCTTCGGCTCAGGTCATGATCCTGGAGTCCCGGGATCGAGTCCGGCATCGGGCTCCCTGCTCGGCGGGGAGTCTGCTTCTCCCTCTGACCTTCCTCCTTCTCATGTTCTCTCTCTCTATCTCATTCTCTCTCTCTCAAATAAATAAATAAAATCTTTAAAAAAAATATTTAAATGGTAAGTGGTACAGAGTTACTCACTAAGAACTGTAGCCCTGGACGTGAGCTTCGAAAGGATTGCTTCAGGCGCTGGTTAACTGGCGGCAGCCGACACCGGTCCCTGGGAGAGCCAAGCAGGTGCCGCAGCTCCAGGCGGTCTTGAACGCAGGGCGGGGGGATCCCAACAGCACCCAGCAACCTCATGAGCTGAGGACGCTGCAGCATGGGGACCGGGGAGGGAGAGCATCTGGAGTGTGCCTAGCAGAGCGCGGGGCGGAGGGCGGCGCAGGGCGGGAGGAGCTTCTCTGCACTGCTGAGGACTGGTTTGGCACGCATGGGGTTAAATTTCACAACCCTGAGCATTCTCTGCATCCTTTGAATGCCCTGCTCACAACAAGTGAGGACTCTCTCCACTGTGGCCCCGGGCATCTCCCTGCCTGGCTACATGGTGCTCAGTCTGTGTCCTGGGATGCCCCCCCCGCCCCCCGCGTCCCTCCGGCATGGAGGATGGGTGGAGGTGCACCTCACCGTTGTGGAGGGAGGGCAAGGATGGACTCAGCAGCCCTTCTGCCACCCTGAGCCAGCGTCCCTGGTCCCCTAGGTCTGTGGGTCATGGGGGTAAGTGGAAACCCCCTCTGACTCAGTGAGGACACGGAAGGCGCCTTCCTCCAGCTCCAGAAAGATGTGTGGGCTTGCACAGACCCGCCTGCTTTCCCCACAAGAGTTTTCTCTCCTGCTGGGCTATCTGGATTCCTGGAGACGTGCCTATCCCCTCCCTGCGGCTGCCACCCAGCCCCATGAGCCCCCAGCTTTGCAAAGCCCTGGCCCCAGCAGCTCATTATCCAAGTCATCCTGGCGGTGGGCTGCTGGGGGAGTCGCCGTGGGGTGGAGTCCCACGAGCAGGAGACCTCACAGAGCCCCACTCGGTGGAGCCCTTTCCAGGACACACTGTCTCAAAGCCACAGTGACCCCTCCCCATCTTCAGCCACCACCCCAATGTGCAGATGCGTCCTTCAAGAGCGCCCGGTGGTGGGACCAGAGGGGATGGCGGTGCTGGTCCCTAAAGCCAGATATTGGCCACTGATATCCTTAATGTGGCAGATTTACTATGTGAATGGGTGTTTATGTTGTGAGTGAGGACTGGGGTGGAGGTATGAGGGTTTACCCCAGAAATTCCACACCTAAGAATCCCTCTGGCAGGCCGACTCTCCCATATGCTGAAGGAAGCACGGTAATTGTGAGAAAGAAAAAAAATGGGTACAGCCCAAATGCCCACCGATAAGGAGCAGTTCAACGGGAAAACCTCCAAAGGCATCGCGACGTGAAAGAAGCCCCCGGAGGCCAAGTGGTGTATTCGCACCAGCACACACGCCTGCTCAGGAGGCCTCCCCGAGGTGCAGCCACCGGCAACGCAGGTGCCTGTGGGGAGGCCAGAGGGCCGGACAGGAGCGGCGGAGAGAGCGTCACCCGCACAGGGGAGGGCGGGCCTGTGCGCCCCGCTGTGCGATGAATGTGTACGTGAGAGCAGGGGCCTCGTGGCGAGGCCTCAGCCGGTCACACCCGAAATGGCAGCTGCAGGTGCAGCCCCGTCCGGACGCCACCGTGAAATCCGGGATGACTCGGCGTCAGGACCGCTGCTACGGGCTCAGTGTCCGGGGTCCCGCCGGGCACTCGCTGCCTCCAAGGCCTGTGTCCTGGGGACCCCACACACCCAGGGGCGGCAGACATCCGCCTGCGGCCTGGGCCCCACCAGGTGGGAAGACCGGCAAATGGCGGCAAGGGACAAGAAAGGAGCAAGGACGCTGTGTCCCCCTAGTGCGTCCGTGGAAACCCGGTAGGGCCTCTGCCTCCGTGCGCCTGGAGAGCTGTCGTCAGCCAGGACCCCCGCCAGGGAGGGGTCCGTTTGTGGCCTGAATCAGATGGGTGGCCTTGCGCCGTGGCAGACCCTTGTCTCGGGGGTATGGCGGGACAGAGAACAGAGCAGTGGGGCCAGATCGCAGCCTCCGATTTTTAGATGCATACTTGTGAGGCTGTTACCTGGATTATTTTTAGGTATGCAAATACAAGCAGGCCGTTTAGGTTCTCAGAGCCCCAGGTTCCACATCAGTGAGGTGGGCGGCTGCGTGCTCACTCGACAGGTTCTCCCAAAGGGCAAAGAGAGCAGGACCTCCAGTTAAAGACAGGTGGGCTGTTGGAGCTGTGGGAGGGGTTTTAGACAAGACAGAGACGAGGGGAGGGACCTTCTCAGACCTGAGATCTCAGGGACAGTGGGCAGGAGACCCCAGCCTGGCGACTCACAGGGGAAAGCAGGGCCGAGAAGCGCCCAGGAAGGCTCCAGCCAGGAGTGCGTGGACCCCTCCCAACACCCCAAAGACCCGTCCTTCAACACTGCCCATCAAGCGTGGGGAAAATAAAGACCCGCCAGAATGGCCGCATGCCTTCCTGGAATCTTACACGAGAACTTGGGTGAAAAGAGCAGGAAACCAGGAGAGGATCAGGCAGAAGGCCTGGCGCCTCCCCGAGGAGGGCCGCGCAGGACCCAGGGAGGCTCGCGCACGGCACCGGTGCCCCGGAAGTGGGCTCTGGAACAGGGGCGCTGATAACACATCCCACAGCCGGGAGCACCTGAAACACGGGGTCAGCAACACGTAACAGGGTTGAACGTGGAAAAAAACGTAACAGATTTGAAAGTCCAGGAAAACCCAGGAAACTTCGCATCCCCTGGTTCTTCCGTGACTAATACTGACCAAATTCCCTGTGTGGACATTTCACTTATTTCCAAATTAGGATAATCTATGTCTACAAGACACAAAGACTGAAGTTTGGTTACAGAGCAGGATGTAGACGCTTCACGCCTTGGTGACGGGAAAGGAGACTGTGGATGTGGGAGGAGGTCAGGGTGATAAGGGAAATCTGTGTCCTAAGATGGCCAACCGATCCAGCGGGAGAGTCCCAGTCCTTGCCCTGGGGCTCTTCGGGTTCCTCTCCCTGCCCCACTTCGCACACGCACCAGGAGTGCCAAGTATGTGGAAGTAGAAGTGTATAAATTGCCCCCTTTGTTTGTGCTCGGGGCTCAGACCTTTGGAGACCACTCTCCTCTGAGCCCGCCCGTGTTAGACAAACCTCCGATCCTCCAAGATCTCCGGGTGCTGCTTGGTTCTTCCGTCGGGCGATCCAGTCCAGGTTCCGTAACAAGGGGACGAGATCAGGCCGTGACCGCCATAATCGAGGGCAAAGGACTAAACACCATGTGCGGACTGCTCGTGGTGTAACTGTTGGTTGTCACAAGGTTAAAAGGGGACGAATTTCTGTAATCTCCCTGGAGGGACGGAGGGGCAGGGAGTGAGGCCAGCGCCAGCTGACCGTTCCCCCACAAAGCTTCCACACCCACGTTCACGGAGCTCACACGGTCCTCCCGTCGTACACCAGCGTATCCCACATGCTTGTCTCACCCAGATTGGACCCCGGGCGCGCGGAGATGCCCCGTGCCCAGCACGCCCGCTCCGTGCCCGAGCGCAGGGCTGCCTTCGGCGGGAGGCCGCGAGTGTCTTGGTGGTGGACTTTCTGCCTGACAAGTGCACAGCAGCGGCCTCCGCCGGGCCCCTTGGCAGCCCGCACGCCTGCGCAGTGTCACCTGTCCCACCGCTGGCCCCAGGAAGTCGGCAGGGCCCCTCCCCATCCTGCCGCCCCGCTCCCCCAGCAGCACCCGTCACTGCGGCCACGCCTGAGCCCGGCGCCCTCCACACGTGGTTCCAGTGTCCAGGGCTCCAGAGGCACGCCGTCCGGTGGACTCTGCTGCTCATTGTCGGAGCACGTCGTGGAAACTGGCATGGCAAGAAGGCTCCACGAGGCCCGCAGGGTCGGTTCTGCGTCCCCGAGCTCGGGCCGGCGGCTCAGCAGGTGAAGCCCCTCAACGTCTCGGGCAGGTGCTGCAGGTGCAGGGGCAGGGAGGCACAGACACGTGCAGGACGGGGTCTGTGGCTCCGTGGCTCCGTGGCTCCGTGGCTCTGGGACGGGGGAGCCATCACATTCCAGCATCTTCATTGTTCGATGATGTTCGCAGGAACGTGACACTTCTGTTGGGTATAAATTGGACATTATTAAGGTCAGCAACAGGACTGGGAGGGGAAGGCAGCAGGGAGAGAGCGGTTATTTAACGAAATACTTCGCCGGGAATCTGGGTGATGGGAAAGCAAACAAAGTTGGCCTTCCCAGTCCCTCTGGCAGCTTCAGTATGGCGGCGGTAAAGCCGGGAAGGCCTGCTGGCCGGCATTGTTAAATTTTGCTTTTTCGTTTTAAAGTAACAGCCGCTGCCTCTTTTCACTTGCAAAGATCTCATGTGTTTCTCCAAGAAAGTCACAAAACAGGAATGAGCTGGAGAACCGCGTTTGCCCTCTTGCGGGTCCACCTGTGGGTCCAGGGTCCCAGTCGCCACCTTGACGCGTTTCGTCGGGGACAGTTTCGGACCCCAGCGCCTGTGTGCCATCCGGGGCCGCAGTGGGGGTCGGGACGTCCGCGAGGGGTGCATGTGGGAGGGGAAGCGGGGCCATCACCACCCCCCACCGCGTCTACGAAGCCCTCCAGCAGTGCTGATGTTCAAGGAAGCAATCGGAACACAAATGATTACTCTCCTCTTTTAACACTTTCTTGCTATTTTTATAACATTTTCCCCCGGTCTTGGGAAAAGTGTTGACATTTTACTCTGGGTGTGTTAGTTTCCTGGGGCTGCCCTAACAAATTGCCACTCTTGGGGTGACTTCAAACCACAGACACGCATTCTCCTGCAGACTAAAGCTTCCCCCACCGCAGGAGAGGCCTCCGGCCTGGCGTCCGTCCATCCATCCATCCGTCCTGGCATCCGGCAGCAGCACCCCGGCTCCCGGGCCCCTCCAGTGTCGCTCCACACGGGCCCCTCCCATCACAAGTCCGCACTCCGGGGCTCCCGGTTCCCTCGAATTCCCTCGGTCTTACTTATCCTGCAGCATCTGAGCCCCCACTCATGAGATGTCACGTCCCTGCTGCTTAGGCTTTCTGGTTATGTGGCAGCGAGAAGCCTGCGGGTCGGGTGGAGAGTGCAGGAGCCCTAGCCAAGGCTCTTGTGAGTCGGCTTTGCCCGGAGAGGTGTTTTCAGCAGGAGAGGTCCGTGGCAATACGCGGCCAGTGCCGGAATGCAGAGTTGAACCCCCTTCCTCCTGCCCCGGGGTGCGGGGGAGTCTGGGCTAACTCAGCCAAGCACAATGAGCGTCTGCGGACCCCTGGAGCTGGTCCTGGGGCTCAGCCCCGCGCCTGGACCTGGACGCTCCCCTGACCGGCACCTTCCCTTACAGAGGCATCTGGGGTGCATTGCCGCACCAACCGCCCCCTTTCTCAACTGCCCCGGGCACTCCTAAGGAGTCAGTAAGACTCAGCAGGGTCTGTGCCCCTGGCCTGTCCTGTTGTGTCGGCAGCCATGAGGCTTGGCACGCTGCTCTGGCTAAATCCTGTTTTGTTAAAACTTTTGACATTTTATTTACCATGAATGCTTTGCATTTGGTCCTCTGAAATATTGCATTAAAATCGCATTTGACTTGAATGCTGAGGTTTTTGATGCCCCCTCCCTTTTGTGCCTGAGGTCAGCGCCTTACGGCCTCCAGCCCAGGCTCGAATGGTGGCCCTAGATATTGCCTTGAACCAAACACCACGGCAACAACACAGACGGCACCAGGGCGCCATTTCGTCACAAGGAGTAGGAGGCGGGTGTGCGGGAAGATGGGCCTGACCGTGTTCAGTAGGTCCTCCGTTGCGGCCAGCCCCTGGGGACACAGAGGTACGGCCGGCGTCATCCCTGCCCCGAGCGTTCAGAGTGGACGCGTGCACTTGGAGAAGCTCGAGCGGCAGGCAGCCAGGCGGGGGGCGGCGGGAGGGTCCCCCCGCCTGCACACTGAAGTGTGTGGGCAGGGGGCTTCTCGCTGTGGCTGCAGCAGGGGGGGCTCGGAGGTCAGGGACAAAGGGCAGGGCAGTGGAGGCTGCAGCAGCTGGATCCAGCTGTTGGGGGCCCACTGTGAGAACCTCTTCCAGCTCCGTGCTCACTGACCTCCCAGTGGAGCTCAGATCGGCCGTGATGGCACGCTGGGAGGCCTGAACGTGGAGCGAGCGTGCCACCAGCCGGGGCTCTTGTGGTTGCTGCTCCAGGGAGCACAGAGCCGGCTGCAGCCCAAGCCCTGGGCACGGGCCTTACCCCCAGAGCCCTGGCCGTGGGCACGCTGTGGGCTTTCGAGAAGTCAGGAGCTCTGGAGAGGGACTCGGTGGCAGGTCAGCCAGACTGTTGCCAGGGAGGCCAGGTGGGGTCACCTCCAAAACAGCGAGCAGTGACGGGGCCAGGCCGCACGGCCAGGCAGACCCAGGGCGCGTCGTCTGGTCCGTCCTCACCCGGGAGGTGTAGCGGCACCGTCCACAGCTCCCAGGGGAGGCGCAGCAGCCTGCCCCGAGTAACCCTCGGAGATGGCCCAGGCGAACGTCCCCACAGCAAGAGGAAAAGAAACGTCCAGAAGCGTTCAGAGAATAGGTCCCTCAGCCAGAGGAGAAGTCAGACTGGCATCCAGCTTGTCATCAGCAGCTCTGGATTCTAGAAGTCAACTGACACCTGCCAAGCGCCAGAGGAACGTCAGGTCGAACCTGGAATTCTATATCCAGCCCAGCCGTGAACACCTCACCTGAATAATCCAACCCCGAAAACAAGACAATACCACCTGAGAGCCTCCTTTCTATTATTTTAAAAGAGAGAATTATAATGCATTACATATCAACACAAACCCCCACTAATTTCGTAAATGAAATAAAACATGACAGCACCCCGGTGCCCGTGACAAGTTATGTGTGAATATAACATGTTAGACCCCAGGTCCACACCACAAACCCTCTGCCTGCTGGGGACACGTGGTTGCCAGGCCCACCGGGACGCATCCGAGCACCAGCAACTTCTCTCCCGTCCCTGTGCTGACATCCGACATTCTACCTAGCGTGGGCCGTGGGATTCAAGACTTCTGCCACACATGTTTTGCTTAAGATATCATATTGCATTTCGAGGATAGCAATGCAACTTTTCCCTGTATAAACAAGCATCAGCTGAAAACCTTGTTTTGGAAGCTGCGTGTGTTCTACCACTTGGTACTAAACTCCGAGGACATCCTGAGAAACACTAACCAGGGAGACATTCTGGGAGGTACGCCCTGGGTGGCAAACAATCAATAAGCAAAACGAGTGGAGAATAGAGACATTTCCCAGAAACCACACAAGGATGGCTGTCATTATTTTCAAGGTAATGTGCATACCGTGAAGCCCTATTGTAAAGTGTTCGATTCTCAAGTTTATGCAACCATCATCGCTCTGATTCCGGAAACTTTTATCACCCCAAACTGAAACCCCATAACCAACAGCAGCCACTCCCCAGGCTTCTGTCCCCCAGCCCCTGACAACCGCTAGTCTCCTTTCTGTTTCTGTGGATTTCCCTATTCTGGACATTTCAAATCAATGGGGTCCTACAATATGTAGCCTTTTGTCTTTTTTTACTCAGCATAACATTTTCAAGGTCCATCCATGTCGTGGCGTGCATCAGCACTTCGTTCCTTTCTATAGCTGGAGAATATTCCATTGCATGGGTATACATCTTGTCTATCCATCCCTCTGTGGATGTTCATTTAGATTGTTTCCACTTTGGGATTTTCAGGATCATGTTACTATGAACATTTGTGTACACATTCTGTGTGGATATATATTTCCAATTTTCCCAGCTATGTATCTAAGAATAGAATTTCTGGGTCACATGGCAATTCCATGTTAGGGTTTCTGAGGAACTACCAGACTATCTTCCAGAGTCACTACACCATTTTGCATCCCAGCAGCATGCACGAGGGTTCCAGTTTCTCCACATCCTCGACAACACTTAGTATCGACGTTTTGATTCTAACCATCCTCACGGACGTGAAGTGGCATCTCCCTGTGGATTTAATTTGCTTTCCTCTAACAACTGACAATGTTGAGTATCTTTCCAGGTACTTAATGCCCATCCATACATCTTCCTTTTTTTTTTTTAAGATTTTATTTATTTATTTGAGAGAGAGACTGAGATAGAGAGAGCAGGAGGTGGGGAGGGTCAGAGGGAGAAGCGGACTCCCCGCTGAGCAGGGAGCCCGATGCGGGACTCGATCCCAGGACTCCAGGATCATGACCTGAGCCGAAGGCAGTCGCTTAACCAACTGAGCCACCCAGGCGCCCTCCATACATCTTCCTTAGAGAAATGTCTATTAGATCCTTTGCCATTTGTAATTGTGTTGCTTATCTTTTAATTGTTGAGTTATAACTGTTCCTCATATATTCTAGATACTAGACCCTTATCAGAGATGTGATTTGCAAATATTTTCTCCCCCTCTGTAGGTTGTCTTTTCACTTTTAGTGTCCTTTGGCACATGTAAGTTTTTAATTTTGATGAAGTCTAATTTATTTTTTTTCTTTGCTTGTGCTAAGAATGTGTCCTTGAAAAATGAAGGAGTCATGTGCAACCGAGGGAGAGAAGATCTGTGACAGCAGGTGCCACTCAGGGAGGAAAGGTGAAGATGTCCTGACTCCAGTGGTGGGGCCATCTAGCAAGCAGCACCCCAAGACTGAAGTGAGCAGACAGAAGCTCCAGAAGGAAACATCATGGAGAAGGGGGCATTTCAAAGATCAGGTACCAACCTTGAGACCCTTACACAACTCACTGAGTGGTAAAGACAGTGTGAGGGGGGAAAAAGGCAACTAATAATTCTAGGAAAACCAAACAGCTAGACCATTAAAGGAAACAGGATCTTAACTCTGAAATAAATAATGTTTTGACTTTAAGGTAAGTATCTACATAATCACAATAAAGTAAACAGTATTGGTTTTTAGATTTTAGATTTTGAGCTTGAGGGTAAAGTAGAAAAGACTTCATTATGATTTCAGTGCAGCGTGCAAATGCCATCCACCTTGACAAGGGGAAAGTCAAATGCCAGACGACAGAGGCTGGGAGTAGGAAGGACTGGAAAGAGCTGGACGGCAGGACAGGGGACTCTAAGATCGTCATTGTACAAAGTGGGAACTTGAGAAATAACAGTGACGATTGGCGAGAAGATGATCAATGAGAGAGTTGAGCACCAGGACGTAAGGATGTTGCAATCAGAGGGCATGAGGGGCTGAATTCTCTGCTGCCATCACAGGGAGACAGAGGGCAGGAGACGGCACATAAAACATCCTTGGGAGCATATCATTCCAGATGCCAGGCATGTCGTGGGGAGTCCAGAGCTGATCACCAGACAGATGAGAACTAGAAGGTAAGCGTTGTCATCCCAGTGAATCACTGAATTCTACTCCTGACACCTAATATCATACTCTATGTTAACTAACTGGAACTTAAACAGAAACCTGAAGCAAAAAATTAAAACGAAAAAGTTAAAAAGTCGTCACCTCAGGAGCAAGGCAAGGGGGCTTGCGAACAAGCAGGTGATTCACTCTTCCCATTGATACATCTCAACTATTTCAATACATTGATTTGAGATGTGAGTAATTCCTCACTTTTTTACGACACTAAGACATTAGTGGAAACCAATGGACAAAGAAAACAAAAAACTCATAATAAAAAACATGCAAACGGTCATTAGACATAGTTCTAAAATCTATTTAAATTCAGTGTTAGTCAATGAACACAAACAAAAGAGCAAAATAGCATGTTTTGTGTATCAAATTTGCCAAGGCTTTTAGAAATGATAGTGCTGATGAGCTTGGGGTAAGACACACGCTAATATTTTGCCAATGAGAGGACAAATCAATACGGCATTTCTAGAAAGCAAGTTGGCAAATGTGTATGAAGAGCCTTAAATGGTTTATATGCCCTCTCCCAGAAATTCCATCTCCAAAAATTAACTTAAATAAATAATAAGGAATTCAAAGATGTCTGTACAAAGATAATCTTCTCATCGCTGCCTAAAACAACAAAAACTCGACTGCAATCTATATGCGCATCATCATGACGTACCTGGGAACCAACGTGTCCCCAAGCCGATAACATGGGTACGAGACCTTGACTGAAATGGGAAAAACCCTGAAGTCACTTATCTGGTAGAAGCATAATACTGAACTGTCTATCATTTACGCGCTCAACTCTGTAAACATGTTCACACACGCTCATAGACGCAGAAATACCAAATCACGTGGATCAGCCCTGGACGGCTGAGTTAAGCCTTGGTTGCACATGCCATCCAGATACCAGCAGCCGACCACCGCCAAGAGTGATTTCTCACCCATGCCAGGGTCCGCCGTGGCTCAGCAGAGGGTCTGTCTGCATCACCTTCCTTGGCACCCAGCTTGGGGAGGCTGCCTCCACCAGAAACATGGCTAGTCTCAGAGGCAAAGAGGAAAGAGGCCCAGGGGCCCCAGACTCTGACTCGTAAAGAGCTCTCAGAAGTGAATGCCTTTCTTCCGCCCCCATTTTGTTGACCAAAGAAGTCACAAGGCACACTCAAAGTCAGGACAGCACAGGACGCCTGATCCTTCCTTAGGGTGGGACTTGCCTATGGATGGACAAGAAGACAATCATGTCCTCGGTCTGCATACCGTCTCCTCTGATGGAGGACGCACCTGCCGGCTTGCTCTCAGCAACACTTACTTTTCCTTCCACAGCTAGCGGTACATTTAATCTCACCCCCAGTCCTGACGCTGACAGCCTCGTTTCCCCACTCACGAGAGCAACACCCCCAGGTTCGGAGGTCCGTCACAGAGCAGCTTGGGCGAGGGGAGACGGAACGCCAGTATCCCTCCCCAGATGACGATGTCCGGCTCACGGTTTCCTTCCTCCGCGTTTCCCAGTGCAACGTTGCTGTCTAACCCCTGACGACACGCTAATTTTATTTCCCTTGTGATTTACGTGCGCCTTTGCTCGGTTGCTACAATATCATATTCTTTTTCTTTCAAATCTGGTAACTATTAGACTGTGTCTTGAGTTGTTTGTGCTGGGTTGACGTTTTCGGGTACGTGGCGTGCTTGGAAGACAAGTCGTTCCCAAAGCTTTCTCTTTCTGTTTTAGAAGAGTTTTCTTGCAGTGTTTCTGGTTCTGTTAGGGTTCCTTGTCTGTGGTTGTTTGAAGTCACGGATACTTCCTCTGCGTGTCCTGGATCATCTTACCAACAACATCTGTCAGTGTCTCTCAAGCCTTGTTCCTTTTATTTTTTAAAATTTTAATTTGTTCTTACTTTTCCCTTTTGTGTTTCTTAAGGTATCATTTGCTGTGTTTATCACGCTGTTTCTCCCATTTGGATCTTCGCTTCGGAAGCGATTTTCTCCCCCAATTCCTAATTCTCTCTTGAATTGTGTCGCCTGACTCCTGGGTGTTTCTCACTAAGACGTCTGCCGCCTGGTATGGTTTGTATCATCTTCCGAATGTCCTTCCCGCATTTTTAAACAGTAGGCTGCAATTTGTATCTGTCTCATGGGAACGCCCCTCTGTCATCTTTTCACTGCCTGTGGGAATATTACTCTCCTTTCTGTTAAAGTCACTTCCTTCTCTTGTCTTCTGATAGTGTTCCAAGCGTGGTGCCCCCGCTCAGCCCCGCTCGGGTAGCTGTACTGTGTGTGGTTCCTCCCAGCGCGGACCGCTCCAAGGGCTGCTCTGATCGCCGCTCTGGCCAGACCTCCCCGGGGTCTCAAGCCTTACCTGTGCGTTGTCCCCATCCAAGCGGACGTGCGTGGCTTGGCGGTTGAAGTGAGTTGAACAGAGGCCCCCAAAATATGTGTCCAGGTCCTCGCCGCCAGAACCTGGGAGTGTGACCCTAACCTGGGAGTGTGACCTTATTTGCAAAAAGGATGTTTGCAGATGTAACAAGTTAAGGATCCTGAGATGAAATCATCCTGGACTTAGTGTGGGCCCCAAATCCAGTGCCAGGAGTCCTTAAAGAGAAGCAGGGGGAGATCTGAGACACAGACACACAGGGAGAGGCCACGAGGAGACGGAGCCGGACATGGGAGTGAAGCAGTCACAGGCCCAGGGGCGCCTGGAGCCCCGAGGAGCTGGAAGAGGCAGGACGGAGCCTCCCTGAGCCTCTGGAGGGAGCATGGCCCGGCCTACGCCTCCCTGCCAGACCTCTGGCCTCCAGGCCTGGGGGAGGGGAAGCTGCTGCTGGAAGACGCGCAGCTTCTGGGACTTTGTGACCACAGCCTGAGGACGTCCCTGCTCCAGCTCAGCTCCTCCTGCTCCTGCACTTGCTCCCAGAGAGCGGTAGCAAATTCAATCACAGGACTGAGGAATGTAAAGGCACCGAAGGCCCACAACCTGAGCCCAGACAGCTGAGCAGACCGAAAACCCCGTGGGCCGTCCTGTGGGTTACAGCGCAGCAGGACGTCTGTCCACGTCCGGCCGTGCACAGGGCTCGGGCCCCGCTCTGGGCGCCAGCTCTCCCAGCGGCCCCCGCAAGTCTCTGATGCAAGTGGCATCGAACTGCCACAGAACCTACGTCGGGGAGCAGAGGATGAAGGATGCTGGAGGGAGGGTGTGTGCGGGATCCCCGCCTCTGAGTCTAACGTCTGTGGGGCGTTCCTGGGTTGGGACCCATTCTAACTCAACCTCAGGGTGGATTCCAAAGACAGGCAATGGGGCATTTCTGGCTAAGAAAAAAAATTATAGTGCACAGCAGAGGAAAGCAACAGGAAGAAGAAACATCACCAGGCAAGGCTCAAGCCGGCTGGGGTCACGGAGAGGAAGAGCGCTGCAGGGGGCGGGGGCTCGCGGGGGCTCACGGGCCGCCCACCTCAGGCACAGCTGGGGAGCCATCGAGGAGCGGGGACTTTGATGTGTGGGTGTGTGACGCCCCTGTGGGCATGTCCGCGCTGGCCCTCACCCCTCCCAGCCCCACGGCTCCAGGCAAACACGTCACAACCTGGAGCCTCAGTTTCCCCAGCTGCTAACTGAGCAAACGGAAAGCTCCAGCTTGACAGGAGTTTGTAAGGGTTCGAAGGGCCCGATGTGGGGTCTCCAGTGTGTCTGGCGCATCTCGCCTGGCAGAGTTGCCCGTGACGTGGCTGTCACTGGCCCGCACAGCCCCCCGCCCCGGGCTACACAGGGATGGGGCAGGTGGGGGCCGGACCAGGGGCTTACCAGTGGCCTCAGAGGGGACAAGTGCCCCCCAGCGTTGTCACAGTCAAACCAATAGACATCAAGATGCCTGCGACGTCACCCTTCCCTCCAGGGCGACCAGGGCTGGAACGGAGGGCTAAGCCCCCTGGGTGGGGATACGGAGCCCTTGGCCTGGAGTGGTGGCCAGTGAGCACCCCCCACCCCCAGCGCAGAGCCTGCCCTCCCCTGCCAGGGTGTCTGTGTGCGTGCACACGCGTGTAGCAGCTCACACGGGACGGTGTGTGGGCTCTCCTGCATTGAAAGGTGGGTGTTTGCGAGCTGCATGCAACTGTGCCTCCGGGATGTGTGGGGCGAGGCCGAGGCGGCCCTCTGAGAGACAGTGCTCTGCGTCTTTCTCACAAGCCATGGCAGCAAGATGAAGACGGCTGTTGTGGCCTGGGTGTGGTGTGAAGCCCGTTCACACTCACCTGCCCTCGCTCCATGCGCTCAGGACGGCCCGAGCGCCTCTGTGCGTGCAGCCGTCCCCGGAGCCGGTGCGGGCAGGGGGCAGGGTGGGGGTCCCAGGCTCGGCCGCAGGCCTCAGGCCAGGGGCTCGGGACCCAGGGCCTCTGCCATGGCTAGGGCACGGATGCCGGCCCTCTCCCCTTGGCTTCTCCCCACTCCAGGGGCAGCGCCATGCTTGGCCCTCATCACTTCGGCGAGGGGGGCAGAACCTGGTCCTGGGCGGCATCCACCTCACCCCAGTGTGGTTAAAGGGACCCCTCGTCAACTCTCCCTTGGCTGGGGGTGTGGTGAGATGGCCCCCACCACCGCCCCGAGTCAGGGCTGTGCTCGGGGTGAATGGGACTCTGTGTGTGCAGGGTGGGGGCCCACGGCCAGAGGCAAGCGTGACCTTTCAGAGCTGCCTGACCCCAGGATGGAGGAGCCTTTCCCGCAGGGCGAGCCCAGTGCCAGGGCGACAGTGGAACAGTGTTCCAGCAACCGAGGGTGGGGCCTGGGATGCGGGCCCAGCACGGGAGGCCTCAGGCGCCCCTCACGTCCACTCTTGGGTGTGGCCTTTAAGGACAGGGCGAGCACTCCTTTGCGAGCCAGCCCCGCCCGGAAGGAGGGGGCCAAACCCAATAGCAGGTCCCCACCCCAGGCCACACCCAACCTCCTACAGCGGGGCCGCAGCCCCTGCATGGCCTCTGAGCCTGGGAAGTGGGACCAGGGGTCCCCACCCTCCATTCAGGGGAAAAGCAGATTGGGGCCGGGGCAATCTGGCCCGGGGATTAGGGGCCAGAGTTCCATGACCCTGAGGGTCTCAGTGAGGGTCTGTGAGGCCATGCTCTGCTGTCCCAGGTGACAGAGACACGGGGATGTGGACCAGCGCAGGAGCCCTCCCGTGCCAGCCGCCCCCCAGCACGGACACAACACTTCCCTTCTCCGCAGTGCCTTAATGTCTGATCATTGAAATGACTCTGGACCCTGGTTTTAAACCTCACTGTCGTGCTCATGGAACTTGCCCCAAGCACCCCTCCCCGGCGCAGGCCTGTGCGGCAGCTGGGGCTAGGGGCACTCCCCCACACGAGCTGAGATCCAGTCCCCTCCCTGTCAGGCTCTGGGGAGAACTGCCCCAGTGTCTGGATCCACAAACCCTCTCTCCTTCCCAGAGCCGCTGGGGGGCCAGGTGTGGCCCCCAGCCACTGCCGCGCAGGCTGGCAGCGTTCTGACCCTGGGACCCCTCCCCAACCCTTCATCCCGGGGAAGGCTCAATGCTGCCTTGAGCTCCTGGTTCCTGGACCACGTGTCCAGGGTCAGCATTTTGGATGGACACCCAGGGCACGTGGAGAACTTGGAGAACATGTGTTGGGGGTCCCAGGACATCGGGGGAGGGGGGTCTCCTTCAGTGAAGGGGCAGTGGGGTGAGCAAACCAGGACACAAGTGGGTGGACCCTCCTTCTGCCTCAGGGGCCACCGGGAGGACATCTGTGGAGCCCAAGAGGCACTTCTTGTCACCTCTGCCTTCTGGTCAACCCCCCTGGCCAGTGAGGGGCACATGGAGCCTTCCCGACTGGGGGTGGGGTCACCTCCCCTGCACAAGTGTCTTCATCAGTGAAGGGAAGACAGAGGACAGAGGGTCAACATCTCTGTGAGGGCAAGGGACTCCTTCTGTCCAGGAAAGGGATCGGGACCTGGCTAGTGAGCACCGGCCCCAGTCCAGTGAGGACGCAGGTCTGGATGGAATGGCGGGGATGGAAGCTGGTCTCAGAGAGGGCTAGCGGATGCCAGAAGCTGCCTGTTACCCCAGACCCAGGTGGCGAGAGGCCAGGGCCTGGTACAGCTGAGCACTCCCTCAGCCTCAGTTCCAGGGGACCCCAGCATCCCCTGCTAGGGGGTGGCCTCAGAGTCGCCTTTCCCCTGGGCTGACTCACCCCAGTCCCGGCCCCCACCCCACACCCCCACCCCGTCGTCCTGGACCGTGGGTCTGGGCCACCCCGCCCTTACACTCTGGTTTTACTAAACGGCCCTGCACATGTCACCTCCGAGAGCTCACCGCCGCCGTCTCTTCCAGGGAAGGCATGACATGTGACCCAGACCGCAGGCCCAGCGTGCCCCCTGCCTCAGATGGCTGTCCACAAAGCCCTGGACACCTGCCCCTCACTTGCCCTCCGACACGCAGCCTGCTGCAGCCCGCCCTTCCCTTCGGAAGCCCCCGTGTGGCTTCCGCGCATCATAGGAGACACGTTTCCCACGTTTGTCATAGGAGGAAAAACACAATAAAATGATAAAAGCTGGTCAAAATTGTATAGAAAGCACAAGCCCGATTACACAGAGGGAGTCCACAACCAACGCTGAGGAGGGATGTCAGCAAGCAGGTGCAGAGCGATTCCAGCCCCAGCCGCGTCGGTCGGTCCCCGGACCCAGAGCCGAGGCGAGTTGGCGATGTGGCCTTGGCAGCTGAGGCTGCAAGCCCCCGTGTGCACGGAGCCCCCACAAAACCCCAAAATTTAACTTGAAGCCTCTCCAAAGCCAGCCAGTCCCCGCTGACACCCTTCAAGGGGCCCTTCCTTGAGACCCTCCCACAGCACCAGACGGAAGCGAGGCAACGGCAGGGGCTCGGCTAGGAATTTGCCAGAACCTCCAGGAGGAGAGTGAGCTTCAGGCATGGATGGTAGAGGACTCTCCTTAGCTTCTCGGACACCTTCTCTGCTCTGTTCCTTTCTCGGTGACAGCAGCACCCCCAGGCTGGCTTTCTGGAGTGTGAGACCAGCCCTTGCCTTGCCCCCACGCCCCAGAGAGACACACAGTCCCACAGGGCGGCCCTGGGTCTCGTGTGACTGTCGGACACTTGGACGGTGTCTTGTCGAAACTGAGAGGCGTGGTTAAGTGTAAAACACACATCCAGTGTTGAAGACATAGAAAAGGATATAAAATACTTCATAGTGATTTTTTAACCAGTTACCTAGGTTTGGGTATATTGAGTTAAATAAAATATTAAATTAGGGGCGCCTGGGTGGCTCAGTTGGTTAAGCGACTGCCTTCGGCTCAGGTCATGATCCTGGAGTCCCGGGATTGAGTCCCGCATCGGGCTCCCTGCTCAGCGGGGCGTCTGCCTCTCCCTCTGACCCTCTTCCCTCTCGTGCTCTCTGTCTCTCATTCTCTCTCAAAAAAAAAAAAAAAAATTAAATTAATTTTATCTATTTCCTATTACTTGTTTTAATGTGACTCCTAGAGAATGTTGAATCACACACGTAGCTTGCATCATGAGCAGCCCTGGTCTGAAGCAAGAAGATGCGGGCTCCTCCTTTCTACGCACAAATACGCAAGCCATGCCCTGAACACTCGACCCTCCACCCACCCCCGTGGCCGGAGGAGTTACGTGATGGGGCTGGCTCAGGCCTCTGCTGCCTGACCAGGAGCTGGAGGTGGACCCCCAGCCTACCCGCAGGGCTGCTGCACAGTGGGGCCAGGGGTGGACACGGACATGGATTAGGACGTGTGGCAGATTCGAGATGACTTTCTTTGATGCTCTTCCCACTGAGAGTTGGGGTCTAAATGCCCGTCCATACAGTCTGAGCTGGCCCAAGTGACCTGCTCGACTAAGACAAGTCCTAGGACTTCCCAGCTTGTCATGGAAGTCCTGCAGCTTGCACTCAGTCCTTTGGACTCATTCTTGGAGCGTCCTGCCCTGAGGCCACCATCAGACTCAGGTGAGCCCAGCTGTCCCATGAGGACGAGCCACCTTACACATACTGGCCCGGTTGAGACATCAGGGGTGCCAGCCCCCACTGCTGCCTGGACATGGCCACATGAGAAGACCCCATGGGGGAGCTGAGCCTGCCCACCTTCAGGACTAGGAGGGATGACCTCTGTGTATGGTGTGAGGTGAGAGTCCGGTGTCGCTCTTTGCTGGATAGCCAGTATTCCCAGCGCCATTCGCTGAAGACTGTCCATTCCCCATTAAATGGTTTCGGCAGCCTTGTCAAAATTCATTTGACCACATAAGAAAAAGTTTATTTCTGGTCTCTCTGTCCTATTCTACTGGTCTATATTCTGCCTTTATGCCAATACCACACTATTTTGAAACAAATAATTATGAGTCTTCCAGCTTTGTTCTTTTTCAAGATTGTTTTGATTATTCTATGTTCCTTGAGATTCCATACTAATTTTAGGTTGAGTTTTTCTATCTCTGTAAAGAAGTCATTGAGGTTTTGACAGTGATTTCATTAAAACTGTGGATCACTTTGGGTAGCAGTGGCGTCCTAATTATTTTAAGCCTTCCAATACATGAATGTAGCATGTGTTTCCATTTATTTATGTCTTTTTAAAATTTCTTTCTGAAATGTTCTGTAATTTTTATTACACAACTCTTTCACGTTCTTGGTTAATTCCTAAGTGTTTTATTCTTTTTGATGCTATTATAAATGGGTTGTTTCTGTAATTCCCTTTTCAGATTGTTCATTATGAGCACATAGAAATGATTTCTGTGTGTTGACTGTGTATCCTGCTACTTTGCTAAATTCACTTATTAGCTCTGACAGGCTTTTTGTGGAACCTTTTGGATTTCCTACATATAAAACTGTATCATCTGTGAAGAGAGATCATTTTACTTCTTCCTTTTCAATTTGGATGTCTTTTATTTCTCACTTTCTCTTGTGTACTTGTTCTGGCTAAAACTTCCAATCCTCTGTTAAACCGAAGCAGCAAAAACAGGCGTCCTTGTCTTGCTCCAGATCTTAAAGGAAAAGCTTTCAGTTTTTCACCACCGAGTGTGGTGTCCGGTGTGGGTTTCTCATACATGGCTTTAATATGTGGAGGCAGTTCCCTCCTATTCCTAGTTTGTTGACTAGGTGTTGAATTTTGTCAAATGCTTTTTCTGCATCAATGAAGATGAGCATGTGACTTTCCCCCCTTCATCCCGTTAATGTGGTGTGTTGACTGAGCTTTGTATACTGAACCATCCTTGCATTCCAGGGACAAAACCAGCTTGGTCCTGGCGGGTTATCCTTCTAATGTGCTGCTGAATTCTGTTTGCTAGTATTTTGTGGGGGACTCTTGCATCAGTGTTCATCGGGAACATTGCTTTATAGTTTCCCTTATTGTAGTCTCCTTGCCTGGCTTTGGTATCAAGGTAACACTAGCCTCTTATACAAGAGGACTTAGTCCCTCCTTTTCAGCTTTTGGGAAATGTTCAAGAAGGATTGGTATTATTTCTTCCCTGAACATTTGTCAGGATTCACCAGTAAAGCCACCTTGTCCAGGACTTTTCTCTGTTGGGAGATTTTTTTATTGCTGAATCAATCTCCCTACTAGTTATAGGTCTATTCAGATTTTCTGTTTCTTGGTGATTTAGTCTTAGTAGGTTTTGTGTTTCTAGGAATCTGTCCACTTCACGTCGGTTATCCAGTTTGCTGTTTCTAATACTCTCTTATCATCCCATTCATTCCTTTAGCATTGGTAGTAGCATCCCCACTTTGATTTTTGATTCGAGCAGCTGTCTTTTCCTTTTAGTCCATCTAGTTAAAGGCTGGTTTTTCAAATCTTTTTTCAAAACCCTAACTTTTGATATTATTTATTTCCTCTATGATTTTTCTATTCTCTATTTCATTTATCTCTGCTATGATCTTTATTATCTCCCTCCTTCTAGTAGCTTTGGATTTAGTTTATTCTTCTTTTCCCAGTTCCTTAAATTGTAAAGTTGGGTTGTTGATTTGAGATCTTTCTTGTTTTCTTCCAGTTTTATTATGATATAATTGACATATAACATTATATTAGTTCAAGGTGTAAAACATAATGACTATATATATATATATATATATATATATATATGATTGCTACAATAAGTTTAGTTAACATACCTCACCTCACACAGCTACAAATTTTTTTCTTGTAATGAGAACTTCTAAGATCCATTTTCTTAGCAACTTTCAAATATACAATACAGTATTGTTAACTGTACCATGCTGTACATTACATTCCCAGGATTTATTGATCTTATAATTAGAAGTTTGGACTTTTTTACCACCTTCACCCATTTTCCCCAACCCCCTCCTGCCTCTGACAACCATCAGTCTGTTCTCCAATTCTATGAATTCAGTTTTTTAGATCCTACACATAAGTGAGATCATCTGTCTCTGACTTACTTCATTTAGGGCATTATGATGCCCTCAAGGTCCAGCCATGTTTTTACAAATGGCAAGATTTTCTTCTTTTTATGGCTGAATAACCCTTCAGTGTGTGTGTGTGTGTGTGTGTGTGTGTGTGACATTTTCATTATCTGTTAATCTACTGATAGACACTTAGGTGGTCTCCATATCTTGGCTATTGTGAATAATGCTGAAATAAACATGAGTGTGTAGATATCTCTTCAAGATAGTGATTTTGTTTCCTTCAGATACATACCCAGAAGCGGGATTGCTAGATCATGTGGTAGTTCTATTTTTAGTTTTTTAAGGAACCTATGTACTGCCTTTCATAACGGTTATACCAATTTACATTCCTACCTTCAGTGCATAGCACATGGATGCATTTTAGGATCAGGGGATCTCACAGTACCAAGATGCTCATAGCGTTTTGCAACCCCATAGCTACAAAGATAAGAATCCAGTGTACCCATGGCCCATACCTACCACGGTTGGCAGAATAATAGCTTCTACAAAGACGTCCATGCCCTGATCTCCAGAATCTATGAATATGTGACCTTATACGGCAGAGGACTTTGTAGGTGTGATTGAGGTAAGGATCTTGAGATGGGGAGATTATCCCAGATTATCTGGGTGGGACTAGTGTCATCACATGAATCCTTATAAGGGAAAGCAGGAGGTGGGAGGGTAAGAGTCAGAGAAAGAGGCATGAAAATGGAAGCAGAGGTGACAGAGAGAGACTGGAAGATGGAGGAGGGACCACGAGCCAAGGACCGTGGCAGCCTCTGGAAGCTGCAAAAGGCAAGGAAACGGATTCACCCTCAGAACCTCCAGAAGAAGCACAACCCTGGGGACACCTTAATTTTAAGACTCTGACCTCCACAACTGTAAGATAATACGTGTGTGTTGTTTCCAGCCACCACATCTTTGGCAATCGGTCAGAACAGCAACGGAACACTGACGCATGGTCGATCTGCCTGCAGGACACCTACAGGTGGTGGCGGTGGCACCAGTGAAAACAAGCAGGTGACAGTCTTGGTAACCCTGCTGGAGCTGGAACTGCACGCTGTCTGTTGACTGCATTTCACATACGCACAAGGCAACCAGAGCTGGATGGCACCAGAGCCTTCCACATGCTTCCACACCAGAATGTGCAAACATTCTCATGGGCTCCCACTGCTGACACATTTGTTTTAAATTATTTTTGTAAAAAGAATGTGGGGGCTGTGGCATGTTAATAGTAGCTTATGACTGAGATCATTTTAGTCAATGCAGCCACTTTGGAAAAAATGAATCGCAGCAGCGTGAGGATGGCTCACAGAGGCTGTCTGCGCCCGCCCAGCTCCCGTTAGCCGGTCTGTAGACAAACCTTGTCATCACCAGCCACCATTTGCAAGACGTTATGTCAAGCGCCTCTCACTGATGGTCGTGTGCAAACTGTTTGCATCTTGTTAGAATCTGATCCCAGGCTGGATTTCTTTCTCCAAAGCCCTTTATGAAGACAAGCCACGTCTGTTCTATGTCAGTTGCTGTCTCTGCTGAAATCTGCTCATTCTGCGCTGAGCTATCCCTCCCACCACACGTCCGCCATGGCTGCTCCTTTGTGGGCTGAACGCCGGCCGATCGCCAAGCATGCTGGCGAGCCCATCACTCCAGGATGGGGAGCCAGAGGCTGGGAGCCATCCTCAGCAGAACCCACGCATCGTCCCTGTGGCTCTTGGGTGGTGAACAGGGGCTGGCAGGGGAGCTGCTGTCCCTCTGAAGCCAAGAAGAGATGGCGCGAAGGAGATGTCACTTGCTGCCTTCAGTCAGCGCAAGGCTCATGATGGCTAAATCCAGAGACCCTGACACTGAGGAAAGGTCTGGTCTAGGGCTTAGCCATCAGGCACCCCCAGCTCTTTAGAACAATCTTTTTTAATTCTTGGGGATTTCCCCTCCTCTATACATCTTTAAGGAGGCCATGCAAACCCTGCCGGAAGCTGGTTACCAGATGACTCCGCCGGACCAGACCGCACCACTCAGGCGTGACTGTGGGTTGGGCTCCTTAGCGCCAGTATGGGGAGCACCACCTGTGATGGGACTGGTCCTATGTGAAGTAGTGAGTCTGCTGACAAGGGAAGCGTGCAAGCATGAAAGCAAAGGCCAGATGCCCACTCGGATCCTGCAGACGGGGCTGTTGTATGCAGTCAGCCAGCTCACTTTGGATGACAGGCACGGCCTGTCCTGGGTTAGACCGGCGGGCTGCCTTCTCAGTGCCGAGGACCAAAGTCACAGTTACATCAGCTGGCGGGTGGCCGACCTCCGACTGCACAGATCCTTCTGTGTCTGTGCTGTGGTCCTGCCTCCATTGCAAGTGGACGGTGCCGCTGGTCAACCAGACCATTCTCATTCAGAATCTCTCCTTCCTTATGAGACTCGAGAAAAACAGCAAGAACAGTAAATGTTTGTCCTTTAAATCAAATGCATGCCCTTGCTTTACGACAGGAAACCATTTGTAACCATTTTCTTCTGTCCCCAGAGTCCCAGCTGTCCCAGCCTCTGCCACAGCAGTCCGATGGTATGGCGGCACCTCTGACCCCTGACCACTGACCCCCGACCTCCCCCCAGGCACCAGCAGCCCCGGACCCACGTTGGCCTCCACTGTGGTCTGCATGATGCTGTAAGCGATCCTACATTCCGGCCCAGAGCACCCCGTCTTCCATCCTCCCAGGGAACCTGCAGGGCGTTGGCACAGGTCAGAGGTCACTGGAATCACCATGTGGTTCCATGGGAGCTCTTCAATCACTGAGCTTTGCAGCCAATCAGAATCTCCCTCCTGAGACATTCGGGAAGATGGGGGGATGTCAGCATTAAGATGGCATAAGACACGCTCAGTACGGCTGGTGTCCAGAAGAAAGGGGGTTTAGTAACTCAGCACCCCACACCCTGGGCCACACATGCTGGGGACAAGGAGTCCATCATCTTCCGAGCCACTGTGGGAGATCCAAACATGGGAGCCTGGAACTTTCCATGATGACTCAGAGGTCAAAGGTGAGAAGACTGGAAGAACTGAGAGGGAACGCAGTTAGTTCGGCATTGAGTGTTAAGGAAAGATGCCGAAAGTCATTCTTGAACCTACTTTGGACTCCAAAAAACGTGACAACATTACAAAGTTTTCCCTCCCAGGGTGGTGGGTTCACTTTTGGAAAGAATACTATACACACCGGACAGATCTGTGAGCCCTGAGGGGACCGCGTCCAGGCTGGCCTGGCTGTCCGCACCCTCCCTGGCCCCCGATGGTCATCGGCAAGGAGCAGGCCCTGCCCAGCCCTCGGGGAGACAGCAGGTATCATGGCCGGATCCCCTGCCAGCCCAGAGAAGGCTACCTCTGAGTCTGGAGGTTCCCACGCCCTCCCAGCCCGCCCTGCCTCCCTCCTGGGCCTCAGCCCAGCTGCCCCGGGCACGGCAAATGCCTCCCATGGATGTCAAAGTCCCACCTTTCCACAAGCCTATCACATGCCCGTCAAACGCTCCCAGAGCTCTTCAGTGCCAAGCCCTAGTGGCAGAGAGCACCTGCTGGCCACCAGAGACAGGGGGTGATGGCAGTCAGGCTCTGGGGACACGGCAGACCAGGGCAAGGGGGAGAGGTCCCGCCAGGCGCAGCCAGCAATCCACCCCTGCCCCGCACGTCTCCCTCTCGGGCTGCAGCCCCGCCCTTGGGTGCTGGTTTGCAGCCTCAGTGCTGATGTTCACCCCCAAGGCCACAGCTGCCCCCACGGCCCTCGCCACTCCGTGCAAGTGTCAATGCATGGGGAAGATGAAGCCGCACAAAAGCCCACCCCACGCATCACTGTCCACCAGGCAATCTGGAATTGATAGGCGAGGCAGGGCAGGGATGGGAAGGAGGCTTTCCAAGCTTTCTAACCCCATAAGAGCGTCCCAGAGGAGGGCACACTGGAGTGTGGAGTGGGAACCAGAAGGTCGGACGTGCTGGGTCAGGAACTCACCACAGCTGCCCAGCCGGCTGGACACACAGTTTTTGTAACTCAGGGGACACCGTGGTGAGGTGGGAGATCAGGGCAAGCAGGGCGCCTGGGGCGTCAGGACAGGGCAGAGAGGCGGGAAACAGACGGAGAGGGTCTGAGACTACAAGGCAGGAGTCCCAGAGGCAGAGAGACAGGAAGGAGTCAATATCTCCAGAACCAGACGGTGAGAATTTCTTCATCTTCAGGGAAGATGAGGTCTCAGACACAAAGGGCAAGCAGAGGACGAGCACATGCACATTAAAAAGGAATGTAAGAACATCAAAGAGAAAGAAAGTTCTAGATGTTCTCAGAAAAGGGGTCATTAATCTCTGAGAGTGCCGGCACCAGATTACCAGATTGCCCAACAAAGTGCTGAGAACCAGAAGCAACAAAGATGCTTTCAGAGGATTAAAGAAAATTACTTCAAACATAAATTTCAAGTTCAGCCAAACCAGTGCGAAAACGTGAGGGTGAGCGATTCTCAAACCCATAGAGCCTGAGGTGGACCCACATCTGCTTTGAATGGGGCACAGAGAAGTGCTGACGCAGGAAGGGATGGGATAGGAAGGGATGGGATGGGATGGGATGGGATGGGATGGGATGGGATGGGACATGATGGGATGGGATGGGATGGGAAAGGAAGAGATGGGAAGGGAAGGGTTGGGATGG